>NW_024580667.1:15005836-15179013 GCF_017639235.1 Corvus kubaryi | reverse complement strand
GGCACATAAGGGAAGGAGCGTGGTTTTCTTGGATCTGTATACCTGTCGGCTGGACACGTCGTATTTGATCCTGTACGCTCTGTCAGCTTCAACCGTCCTTGGCTTTATGGTGTTCACAGTGATGAGCCACCTCTACTTCTGGGATGTGTGGTATAGCTACCATTACTGCACTGCCAAGCTGAAGGGCTATCGGCGCTTGTCTTTACCAGACGCCTGCTACGATGCCTTTATTGCCTATGACAATGAAGATGCAGCTGTGAATGAGTGGGTGCTGCAGGAACTGGTTGAAAGGCTGGAAAACCAAAAAGCCAGGCAGTTCAATTTATGCCTGGAAGGAAGGGACTGGCTCCCAGGACAGCCAGTCTTTGACAACCTTTCCCAGAGCATTCAGCTGAGCAAAAAGACCATATTTGTGCTGACCAACAGGTATATTATAAGCGGCAGCTTTAAGACAACATTTTACATGGCTCATCAGCGGCTTCTAGATGACAAAATGGATGTCATTATCTTGATATTTCTTGAGAAGGTTTTGCAGAAGTCCCGCTATGTCCGGCTGAGGAAGAGGCTGTGCAGAAGTTCAGTCCTGGAATGGCCAACTAACCCTCAGTCTCAGCCCTACTTCTGGCAGTGCCTGAAAAATGCCATAGCTACAAGCAATTCACTGGCTTACAACAAGCTTCTCCAAGAAACTGTTTAGCTTTACTCTCCCTTTTAATATTGTTATGATACACAAGATCAAAATCTCCTGAGCAAAAGATTCTGAACTTCATTTGCAGAAACTGTCAAAGAATGGAAGATAAACCTGTTTGATGTTATCCCCCAAAATGAAATGCAGAACTACTTCGAAATCCAATAATTCACTTGTACTCTGACAAGTTTGAACAGAAACTGTTGCCAGAATAGATCTTTAGTTGATATACATCTTGTTTTGCACTGATGGCTGCACAGCAAAGGAAGATGCTAAAATGGGAAGGTATGTGAGACAAAGTTCAGTAGGGCTTGCAGTCTGATTTGTGAAAGCAAGGATGGGGAGCAGGACAGCAGACAGGCAGAGGAATAGACACAAAGCAGGTGGAGCAAATCAAGTAAACCAAGGAGGAAGTGAGAATAGAAAAAGAGAGGAAGGTAAAAAGTAAAAAAGAGAAAGTGGAAAAGGTGGTAAGAAAGGAGCAACATGCAGCTATACTAGAGCATGGTGGAAGTTCAGAAGCATTTACTGCTAATTTCCAAATAACTTTTTCACTTTTCCTTTCATCTGCCTCCTGGGCTGTTGGCTGAGCTGGCTACTCCATGAAGATTTTAGGGCTCCTCTCTAATGTTGTACTATCAGTTTGAGGACCTTTTCCACCCAAGCCCTGAGTGACCACCCCTTCTGTATTAGCTGGGTGTTAGCTGCTCCAGCCAGAGCTGGCACCTGAGGACATACTACCTGTCCCCAGAAGAAAATATAGACAGAATTTGGAAGTGCAAAGCATGTAAGATTAGGTCACACAAGGAAAGCATCCTTCCCACTGTTTCTTCAGCTGTGCTGTTGTGCTCCTGAGCAGCCTTAAGCCCTCCTTCATCTCCTTGTTCCCCAGGCAGGTCCTTCTCCCACAGCAATGGATGGGCCACCACTAAACACTTGAGATAGGAATAGGTCTGACTTTGAGGACATCCTGAAAAAGGGAAGAAACGTAAACACCTGTGTCTGCTCCCCACTCTGTTTCACAGTACAGACTCATTGAACACATGACAGTATTTCAAAGGAAACCTCTTTTAAGGGCAGCCTAAACTTCTGAGCATGACATAGGCAGGTTCTCGGCTTGATGTGATGATGTCTGTTTTGGGAGAAGCAGCACATTTTCACCTTGCTGAGTGCTTCTGCCTGCAATAGTCTGGGCAGCTTCTCCCCTCTTGCTCAAAGCCCTTTTTCTTTTCTGGCAACTTGTCTTGCTGACATCTCTGGCTGATGGGGAACTGTCACTGTTAACTGCTTTAAACTTGTTTATTTCAGATGCCACCTGCATTTCCTCACCTAAATGTTATGACTGGTCCTTTCTTTAGGTAGCTCCTTTTTTATTTATTTGTAGGCAACAAGACAGAAAAAAAAAGAAACACAAGAAAAGAAACTTCATATAATAATATTACTGATGAGAAGGTTTTTTCCTATCAGTTTGTCACAACATTTTTATTCATTGAATACAGAAGTAGGAAAAAGATGAGGACCTGGTTAAAAACTGGGAGTTTTACAGTTAAATTTTAATAACATGTATTTCTAGTGGTTTTGTTTGTAAGCCTAAACAATCTGTATCTCTAAATATGATGACAGATCATGTCACTCTCTCCATAAGGTAATTCTTGAAACAGGAACATCTATCCCCCAGTTACTCCCACACCATCTCCCTCTGGCTCCCCACAAAATGTCTGTTTGGAGCAGATCCTCTTTCTCAGCCTCACTGATTAGGGCAGGAACACCAGGTCACTTAGCCTTTCTGAGGTTGAGAGGAGAGGTATTTTTATCCCCTTCTGTTGACGAGCATGCACAGTATGGGTATGAGATGAGTAGCAATGAGTATAAATTGATACTGGTATTAAGGGAGCTGACTAGGAAAGGTATCCTCCTTGATGTTCTTCATCAATTGCTACTTCCTTACAGAAATTGTAACAGACCATGGCTTGACTTGGTATTTAGCCTATGCAGACCGGAAAGACCACACATGGAATGGAAGAAGCAGAAAGAGGAGAAAGGAGGAAGAATATTGGCAAATTAATTGAATTTTTACAGTGCTTGTGGAATTGGCAGAAAAAAATGTGCTATTTACATTACTAGCATTAGTAATTAGGCACAAACATAATAATCACTGGAAGTTGGTAAGAAACATCTATACTTACAGCACAGGTTTATATGACTGTAAAATCCTCTCTGATCACTTTGATCTCTCTGTTTTTAAAAACTGACACACGAGGAACTTGCAGCTGCCTCCCCTGTGAGAAAAATTTATATTTGAAGGGACTTCTTAAATCAAAGCAGGTCTGATTTCAACACAGCTTGTTTAGTCTCTTGTTCTGCAATAAAATTGGGGTGCCACGTAGCAAACATGATATTCCATAAAGGAACTTTATAACAGCATCTTTAAAAATACACTGTGTAGTAGATCACACTGGGGGTCAACAGGCCCTCTAGAACAGTGAACCACTTTTAGTTTCTAAATATTTTTCTGAATATTTTCTTTCATTTCACAAGCTGAGTTCAAGTCGCACTGTCTTAGCTATGTGGTTTATTTATGTCATACTCCCCATAGTAATATCTGCAACTCTGGTATCGTATATCTTACCAGTATTTTATTAAGATTCCACAAGAGTGAGAAGGCCTGGAGGTACGTGTTGCTTAAAAACACATATGCCCAATCTTGTATTTTCCTACAGAAAGAGTAGTTTTCAGCTAAAGAGCAAAATTGTCAATGAGTCCTTTGTGAATATGCCTTCTTTTTCTACCACAATTTTTTATGCTTTTGCTTTGCTAACTGAAGAAATAATTGAAATGTGATTTCTAACTGATCTCCCACAGTGACAGATTACTTTCAGTGTAGAAGAACAAAGAGAAATTTCCTGAAATATCGAACAAGAGAAGTTTTAGCTTATATTCTTGACTGGTTTCCAGATGGTTCTTTGCCATAATTGAGAGTATTTGAGGTCCACAAGTCTATATGGAAGGATTACATTCATACAAGGTTATGCTCCTAAACATTGCAGCTGAGTTCTGCATTCTGTTCATAATAAAATTTTTTAACCTAATTACCTTGGTCTAAGACTTATTTTTAGTTCTGGTATTAACTTAGGAAAAACTTAATCACTAAGTCATGTTGTTGCTTATCTATCCTGAACTTCTATTCATGATGCAAAAGAAAGAACTTGCAAAGTAAGAATTTTATTGACCCTTGCTCCTTTGGAAAAAGAAATGTCAAAGTCTTTCCATACTTCCCTGTAGTTTCTCACCTTGCATGTTCCTCTCAGAAGTTCCTCAGCATCACTGTAACAGAATGTATTTTACTGTCCTAAAACCCACCTCAGGCAGCAGTGGCACCAGTTCGTCAAAATCCCAGAGCTTGACTATTTGTCTTTGAAAATCAACCAGAAATTTGGGCTTCTGCAAGAAGCAGAAGGAGAAGTGATGTATAGCCTGTACTTAATGCCAGAAAACTTACACACCAGTGTGTCAAAGAGGTGATGAAAAAGGGAGCAGAAACTAGCAGCTGTATCTTCCACCCTTGTAAATATCACTGAAACCACCTTTTCTGTTGTTTTACCCAGGGTATCTTTTGCAATTCCACAAACGACCCATTCTAGAATCTGGCATGAGAAAAGAAGCCCCTTATGTGTGTGACTATCTTGGGTTTTGGTTTTGATGTGCACCTCAGCTGGATCTGAAAAGAGAGAGGGAAGAGTGAGGATGCTGGCATGGACTGTAGGTTGGCATGTTGACTCAGCCCAGTGATGTCTGGGAGAGGGACACGCTGCACTTTGAAGGATAACTCAAAGTTATGTAAAGATTGGACAAACATGTCCTAGAATAAGTTATTCACATAAAGAATAAATTATGAGACTACTTTAGTTGTCTAATACTTATCTTCAACCCTACATATCCTATTTTCTCACTTGTTCCAAGGAAGAAAAGGAATCATGTTACAAGCATGGGCAATGTTTCCTACGACATTTTTAAGGGCCAGGATCAATACTATAAGATACCCCTCAGACACAATTGCCTCATGCAATTAAGGAGTAATTCAAAGACAACAGATTCCCTCTTGGTACTGCTTCCTCCCAGAACTCTTCTTCAGCTTCCCATGGATGACTGTGAATGAAACCCTGCTTTGGTGTGAGATCCAGTCCCAGAAACTGCCTGGCAGAAATGCTAATTTTCTGGAGTACAAACATATTTGGGTTTGAATTTTCTTGAGACTGATGTAGCTGTATGTGTGCATATGCATGGGCTCTGAGGTGTGATGTGCACCCTCTCTGGCTCTATCCCGGGTCCCAGAAATCCTGACATCAGGGGGGCAGCTCTGCAAGTGACAGGGAAAGAGGAGCAACCACTTCTGCAAAGAGGAGCTGTGATGGAGCTCAGCTTTGCAGCAGCTAAGTCCTTCTGATGCTCTCCCCTTTGATCAGAGACTCTAATCCCAGAGTTGTTACATATATGTATAGTGTATACGTGTGTGTGTGTGTGTATATGCATATATACATATAGACACATCCAAAAAACCTTCTGCTTAAAAAAACAAACAAAACAAAACAAAACAAAAATAATTTTTAATGTCATGGATCACAGCAGGATCCTATAAACAACCCCAGTTTCAAATTTTTGTCAACAGGATACCAAAACCAATTAATAAATCTCACAGAAAGACTGTGGTTTAAGTATTGAAAGGAGAAGAAAAACCCTCAAGAAATGGCACTTCTAAAGCAAGCTAAATAACTAAGAGCACAAAAGAAACACATTTTCTCGAAAATCTCCTAAAATTGTTAGGAACAAAAAAGTTAATTTACAATCCCAGTCTGGCACTGTTCTTAAATTTTTTTTTACATTAGTAATTTTATACACAGTGAGTGATTACTAATGTATCCTGAGAAAATATTTCATTCTCTTGGATAGGTCAGTTCTTCTTTTCAAAAAGAAAAATAAAAGCTCTCCTTTTCTAGTGTCTCATGGAAAGGCACTTCAAACTAGTGTGGATGATAAAAGGACTGGAGGAGCAACAAGGGAAAAGAGCAGATGCTCCAATTGGCCATTCTGTGGGCAGCTGGCCAGCAAGCCAGCATTAAGAGGGAGAAGCTCAGAGAGCCAAAACCCAAATCCTTCCACAAGCAGCTCCCTCTTAACCAGGAGGAGCCAGGCTGACCCCAGGGAGTTCCAGGGGAGATGCCCTACCTTCTCTATGATCCTGCAGTGAGGGTGGGGGAATGGTGCTAGAAAAGGATAGTGTCAATGCCTTCACCTTGTCCAACTCTCCAATTTAGACTGTCTTTTCATGAGACAACCTGCTGCAGACTCACAAATGCTTTCTAATATTGTTTCCTTGGGAAAAATAAAGCTCACAGCTTTGGCCTCCAAGCTCAACCATGTTCTTACACCTACCTACACCGATTTTTCTGATTCTGCTGCAGGGCAAAGGGCTCAGACAGGACTTTAAGGCAAACTTGGCGTAACAGAGCCTAAGCCTCACTGGCAATCCTCTTAACTAGCTCTCTTTGTCTGGAGATAGGGTTGACATTTCACTGAGTGTAACCTTGAGAAGGATGACCAGAGACAGTGATTGAAGGACACAGGAAAATCTCCAGACCCAAAGACCATGTAAATGAAAGATTAACTAATCAGGATAGCATGCAAAGAGCATTTAATACCTCATTGCCTTGTGAATTTATTAGGTTCTTTCCCTCTTATTTCCAAGTCTTCCTCTAAGTATCCTTAACTCTGATTTTTGTGATTTGTTATACACTGAATATTGTGCAGGGGGGGAAAAAGTCTAAAATTATATTAACTCCTGTTCAGAAATTCCTGATAATTAAAATAATTTATAACTTCTCTCTCCTTCTCTCCCTCTCCCTGTCTTGTCTCTCCCTGGAAATATATTGTTATGCCTACAGCAGAGCACAGTAGCTGTTGCACTGTAGTTATGCAATGCAACTGTTTTTCAGGGACAGAATTAGAAAATTTCTTGTAGTATAACTGAATGGAAAATGCATGTTTGCTGAAAGAAACATTACAAATGGGAGCATGAGATGAAGGGATTGAGTGCACCTTTGGCAAATTTTCAGATGACGGCAGCCTGAGTGATGCAGTTGGTGCTCCTGAAGGACAGGATTCATCCAGAAGGACCTGGACAGGCTCAAGAAGTGGACCCATGAGAATATCTTGAGTAAGGCGGTGCGGTGGTCAGGGGAGAGGTTGCCACGTTGTCCCAAAAGCATCCCGGGCAGGGGATTGCTCCAGCGGTGCCGCTTAGCACACTAGCAGGCTAACTCTCACACCCATGCAGATGGACGCATGAAAGCACACACACTCAAGCTGGATAGCTCATGAGTTACCAGAGGCAAAGAATCAGGAGGTGTCTCTGTACAGAGTTCCATGAACGAAGGTTTATTCCAAGCATGCCATGAAAGTGTCCAGGGACAAAGAGCCCAGAACAATGCAGGTCCAGGGTTTTATATGGGAGCAGGGCAAGCACCAGAGACCAATGGTCTGAGGGTACATGGGCAGTACACAGGCAGGACTAGGGTAGGGGAGCCAATGGGGAAACTCTGGGGGAGTGGTCAGGGGCAAGGGCCAATGGGCCAACCAGACAGACCAAATCTGCACAGAATCACAAAGCCTGATGGGGGAGCCTTTCCTTCTCACCTTGAGTTGGGGTGATCTTAAACTTCAGAGCTGGCCCACCAATGGGCCTCTCCTGCTCCGGAGCTCTTTGGCCCCTCGCCTCCACCGCCGCTGGCTCAGCTGCCACAACACTTGAGGTTTAGTAAGACCAAGTACAAGGTGATGCATCTGGATCAGAGCAACCCTCAGTATCAATACAGGCTGGGGGATGAACAGATCAAGAGCAGCCCTGCTGAGAAGGACTTGGGGGTGCTGGTGGAGGAGAGTCTGGACATGACCCAGCCATGTGGACTTGTAGCTCAGAAAGCCAAACATGTCCTGTACTACATCCAAAGCAGCCTGGCCAGCAGGGCAATGGAGGGGATTCTGCCCCTCTGCTCTGCTCTGGTGAGATCCCACCCAGAGCACTGCATCCAGCTGTGGGGTCCTCAGCACAGGAGGGATATGGACCTGTTAGAGCAAGTCGACAGGAGGCCACTGAGATGACCAAAGGGATGGAGCACGTCTCCTATGAGGAAACGCTGAAAGAGTTGGGATTGTTCAGCCTGGAGAAGAGAAGGCTTTGGGGTGACCTGATTGTGGCCTCCCAGGACCTGAAGGGAGCCTACAAGAAAGATGGAGAGGGACTTTTTACAAGGGTGTGTAGTGGCAGGAAAAGGGGGAATGCCTTCAAACTGAAAGACAGTAGGTTTACATTAGATAATAGGAAGAAATCCTTTCTGTGCGGGTAGTGAGACACTGGAAGAGATTGCCCAGAGAAGCTGTGGATGCCTCATCACTGGAAGCGTTCAAGGACAGACTGGATGAAGCCCTGAGGAACTCGGTCTAGTGGAAGGTGTCCCTGCCCATGGCAGGGGTATTGAGACTACTTGATCCTTGGCCTCTTCCAACTCAAGCCATTCTACTCTATGATTGGAAGATTGCAATCTGGGTTTGGTGTATTCAGTTCTTGAGGAAGAGTATTGTTGAGGCAGTTAGTTCTTCCTGAATCCTCACATTCCTCTGCCTGCTCATCATCACATACCTGCCCAGCCATCACAGGGACATAAGGATTTTACTTCCTATTTTTCGTAACACCTTTTATTGTTCTCCTCCCTTATTTCACTTTCACTTTGTATTTTACAGGAAACTTTTTCTGCACAGCAGACAAGATGACTCAACATTAATCTCACATATCGATATTCTCTTTAGTCATTATGTTTTGTTCTCATTTTAGATAACAAAATAGCTCATGCTAGCTATCCAGTATGAGATATTTTGTGTGCATATGCATTAAATAAAAGCACATTCAGGAAATGCTTCATGCCTTTCTACAGTGATGCTGAAGACACACACCTGTCTTGCTTATTCAGACACATTTCTTCATCTCATTCCAGTAGAACCATTGCGTTAGCTGCCGGCATTGCTTTGTCGTTTCTTCAAATAAACAGCTATCTCCTTCTGCATAAATTCATATTTAATCTTTTATTTTCTTAAGTATGGTAGTGGTTTTAGTAATTTTTCATTTGCATGGCTATGTGTCACAGTGTTGTGTAGGAATACCTATGCTAGAGAATTGCATTATGCTTCAGGTTTGTTCCTGCATGTGATCCAGCTGTTAGTGTAAATAAATTTTGAATTATCAGTGTAGAGGATTTCATAACATTTTCATCACTTAAGCTTGACCTTCAGGCCAATTTTTAACCTACTGTAGAGGATTTGAAGGCTTGTAACAGCTAATGCCAACACTTCCTACATGTTTTATTCATGTGACGGTGTTTGCCCTGAAGTAAATGACCAGAGTGCAATCTAATTTCACCTTGGTCACTTTAATACAGACTATGAGCCCACTGCTTGATCTGTACTACAGGATTAATACCTTATTTTAGTATGTGGAAAGTAGAATCAACAAGCTTTGAGTTCAAGTCAAGCCACAAGAGGACTAGAGAAAGAGTGCATCCTAAAAGCATGACTTTTGGAGAGGATTTTAGCAGTTTTGAGAAACTTTAGATTTTGATAGTAGACTGAAATTGGCACATTAAGCACAAAGAGTGTCACCAGGAGAGGTCTTCAGCCTATGTGTAGATTAAATGCAATTTTCTCAAGTTTAAAAAAGTTGAAGGAATTACATTTTAATGGCGATGATTAATGGAGACAGTACCTAGAGGCGTTCCACCTACTTTACCCGATTAGGGCTCATGTCCATCAGCATCTTTTCCATTACAACACCTTCTTAGTCTTGAAGGAAATTGGTGGAGGTTAGAACTGGGACTTTAGTGAGCCCTGTGGAAATATCTTCCCACAGAACTTGGGGCTGTCCTGCTCTCACCAACCTGACCATGTTGTCACTGTCCCCCAGTAACCTGACCTGGGTGTGAGCCTCCCTGCACGTACCTCTACAGCACCTTGATCTGAGTCAAAGTGCCTCAATTGCACTTCTCCACTTGAACTTTGCTCTGGAAAATCTCATGTTCAAATACATCCTTAACAAAGCAGACTTTAATTTTGACTCCACAAAATTGCTGCTGTATGCTTTCAAAAACTGCCAGAGCTGTGAGTGAATCCCTTCTGCATCTGATTTCCTCAGGCAGGTCATAGCCTCTGGAGAGGTTGTACAGAGTTCATCTGCTCTGGAAGAGCAGGATTTATCTTTCAATTACCAGAGGCAAATCCAGTCATGGCACTGAAACCTTTCTCAACACTTATAATCCCTAAAATCATAGTAGATAGAGGAAGTTATCATTGTTGTTACTAACATTATATGTCAAAGAGCAAACCAAAGAATGCACAAACTTCTAGTTACTCTTAGAAAGCTAAATGTTCTTGATCAGGGTCCAAACTTTAGAAAAGCTGACATGTATGTTTTCAAATAATTTAATAACCTCATAGACCTATTGCTGAGAGAAAATTAGATGCTTCCACAAAGGAAACTATATTTTCTTAAATATAGGAGGAAAAGGCAACTTGAAAGATTACATGTGAAGCTGGAAGTAGAAAACCAAATCACATGCATTGCTAACATGTTCTGATGAGAGTTTCTGCAGCCAGTTCTTGTCTGCTAGTAGAGATGACTCTGGAAATAGGTCTTCAATCACATTAGTGACACTGGGGAAGACATTAGGTTTGATACAGAGCAGTTCTGTACACAGTGTTCCTCTTTAACAATCACAGGTTTAAGCTTTCTAAATCCAAAATTATCTCTTCACCTTTGCAGACCAGTCATGCACTACTACACTTGCTTTCAATTTATCATCCTTCTCCTCTCTCCAACACTACAAAATTGTAAAATAACTGGCCCCTGTTTCTTAGTTTATTATTCCATCTTCCTCTTAATTTTTTTTTCTGCTGCCCAATTCAGACATTTTCCAGTCACATACCCTTAAAAAAACCCAACCAACCAAGAAACAGCCCCCCAAAACCAAACCAACCCAAAAACCAACCCAACAAAACTTGTCACCTTATTTGTTCTGCATGTGGCTTGATACAGTTATGTTTAATTGATGTATTTGGTTTGATGCCTAGGAAAGTTAGAGATTTTGACATTGACTCCTTGTCATCAGGCATTTTGATATATTGGAAAATATTTACTGAAGATAGGTTTTATATATTCTACAGTGATGTGGAAATCAAATACTTGCACATGATTTCCATGGACATAATTTTGCTGCAAGAACATGGGAGAGTTTTTCAGTCACCCTACTCCAGTTAGTGAGGCTGCAAGTAAGTGACAAACATGTTTATTCCTTTTCCAACAAGCTGGAATATTTCAAAATTTGTTTAGATATTTTTTAAAAGATGCAAGAGCATTAAAATATATGAACAATTCTATCAAAGTTTTAAAACATTATTTTTCTTTCTGTGTTAAACAGATACTGTCAAGATCAGAATGACAAGTATTCAATTTCCCATGCATTGCTGCTAACATTTCCATCCTTTTTTTTGCAATGCCTTGAGGGAGCAATTCAAATCACAGGAACAGGGACAGCAAAGGGCAGCAAAGAAGTGTGCAACATTAATCTCAACTGAATCCTGCTAAAGTCAATAGTAATTTCTCTGTAACTACAATGGCTTTAAATCAGGTCCTCAGGGGTAGCTTTATAAAGTAATGTAGGTGCCAGCATTTTTGTAGATCCCACCTGATACCTATCTGCATGTTTAGATAGATGAATGGTAGTGAAATTTTGCACTATCAGATATCCTTATGCCTCAAACAAGGTCAGATGTATCTGCTACTGCAGTCTGTGTTACAACTTTCTGAAGCTGTTGGGCACCACCACTTTACACAAAGTGATTATGAGAAGTCATTAAATTCTTCCCTGGAAGTCAGAAGGCCAATAGTACTCTTTAACCACCCATCACTATTTCTACATGAAAGGCAAGGGCAGCTCAGGAATTTCAAAGTACTTGGAAATAGAAATTTTGCTGAGCATGGTCCTGCACAGGCAGGTGTCTCTGCATGTGTGAGTGGGAGATGATGGTGAGAGGGAGAGCTGGGTAAAAAGCTTGTTGGAGAAGCAGCAAGGGTAGCATTGTGGGATGGAGAAAGAGCCAGAAAGAGTCTTTGCGGTTCCTGGCCAAGAGAACCCTTGTACCGAGAAAATAAAAATATTTACTGTGGCTGAGGCAACATTTGTTGTGGACAAGAAAACAATAACTTGTCCATTCTTATGAACAAAAGCTTGCAGAACAATCAGAGTAAGAAAAATGCTGGACTCAAACCTCAGGTTCTCCCATTATCTGGAGTAATCTACAAAACTTTAATCTTGGGCTAGCTGTTTGGATTAAGAATTGCATGCACTGTGCCAATGTAGTGTCTATTTGTCCCATCCATTCCTTTTCTAGCAGCTGCTGTGTCTTTATCTGTGGTACAGTTACGATACACTTCCTTACTTTTTTTCCGAACCACTTTGGAGATCAGCTATTGCTATTTCCTTTAAGTCATGGTGTTCTTTATTGAGTTAATCTGTCCAATTCCTAGATCTTTACTGAAGCATTTGCTTTCAAGGTCATTTAGACGCTTCTGCCTTCAGTGTGTTCCCAACATCTGCATTTGAACAGAGGACATGGAGGCATGTTCTCGGAGCCACACTTTGGTCTGTAGTATGGTCTTCTCTCATGGAAACTCCATGGCCATGTCCTGAATGCATCGGAGGAGAAAAGATTTGGGTACACACAATATCTGCACACCACTGAGTGAGGAGCTCTGGAACTGCAGACAGATAGGGACGGTTGGTGCCCTCCAGCAGATGCCCAGATGTGGAAGAGAAAGGTATGTGGGACATTATGAAGCACACCTGGCTGTAGGGACAGCCTGGGACACATATGGTCTAGACGATTGGTGATGAAAATTTGTTTAAGCTGCTGAAGGCCAGGTACTGCTTTGGTAATTGATGACATTCTTTGCTTCAGGTGTCTGCCCTTGCTGGGCATCTGCCTGTGAGATAGAGGTGAGTTGCCATTGTCAGCATGTCATTGTCTCCTACTGAGATACAGTGGGAGCAGTTGTTCAGTAGGCCCATTTTTGGAGGATATTTTATTGTTGGTATCATTGTCTTTTTTTGTAGGGAGGGACAGTCCTTAAAGCTTTTGTCTATACTTGTAATTTAGAAGGCTAGAGCTGACAGTATCCTTTTAGTATTCTGGTACAGTATCTTGTGGTTTGCCATACTTGTTTCATATAATTTTAATTTTTTTTTATTGTAATAAAGTCAATGACTGACAGTGGGATTTTGCATGAGTGTGTGGCTGACAGGAGAGTTTCATCAGCCCATTTATGCAAGTTCCCATTTACTTTAACTGTTCAAGCAGAACCTTGGCATAAAACTTGGATGAGGTTCATGATTTTTGTTGGCATGCAATAGACCTTCAAGATGTTCCAAAGTGAATTGCACTGGTGTCTGTCAAATGCTTCAATAAGCCCAGATAAATTTAAGACTCTAAATACTGTTTGAAATCTGTCTCTAATTGAACTAAGCTCCAAATTTCTGGATTTTAAACCTGCTGTCAGGTTTTTTCTTGATTTAAAACCTGACATATTTAAGGGCACATGATGACTGCACTACTTGGCCTATCACTTCTAGTTTCATCCCATAGCTCATGTTCATGAAACCCAGGATCACCTATAAATTGCAGATGTATGGGTCACATGAAATCAGAGGCATTTCCTGCTTTAGTCTGGCATATATTTTTCCCAACCCAAATTATGAGTAGTTAGCAATATAGGGAAGACGCTCAGAAATATTATTTAAAGGCATCTTATTTTGTAGCAGAATTTGCAATACTAAACCAAAACCCAGAAAAAAATGCAGAACTAAGTCCAAGATAAAAATATCCTACACTCCTTTTTATTTTCTGCTTAGCTAAAGCACTGCTGCTGAGACTCCTGTTGCCATAAACATGCCCCTCACTTAAAGCAATCCTTAAACCCATTTTCATCCGACCGTAGCTCATGTTCAAACCTGTCTGATTACATCAGCAACACACAATATTTTTAATAGTATCTCAATACTATCCTGGGCCCATGGAAGGCAGATAAGTGCTAAGACTCCTCCCTCAGAATGCAAACACAGTGGAACTGCTTTGAAATTCTGCTTCAGTGTGACTTCCCTAATGTTTTCTGAACTGAAAATATATGGGAGTGAGCCTGGTTACTATAGCAGCAAAGTATTTGGTTAAGTATTCAGAATTTCTCTCTGCACAGCAGGTTTATGAACCTTGCTTAGTAAGAGAGAAGATGTTGAAAATAAAAATTTGAATGAGTGAAAACATTTTGTTGTGATGATTTTGAAATTAAACATTTTAATTTTCATCTTAAAAATGTCTGTACAGAATGGGAAAGTAAACAACTCCCAAACTGCTGTTACCATTCCCGTAAATATGTCATATTAGACTACTTAATGCAAAGGGGAGAAGTAGCTGTTCAGGAGCAATTCAGAATATCCTGTACCTTTTGCTTCTGAGAGCTGAGTGTTGACATATCCATCTACAGAGGAGGGAACTGCATTCCGGTCCCCACAACTCAACTCTCTCATCGGCTCTGTTACTGACTTCAAATGCTGTGCCTGGAGTGAAATAAGGGGAAGTGAACCTTTTTCAGTCTTTGCCAAGTAGCAAGTTTGAATCAGCCAGAACACCTTTTTTGGTGAAAAAAAACAACTGCTGAATAGTTAAGTCTGCCCTTCTGCATGAAAATTTGAATAACTTGATGTATGTTAATGATTTTTTTTAGGCAACTGTCATTCTTCTTTTAGGAAAAATAAAAGTGTACCTCCCACAAAGAACAGCACAACTCACTCTTTGCCATCCACACAGAGGCTGAGTCGCCAACTATGACAAACCACCTGAAGAGGGATTTGCACAGAACAACACTTCCTCCTTGAGACAGCTCTGCAACTGTTGGACAGGAACGATGCAGTAGCCAGAAAAAAAAGAAAAGTCTACTGCCACACTACTTTCCTAAAATGCAGTCAAAGTGCACCAAGTGCGTAGAAGCAAAGAGACAAAAGCATGTCACTGCAGAGATTCTTGCTCCTTGATAGCCTTGGAGAGGAGTTCATCACAGAGGTGGTCTGTCAGCTGAGGCGATGTGCGTCCCTGCACAAGATTGCTTTCATTCAAAATCTGAGATGCCAGAGGTGCATTTGAGAGTGGGAAGAGATTGTTTTGGATCTCTTTGCTGAATTTGGTGCTTACATTACATCTGCAGTTTAAATGCCCACTCATTATCTTGCTCCCTTGGAAAAGTAAATTTACATACATGGAAAATACTTTCAAGTCTTTGAGCCCAAAGAGTGATCCTTTAAATCGCCTGAGATTCCTCTGATCTAGAGAAAGATTAGAAGTATTAATATGGTTTGAAATACTACTCAGTTCTTCTATCTGTTAATAGAAAGAGCTGCAATTTATGTTACAAAACTCTCCAAACAAAGTTCTGTTCTCTACCTCTTTAACAATATTTAAATACTTGAATTTATTATGTTTATTATGCTGAATATGGGGTGTGATCTGATGAAGTCTGTCACTCAGACTTTTTAAACTTTTGATTTCAGTCTGGACGAAACCAATGTTTGTTCAGAATGTATCCCAGCATTTCAGGTGTTCCTAGTCATGGTGTGAACAACTATCACAGAATAATTTCACTCTGTTTCCACCAGAGCAGGTAACATGATGTGGAAGTCCCTTGGTAGTTACAGTTGCAGAAGGTTTTGCACTTTCTTAAACAGGATTTGGGGCTAGTCCTAACAAGCTATTTCTGACTGATGTCCAGTTCAGCTAAATGAAATACCATGTCCTTGTAAGCAAAGGAATAAGGTAAAGCTTAAAATATTCCACTGGAGACAATACCTTAATTACTGCTCTGCTTCATCAAATTATGTCCAGCAGATAGACATCATTCCTCAGATTAGGCATGCTACATGCGGCTAAACATTTTTAGGGCAAAAAGCCCCTAATATGCCCATTTCTTGTCACAGGCTGTATCTGCAACAGCATATTTCTTTAGATACAGAGTGGCTAAAATTGAAAGCAACTCTCCCCCTTGTCTGACTGGCTGTGCTTTGGTTCATCATGTGGAATGGTCTTGAAACGCATCCTCTGGTTTCCTCTTAGCTGAAACAAAGCTGGAAGACATTATGCAGAAGCACAGCTAATGGCCATTCATTCAGTCTAAGGACCAGACTATGACACCTCTCTAAAATAAATCACCCTGAAAAGCATATAATGTGGACAGTGAGCCCTCACCACCAAATTTTTCTTGTTGTATCAGACTATGTGCCAAAGTCACCAATCAGTCAGCATAAGCTATGTTAAATACTGCCCACAAAACCAGTCCGGGATCATATTTGTTCCTTTAGTGCCATTTCTTTAATCTTGGGAGAGAAAAACTTATTAAACCCATAAACAACCAGAATCCATGATATTTATAAAGTAGCTATCAGTTTTTCTTGTGACCTTTTCATAAATGCATGCTTTGTATAATTAAAAATTATCTAGAATGTGATTATTAGCGCTATAGGACAAAATTATCATATTACTGGTTTTATTAATGGGCCATTAATCCAGCTGTTCTCTCTTGAGAAATCTGTTTTTCCCTTGAAATAAAATGTCTGCATCCAAGACTATCTGTTCTGCTTGCTCTTCGTGATCCTCATGGACCAGAAATCTTTTATTACCCCAGAAAACTACCATGCACGTTAGAAGCAGAAATCATCCGTTTCTTCATAGTCTTTCACTGAAGTTTGAAGGTTTTAACAATAAGTGGAAATAAATGATAATGCAGTCATTTTGATATTTGCCTATATTCATACCCAAGAATTTTCTGATGACATCTTTCAGAAGTTCACAAATCTTAAAGAATAACCTTAATCATAATGTGTCAGGTCATTCCTATCTCATTCTTTTTTTTTTCCTTCAACTTAACAGAATTAGGGAAATTACATCTCAGTAATGCTGCACAAAGTACCAGGGTTTTTCATCTTTCATTGCGGCACTAGGACTGAATGTCAGCAGTGCTGTTCCCACTACCAGGAGCTTGCTCTGACTATTCTATTTACAGAACATTTATATTTTATTTATTGCTCTTACAGAACCGTATGAGCAAGAACTGCTACTAAAGCAATCCTCATGGGAAAAAAAATTTGATTCAGGAGATGGGGCTTCTGCAGGTCTCACTTATTGAACCATTCTTTCTTCTTAAGCATCTTTACCAGAGCATCTCTCCATCTGCTCTCCTCAGAAACCAAATGTTACCTTTGCTCAACTATTTAAAGAGCATTCATAGATGAGATTTAAATATACTGTTTAATACAGAATCTCTTCATTCAAGCAGGCATTATCTGAGGTGGTATAATGCTCATTTTGTATGCAAGCCCTGTATGGGTAACACTTCCATCCAAACACTTGCTGGACTTGCAAAACCTTTAACAAATTAAACACTTGAATTATTACCAGCCCTTCCCCAACTGTTGTTTCTGCCATCTGGATTCATAGCTTGCCCCAGTGAACTGTTGCACAACTTACATTTAATTATTTCAGGAAAGGAACAGCTTTTGAAAAATTCTTGCAGAGTTTGACCTTTCTGGATGAAGTTATCTTTAGATTTTGAGAAAAAAATTAGGCTGATAGTATCTAAACCTTGCACAGTCTTTTCTTCTCTAGTATTTCAAAATGGCTAAATCTTCCATTATATGTTTGAAGACCTATCTGAACATCACTCAGAAACTGTTTCCCTAAAATATTCAGCCTTTTTTTTCCTGTCATAAACTTTATAAAACAACCTAACTTTATTATTTTTCAAAATGTTAATAATCTCACAGAAATTAATTTGCAAGGTGTCACCTTGAGGACAAGATAAGACTGGTCTGTTAGAGTGACTTGGTGAAAACATGACTATTTGACCCTTTCATGCACTTGCTAGGACAAAAGTGTGGACTATTTATTTTAACTGCTCTCAGACCCAAGAGTACCTGACCTAGAAAAGCACTGGATTTGAGCTTCAAAAGCCTCACATTCATTAACTCAGATCAGTTAATAAGCTTTGGGGAAATTACCTGATTGAATTTCTCTATGAATTACAATAGTCAGGCTGTGAATGGCAACAAATTCAATCTATGTGACTTCAAATATTTAAATCTATCAAACAGTATATAGGATTTTACTTTTAGTTTTGCAGTACAAAAAAATTAAAAATCTAGAACTGTTTGAGCTAAGCCACAATAGGCAGGAGTCACATCTCAGCTGCCATTTACTGAAAATGTCCCTTCGCTGAAGGTTTTTAGCTTGTGTTGGAATGTATTTTCTACATGTAGAGACAACCATCTAAGCAGTAATCCTCCTGAGGTATCAGTGTTCTAAGGAAACTACTTTAAAGTTTTATGGGTCAACAGATAGATATGGGAAAGATGTATTTTTAAAGAACTTCCACAACCTAACACATCTTGGTATATCCCATATTAAACAGGTGACAATCCCCACTGAAGGATACTTCCTATGCTAGGTGTGAGCAGCAACCAAGTGAAAGCATTTGCCTTAGCACCCTTCAGTCCATTTACTCGTGTGAAGCTGATTGAGCAGAATTTTGGCCTTATCATGGCTGCTGATGCTTCTCCTGGAGATTCCTGGCTCACTTCACTGATAAGGCTTAACAGGATTTCAGAGATTGATGCAGGATGTGCTGTTGAAATAGGATGTCCTTTGTACTTTAAGCTGAGCTTTGGCATGCTCAGAGAGCCAGTCAATCTGCAGGGCTTGAAAAGACGTGTAGTGGAAAGGCAAATGGACAAAATTATGACTTCATCAGATGTACACAGCCTGCTACCCCTTTATACCACAGGCAACAACAACCACCTGAACAGCCCTGGGAAGTCCTACAGGGCAGTGTATCGCACATGGAGGAGATAACAATCCACATGCAGTTGATCTGAGCAGTGCCGGTCTGTGCTGAGCCCTGCTGTACTGCAGACAACTTGGCTTTGAGGACTGTGCCTCATCCCTTACCATACAATTATTGCAGCCAGCTTGTCAAACCAAAGAGCCCATGGCAGCACCTCTTTGTCACCAGCCATGATGCCAAAAGAACGTTCCTGACTTCATCTTGAAGTTAAGCAGCATGTTTTCCTACAAATGCTCTTTTTTTTTCCCACAGTAAATATGACAAATAGAGTTGCTTTGCTTCTAAGAAAATCCTATAAAAATTCTGAAGATACTGCTGGTGGACCTCACCATGGGAAGTCTGTCATGGCATGGCCAGAGGTCTATCATTGGGAGTTCCCAGCATCAGAGAGGGCATAAGATACAGTAACTTGCTATCCCTTTTGTGGGATATTAATAACATGGGTAACTTTCCTGATACTGCTTTTGCCTTTCTTTCTAGGATCAAAAAACCCCAGCACCTCCTTGTGCCAAACAGACACTGTCTGAGCTGGTCTGCACAGATTCATGGGATTTCTTACTTACTGTTTCTTAGCATTATTTTGACAGAAATCACAAAGCATTTTCTGGGATGACCTCTATACCTACTGTTCCTGCACAGCAAAGGATCTGGCTGTGTGTCCATGGCCACAGAAAATACTCCTGATGACACAGGTATTGTGTAGGACACCCAAGAGGCAGTGCTGATTGACCAGAAAGCACCAAGCTTCACCCATCTTCAATCTGGCCTGGAGGGAAGCAGAGGATCCTGCTGTGCCCAGAGGGAAGGTTCTGGGGCCCAGGTGCAGCTGGGTACAACATGTCCAGGCAAAAGAAAAGCAATGCCTTCCTGCATGTTTGGGACAACACAGACAGATGCTGCTTACAAGATATGCAGAGAAAGGCATACCCTTAAAGTTTAAAGAAATTTCTGCTTTTAAGAGTGTTTACTGCTTAGGTGTAGGACATTTTTTCCTCATTCTAAGTGACCCAGGACTACTTTCGAGGTCTCTCTACCCTTTGCCTTCATCATTTGTGCAATGTAGATAGTGAGAATTGCTTTGCAAATCATTTTACATCTGTAAAGTGCTTTGAGATAGTGAGATGAAAGACACAGGGAGCCTCCTCTTGCCAAGAGGAGATCTGTCAGGATCTCCCATAACAGTGCCTATTTAATATTCAAGCAACTCAGATATTGCTGTTGAACATGTCAGGTGATTATGACTTTCTCACACTGGCTGCAAGCAATTATTGGGATCATTTTCCCAGATTTTGTCTCCCTGCAGGCTTTGGTATTCAGCCAGACCAGTTTTTGTCTGTCTCTCTTCCCTTAGTGAAACTATCATAGACACTGGCTTACTGATACCCAGGCACAAAAATAGTTACTTCCAGCCCACCTGAGGGGAATCCTCCAAGGCATCTGAGCATTTAAAGCCCAAAAGACAATGATCTCTAAGGCTACAGCCTAACTTATGTAAGTATATATATTTACATAAATATCTACCTATGGGAGATAATTCACTGTCTTCAGCCAGGTTTCTCTTACTGGGGATGGGACAGAGAAAGGCAGCTTAGGCTGGAGTTCAACTCAGGCAGCACATTGAGAGGAGGCGTCCTTATGCCAAGCAGTAGGAGATGTGCCTTGTGAGACAGGCATTCTGCAATCCTGTCCACCTCCTGCCATTTATGCATCTAACCACCAATCTGAGCAGATGTTGATGTGTTTATGTCCACTGAGCTGAATACAACAGGACTGATCCTTCTCCTCATGCCAGTTGCAAAATCGATGAAAAGTTTCTTTTTCTCCTTTTCTGATTAGAGGGTTGGATTATTGTTAGTGAATTGCAGTTAATCACTTCTGAGTGATTTTTTTTTTCATAATTAGTTCTTGGTCTTTTGTCTCTACTCAGAACCTGTTGCAAATCCTATGACTTGTGGATTTGTCCTTAACAGTTGTGTCTAGCAGAGTGGAAGAGACACTCAGAGGTTTTATTCAGATTCATGCTGAAATCTGAGTGCAGCTTGCCTCACAGAGGAACAAATTATTGCCCTGACTATCAGGGAGGGAAGGAAGCAAAACAGCAGAAAAGCCTTGCACACACCCTACTGTCAGGGTGGTCCTGGAGTATTTAATACAGTTTTTTGGATGCGAGGTATTTAAACATCTGGAGGTTGGACAGTTGTATCTTTGTATCTTTTATAAACTTTTTTTACAAACATCAGAGTGAGATGCATCCTTGCTGATAGACTCACTAATGATACAGCCATTTTCAGAGTGAGTGCTATGAAAATAACTTCATAACATCAAACATAATCATAAGCAATATCATTTCCCAAATGCCACCAAAATTGAAACTGGAACAAGTTTCAAGCATCTAAGCATCTGAGCACTTTCTTTCTCTAAATGGTTGTCCAGGACAAGAAAAACAAAAGGAACTGGTAAGCCTCTCTGAGGCTGGAGGGAATAAATTATGTAACATTAATTATTAACAAGGCTACAGGATTTGTATGTAAAATAAATAAAATTTATTTATACTTTTATTTATAATATTTATTATGGGAATTTCAAAGTCATGCTTATCTTATTTATTATAATAAAGAATGGAGAATAATATTTTAAACGATCGGTGAAGTTTCTAGACATGTCCATTGTGAACTCTATTTTTAAGACCTATGAGAGCAATAGACATACAAGTTCCCATACATAATAAAAGTTTGGGACTGGAGTTTATTGTATGTTTATTGTATGCTTATATATGTATGTGCATAAGTATTTAAGCTACTAAGCAGAAAGCATGGAGTTGTGTGGGCACCATGCTCAGATAATTTCCTCTCCTTTGTACTTTTGCTCTTGAATAGGTCACCAGCTTTGTGATCTTTTCTGGCATAACTTTGTGATCTTTTCTGGCACAACCCATCATGTGGCTGTGTCCTACTTGGTCATCTTTTGTCAAGAGAATTTATATTCCTATACCAGGTAAGTACAGAAATTACTCTTATGAAAGTCATTGTGATTTCCAGTTAGTCCAGAGAAGATGCTAGAAAAACACAGATCATTTCTGTTTACATGCTGGCCCCTCTGGGTCAGTTGATCAGTAGATGGCTGCTTCCAGTTTTGCCATGGCTATACACAGATAATTTTTTATGTCAGAGAGATAAAGAGAATGATTATTTTCATTTTTTAAAACATGACAATGCTGCCAAGAATTTGAGAAATCAGAGGCTAAGTTTTGTCTTCCTTAACACAGATTTCTATTCAGGATAGCTTTGTGTGTCATTGGAATCAATCTCACAAGTTCTGACTGGAAAATCATTGTTCTTCTAGAAAAAAAAAGTTTTATAAAAATGTATGCTTTTAAGTATTATAGAAGCTGGGATTGCCTTATGAAGTCTCCCAGGTAATCCTGTACTGATGAAAAACAAGAACTTTCCAATACTTCTTAAGAGTATATTTGTTTGAACAACTGTCTTTTTAATGAAATTTTTAAGGGCTGCCAAGAATCCTATTCTATGGATATTTTTCATCTTTGTTCTAGACTGTTATAAAGTAACAAAAGTCTGATCAGTCTTTCAGAGAGATTTCTAGCATTTTCATCTACCACAAAAAATACAACCTTTTCCTGTTAAGTAGTCTCTCTTCTCTGTGCTGTTGGTATTTATTTAGAGAGGTATCTAATTTCTCTACAAAAGCAATGAAAATCCAGATGAACTTCACAATCCTTCCTGTGCACAGTCCCTCCATGAATTCAAATTCAATTGCTAACCTCTCTTTTCAAATATTTCTCTTTTTTAATAGCAAAACCAAGGTATATTAATGTCATAGAAAAAATCCCCCAGTCCTTGAATGTGTGTATTTATGTCTTGAAATTTTTAAAGCTAGTTCTAAATACCTATTAACAGAAAAATAAAAGTCTCTTTTTTTTTTTTTTTTAAGGAAACCTGAACACTTCAGTCACAAGTCTGTTATTAATTTTACTTTGGTATTTCCAGAATTCTGTCTGATTCCAAGTATCCAAATGCTACCACTAACCATTGCAACAAACAATTCCTTCGTCATTCTTGGCTGTAGTATACATCACCTCAAAGGAGTATACATGGAGATGTAATTGAACTGAAACTCTCAGACAACTGCAAGAAAAAGCTTTTAGAAGATTCTTTTCAGGGCCTGAAAAAGTGGATGAAAATGAATCTACATGGGAACCACTAACCAAAGGCAATTGAAA
Organism: Corvus kubaryi; assembly: GCF_017639235.1. Taxonomy (NCBI): domain Eukaryota; kingdom Metazoa; phylum Chordata; class Aves; order Passeriformes; family Corvidae; genus Corvus; species Corvus kubaryi. The sequence continues at coordinate 15,156,048 of NW_024580667.1, read as the reverse complement.
TGCCTCGTGATTTATGCAAGAAAATGGTGGAAACTGAAGATGAATCTTTTGCTAGATTTGCAAATCCTAGGGAATTGCTGGCTGATGAAAACCATTTCTGTAAAGTACCAGCTGGGTTTCCATTTCCTTCAACTGCTCTGTATTTGAGAAATAATTGCACATTTTCCATGAGCAACATTTCTTCCAGCACTTACACAGTGGCAGAACTATTTGAAGGAGAATCAGCTCTACAATAATCCCTGAACAAAAGAAACCAAAAACCTCAATGTCCCCCCAAACAACAAAACCCTCTAAAATCCCAACCCTTTCCTCATGGAGCATTACTCCTTCCACACCTTACAACCACAGGACCAGCTGTCCCCTGGGCAGTGCAGGGTCTGGTGTGCAGGTCGGGATGAGGGTGCTGCTGCCCAAACCCTGTCCTTTTCTTGCTGATACCCAGGACACAGCTGACATAGAAACCTCCCTCCAACTACACCTACCAGCTGGCTTTATGTCTAAAACCTGTTATTCTTGGATTCAGCTACTCAACAAAAGATAATGGCTTGGGGTGAGCTTTTATTCTGGGTTATTTATAGCTTCTTGACTCATCTTTTAATCACAGAAGAAAAATGCACACTCCGGAGTATGAACATGTCTAACTCCTCCTGCAACCTGCTTCCCTCCAGTAACTGTAGTGAAGAGGTTTGATGTTCAAGGACTTTATGATGAACAGCTTAAGTCCTTCAGAAATCTGAAAAATCTTCCCAACTGCAATTTTGAAGCCTTATTTATCACCCAAATTAATCTCAGTCTTTCACTAAGTAGAATTTCTTTGTCCGGCAGCAGAATACCACCCCTTATTACAGGGTAGTGACAACAGTGCTATTAGTAGGAAATCCGTCAAAACCTAATACAGGCCTGGAGTAAATAATATGCCCTTGCCAGAAGATAAGTCCAGCAATGATATATATTTGCTAAAACTTCAGTGCAACATCTTTGATAAACCATTCAAAGTTCAAACAATGTTTTTCTTCACTAACAAACAGAGATTTGAAGGTGTTTAGAGGATATCATGTTTGAATTTGTCTTTTAATAGCATTAACCAAACTGAATGGTACCAGTTTTATCTTCCAACCCAATCTGAACTATTTCTACAGTCATATAGTGGACTTAGTTTCATTATGCTTTTCATGAATCACCTACTTTAGGGGCACTGGACCTTAGTGAAAAAAAGCATTTATTGTGGCAGGGATACATAAGTTGAGTTTTCTATATCTCTCTTTTTTTAAGACCTTAAAAAAAACAAAACAGGATTTAAGATTTAAGGAGGTCTACCTCAACCATATGCACATGAATAAGGAGGTACCAAGAGGACAAAATGATGGTGGAAACTCCCACACTCTTTTTGGAAATCAAATGTGGATGTGTCTCCGAAGTGCTAGACAGTAATGTTCCTGCACTTACAGAAAAGGAAGAATTGGTCAAGGATGTGAAGGTCAGAGGCAACCTTGGTTGCTGTGACCATGAAATAGTGAAGATCAGGATCCTGAGTGGAGTACCCTGCAAAAAGCAGGGCTGCAACCTTTGTCTTCAAAAGAAAAATCCAAGGGTGAAATGGTTTGCCCAGAGAGGCTGCAGAGTCTGCATCCTTGGAGACGTTCAAAACCGACTGGACACAATCCTGAGACACCTCCCATAGCTGATACTGTTTTAAGCAAAGGGGATTTACTACCTGACCTCTGCAGTTCCTTTCAGCCTCAGCTACTCATCAGATGCCCTGGTATTTTACACTCACAGAGACTATTATAGTCAACAGCTCTCCACAAAAGCTGGAGTTTGATGGAAATCACCTCAGCTACTTGTGGAAAGATGAAGATAAAAATTATGTAGATCAATTAAGAGATCTTTGTAGTCTGGTGTATTTTGATATATGCCACAAAGAACTTCATAATATTCCCCATCACAAATTTCTTGATTGTCCACAGCATTTATCCAAACTATTCATAAACAACAATAAACTACTGTGCTTTTTGATTGGAAAGCACAGACTTAAACCCTCCAATGAGGCAAAGACTAAAGAAGTTTGGAAGAATCAGAATCTATAAAGCTTTGGCCTGATTTTATGAGAAGTGTGATCATATTTTATAACCTGGAGTTTCCATTCATAAATGTTAGAGTGATGATTTTTGAAGAAAAAATGTTATGGATTTAAACAGCTTAAATAGTTATGATCTCACTTGCCAGGGGAATTGCTAAATGCTTTTTGTCTTTGCTAGCATTCAATTAATTTATTCTTCCTCTTTCATTGTTCATTTTGAAAAAATTTTTTACAGTTCAAATCATTCATTGTCCCCCAAAGCACTCAACCACCTGCTCATCTTTCAGTACATATTCCTGTCTTATGGAAACTGGATTTATACTTTCTCTTATTTAATTCCCCAAAGGCACAAAAGCAGTGGTGGAAGTCCAGAGTTTTCATGGTTCATATCACCAGCTAAATATAATTTATTTAAAGTGATTGAAACAGAGCTATTTAATAATAGACAAGAAACACAGAGGAAGCACATAAGGAGGCACTTAGGGGCTTCCTCAACAGACATGGGTTTGCTCCTTAGAATATTGTGTTAGAGGAATACAACTTTTCTCTTAAGGGAGACATTCTGTCTTTCCCAAAGGTATTAGTATTCATAAAAATAATCTTTTTTATTTTTCCTTTCTTGATGATAGCCTTATGGACTTCAAAGATTAATTCAAGAAAAAAAAATCTTTTCCATATAAAATCAACTTTTTTGTGCTTGTCTTCCTTGAACCTAGTGAAAAATCTGCCTGCAATTGCAATGGCACAAGTAGATTGGCTGGGACACATTTATGGGTATGTGCTTTTGAAGACTATTTAAATCAAATAATGCATATAAGACAGGCTGCTGCTAAACTATTACACTTCCATGGGGGCTTTAGTTTTGTGCTAATTAGAATAATTATCTCATCAATCTCTTTTTCACAAACAGAAAATGTTCTCTTGTGGCATTGTAAAGGCTTATGTTGGCTATGTTATCTTCTATACAGTCAGAAACAAATTTCCTAAAAGCTTCAGACCCTCATGTTTGGGAGCATGACCATCTCCACTGAGTATAAGGGAAGCCTGATAATCTGGGCAGCTACCCTTGATCTTAAAACCAGGGAGTGAATATTCCTGCTGCCACCTCACTTCCTCCCTCAGGTCTTTTGTCTTGGGGTGACTTTATGATGTGTTTCCCATATCGCTGCCCTATGCCCTGAAATTAATTTTTGTGCCTTTTTATGCCTCTAAGCCGAGCCTGAGAGGGGGAAGGAAAAACTGAGCAAAACTTTTTCAAAGCAGTTTGCAGCTTGTTCAAGGTCACACAGAGATAGCGACTTTTTTCCCCAGCTGCGGCAGGGGAGGGAGGAAGCACCCGGCTTGCTGCTCCCAGGTCAGTTTCTGGCCAGTTGCTCAGTTTCTTTTTCTCCGGAGAGAGACTCAGAGTTGAACTTTTTTTTCCTTCCCTGGAATTTCAGATTTTCTCCCTTTTCTACTGGACTGCTTCAATATCAGAGCACATCGGGAGGACTTTCCATTGAGCAGCTCCGAGGAGACCAAAGGGAGGACTCTAACACTTTCCCAGTTTTTTTCTCCACAGCAAGAGATTTTATTATTTAGCATTATTTTCCTTTCCCTGTGTGTTTTTTAAATAAATAGTTTTTATCTCTTTCACGTTCCTTCGAGGAAAATTTATTTTTTCCCAATCCTGGTGGGGGAGGGGTGGTGACCTGCCTTCTCTCAGAGATGTATTTCTACATCATGGCCAAACCAGCACATCCTTGAATTTTCTAAGTGTTGTCCTTTCATCTCCATCATCTGTGGTTCATTCCCAAACTAGGCATAAGGAAAGAGATTTTCAGTTTCCTACTTTCCAAAGGCTTCCTCAAAAAATGTAAACCAGCCCACACAGAGAAAATTACATTAAGACTGGAAAGGAATTTTGAGTGATTTAGGAATGATTAAATAAGGCATTAAATCCACTTTTTCAATCTTTCCACCTACTGGAAAGAAAACCATGCAATTGGAACTGAGGAATCTATAAAACACTTCGAAAATTTGTAAGAGAATTAATAAAGTGCTTTCCCTGCTATTTTCCTCCTTGTAGTTTAAGCAGTGCAGAATCAGCCTTCTACCTTGCAAAAACACCCCCTGAATTATTAAATAATTATTCCCCCCAAAAATGTAGAATTTGTAAAATCCTGAATCTGGTATAAAAAGTAACTCATTTATCATTTAACTTAATTTTAAATCCGGTTTTTACAAAACTTCTAGTAAAAAAAATGATGAATGATTTTAAAACAAAATTTCTGTTTGATACCAGAATGTGAAATAATCTAATTTTGAAAATTTCAGATGTATCACATGTACAACATCAAGGCTTTTTCTAAATATTGCCAGTAAAAGGACTTGTCAAAACTGCAGCATTTTCACTATCTATTTTCACCATCCATTTAAATTTTAACAAAAAGCCCATTTCAACAAAGAAATTAACTCTTCCAGATTCAGGGAGTTTCCAAAAGTAGTTTCATATTTTATTTTAATTTCCTTGCTATTAAAGAGCTGGCAAAAGTAGGCCAAGTATTACTATTTACATACTCTTTCTATATTTAATTCTGGTGATACTCAATGAAAGCTTGAGAAATCAGAAACTTTCTGACTAATGTTTGCTGGGAGGTGTCACTACTGGTAGCTGGGAGGAAGAGAAAATTCCCCAGCAGTCATGGATGCATTTGCAATCTGCGAAGAAATCTCATGTTCAGTTTTTTTCCATGCTGATGTTTAGAGTAAAATGAGTTAAAACTAACATGATTGTGCATATTTGTTTAACTATTGATCAAAATGGCCATTGGATTGGGGGTCCTTGAACAGGATTAGCTCCGTGACATCATTAGTTACAGTAGGCTAAGCATGAGTAACATGTTTCTCTCAAAGTATTTTGTCCCCTTTCCAGTGGGGATGTTGTCCTTCTGATAGACTTTCTGAAGCAAGACATTTCACAGAATCCATGCTCCTGTGATTGGCAGAAAGTTCTTGTCGTGATTGATTCTATTCATTTCCTATTTTTAATTATGGTTATAGGGCAGTTCAATAATGCATGTTACCTAATGTCATCTTGTGACACTAAAAAATGTAAAATCTATTTCTATAAGCATTGCTGGTAGCAACTGTAATGAAACAAGTAATAGAAAGATCTAGGCAGATGAAGCCATTTTCTGGACGCACCTGTACTGTCATGTTAGCCTACAAAACCAGAACAGTGCTGTGTATTCTACTGGTACTGTGCCATAACTTGTAGTCTTCCTATAAACTTTTCTGCTAAAAAGCCAAACAGACTTTTATGTTTTCTTTTTATGACAGCAGCTTGGGAAAAGTTAGGATTTGAAGCCTGCAGAAAGTGTTTTCACATACAAAACTGTGTGTTCATGATTTTTGATCCACAGTGATAATATACTTCTATTTCCAGGTAAAGGTCCTCTTCCTATGTTGCATTTACTGTCTTACCATACTTTTAGAGACAGTGAGATTTACAAGGACATAACTTTTGGTCCAGACAACTTATGATGTAATTTTCACATGTAAAAAAACCCCAGAATACCAATTTAGCAAATATAACTACTTCTGACTTGCCTTCCTTGTGTTTTACTTGCCCCAGAAGCAGAGTTTCAGCCACTTTGAAAGATTATTTTAACTACCTGTCTGCTTTGTGCATTCCGCATCACTCCCTCAGCCACTCAGAGGAACAAAAAGGTGTTATATTTAAGGGTATCAAAGACCAGAAATACTCCACAACTACATAGACTTCCAGGGTTTAAGATCTCAACATAAACCCTTTATCGGTGGCAAAAGTGTGTAAAACAAATCAATACCTTATAAAAATAATTTCCCTCAAATATATTAGTAACTGATAGCATTACTTTTACTTACGTTTTAATGTGACAGCCATCAGAACAAATCGTAAAATCAGTCAGGGGAAATTCCCCCTAAAAATGGCATAACAGCTGACTAATTTCCTCACAGCATGGGCCTAGAAGTACACAGCTAGAAATAGTATAAGGAAACCAAATTAGAAGGTGGAGGTTAAGCCTTGAAGATTTTGAAAATGCCAAAATTAGAAACGGCTTTACAGTTTCAGCTTTGCTTGTTGTACCAGGCAGCATCGCTTCTGAGCCACACAGTGATGTTTTTCTTCCTCACCTCCTAGGCTCAACCACCCCCTCACCAAACCCCAGCACACCCCCAGGCACAGGGGCCTTTCCCACCTCCAGCCTCACCTGCTCTGCATATCTGCCCTTTTGGTGGGCAGGTCACACTCTGCAGCTGTGGCCTTCTTTCGTGAGAAGGAAAAAAGGCACATTTGGCCAGAGGCAGGTAACCACGAGTGCCTCCAGCACAGATCCAGAAGCTGCTCAAAGCCTGCAGCTTTGCACCCAGTTACTGATCCTGAGCAGGATGTTTGTGAGCAGGGGCTCATGCAGCTGACCAGGTGTGTGGGCACATCTCAGTGTGTGGACACCACCTGCAGAAGGAACCTCTGTGGCCTCATGGCAGCTCTGCAGCCAGGGAAGGGGCAGAAAAGGCTGTGGCCAAAGACAAACCACTCTCTACTGGAACAGGACACTTCTTTAGGGGCTATAATATGGAGAAAGTCAGCAACTGGCCTCAGGGGGATTCATCTGACAAGCTTCAAATCCCTGCCAAAAGGTAGAGTGGTGACAGAGATTCTCAGCTAAAAGACTTTGCACCACATACCAGCTTTAACCCGAATCTGGGGTATGAATAGATTTGCCTGCGACTTTTTAAGTTCACAGACACGAAGCTGTGAACCCAGTGCCTCTAAAATGCCAGCCAGAGCCCTGTCACTTGGAGCAATTGTGGAAAACTGGAAAGAAACCTGTACAGAGGAGAGCTCCTGGCAGTGCTAATGGAATGCTGCTGCTTGCAGCTGGAGGGCACATTTCTTGTGCCAAGACAATGGTGTCCCTCTGAACACGAGCAATTCCTTTCTTCCTTGTAAATCACTGCCAGGCTTAACAACCAGACCCTGCAAAATCACTGCTGCTAGAGATGAGAAAGGCAGTGGGACAAGAAAAGGTTCCCTTAAGAGCGAGAGCACACAAGCAGTTTGGCCACCAGAGGACATGAACGCGGAAAGCACATGATGGTCACGATTGCCATCTAACGGCCGTGAATCAGGAAACAGAGACAAGGGAGAGATGATACAACTAATGAAGAGGAGGGGTGAAGAGGGAAGGGACTCACATTAGGAGTGCAGGTTTGGGGCTGAGCCCTACTAACTGCTCCTGTTTCTAACTGGAAATTCAATTTGTGGGATTCGCATCAGGAAATAGCAAAAAGTGTTCTGATCTGACACTGAATGTTCTATTGCAAATAGTGTGGACAGCCAAGCTGTACTTATCATACAGTCACATGCTCTTTACTGAAGGAAATGTTGCAAAATATCCGTACACTTTTGGCTGTTCTTTAGAAAGTAAGAAGTACAGAGGGGAAAAAAGACCTGTTCCCGTTTATCCATTTATAAAGATACTGCAGACAATGCACATCCTTGGTTAAAAAGTATTAACTGCTCACCAGAATCTTTATTTCTTTCTCAAGACCTTTCCAGAGTGCCACAAGATAGAGGAAGAGTTTTCACCTGCAGAGTGCAGTGTTTCCCTAAAAATACGGCAGCATGAATTATCATTGGCATTGTAAAAGGTACTCTCCCACTCTGTGCAAAAGCTGGTTTTTTTACTGAAGACAACTTGAAAAAAACAATTACATTTTCTGAAAGAAGGTGCACTTAATGATCATGCTAATCAGGGAAATTATGCTGTAAGGTTCAAATATGCACAGCTGTAACAATCTAATTACAGTGGCACTTTCTGGCAGCAAATCTATGTTTAACAAAGTGCATAAGTATTACATTTAGCATGTGAATAGACAGTGAGACTAACCATGTGCTTAAAATCAAGCAAATTATTAAGCTCTTTTGTAGATCACATCATACTTAATATGCAGATTACTCCCAGGATGACTTCCCTTTAAAAAAAAATCTATTATTTGTTTTAAAAAAAAAATTCTAACTATTTTGAAACATGCACCTACTTCTCTGGAGGAGTTTGTTTTCACTTATTTGCCCAGAGCATCATCATATTGCCACTCTAGTTTTCCCAGACAAATTGTGCTGAGATTAATCCTTTTTCGATTTTTAAGAAACATTGGAGGGAGGAAAATGGCTAAAAATTTTCTTTTGAAAAGAAATGTTAATTTCTTTAATTCTTTAATTCTTCATTAATTATGGTGTCTGTTCAACAAACATAGTATAGTTCAAATATGCAGCCGAAAACCTCTGCAGTAATCCTTCAGGCAAATGGAATGAGTAAATACAGTCGAGGAAATGGAAGAAAACCACAATCGTCCTCAACCACTGCAATGCATTCCACATCCACTTAACCTGTCAAGTTGTAATTTAACAAGAATACTGCTTGGACCAAATGTCTTTTTGCACCTTGCTAAAGCACATATAACCACCCTGCTTAAGAAGTTAAGACACGAATAGTATCAGCTGCACTCACCAAAAGCTCAACCATCTTATTTCTGGCAGCACTTCACCCATTTCAGAGTGGGACTGCATTTCCCTGATGTATTGAGTAGGGGGTGCACTTCCCTTAATTTTAATGAGTAAATTGGGCTCAGGTTATAGTCAACAATGAGGAACAGATACTTCCACAGATGCTTTATCTGAGTGCTGTAGACACCTTAGTCTTAGGGTATTTGGCCTTTGGAGGTGTACATTTCCCTCTATGGCTGCACAGAGGGAGCCTGGAGTGACTAACTTTGGATGACTAACTATTTAAACAGCTGGCTTAAAGAAAATAAATCCCAACCATATCTTTAAGAGCACTTTCCCTCCCCTCCCTCCCCCCCCCCCCGCAGGAACTACGTGGCTTAGTATGCATGACATTCCTAAAAGGGAAAGGGGGGAGGCAGGGAGGGGACTCCAAGGAGGGAAGAGAAAGAAAGAAAAAAAGTTCTTTTGCACTCTGTACTCTCCTTTCAGTTTCTTTCTTAAAACGGATGTGGGAAGCCATTAAATGTCAGCTCAGCCAGCCTGGCTCAAAGCTCAGTGTGACAAGGTCATGCAGAGGTGGTGAATGAATGTACAATGAATTCAGCAGAGCACTGCTGGCTGCTGCAATTCTGAAGGGGTCATGCAAGCAGGGAAAATGAAGAGAAGCAAGAATTTTTGCATAGAAATGGAAAGAAATAAAAGTATATGTGCTTTGTATTTCATACCTTGGTATTTTTTTGTTTATCGTTATTTTTAAGCATCACTGACCTTTCAAATCTGGTCTACTATTATTGTTAGAAAACTAAGCAAGCAAGAGCAGTTGTGCTGGCAACTCTATAAACAGCGACAGACATGCTAGAAATTTTTCTGTGGGCAGAGGAAGAATCTGGCAGGTATGCAAAGAAAAAGAAAACGGCACAGTTAGGAATGTGTGAGAAGGCTTGGAGAAGAACAGGAATCAGGCAAAGAGTGTCATCCATGAGAAGAGATAAGCTGTGCTTTGTTTTGTTTTATTTTATTTTGCACTAAAGTACACATGTATATGCACATGAATGTGCACATATACACTCATAAAACTGCATGGTATGATAATGGTTTATTATATGGAAACTTTTGGCTTTTCATTACTTTTGTGACCTCTGTAGTAAACTAGGACTCACCTTTTTTTTCCTCATGGAACTGCAAGATATAAAGGAACTCCTTTCAATAGAAGTAGATACCCATTGATCCTGCAACAATTAGACAAAATGTTAAAGAACACAACAATATGCTTTTTTTTTTAAAAACATGAAGTTCTAAAGTTCACAGCACCTTACACAGCATCAGCTAACATTCAAACTGGTGTGAGTGGACTGAGTCAAAATGATGCACTCCATATCCTGCCCTGGGAATCACTTTCTGTCTTCACAAGACAAAATTAAAGATTTAACTACTGTTTTCCAACCTATTAATCTAATTTTTTTCCTGCAACAGGATCTGCCTGGATGACACACGAGGCAGGTGTGCTAATTTTAAATGCAACTTCCCTCAGGATGTGGAGCCTTTCAAGGATCTCAATAGCAGCAGGCTGTCAGCCTGAGAGAGCAATTTCCCCTTACAGCTGGATTAAAAAAGTACAGGAATGTTTAGGCATTTGCCTTCATATTCTATCAGGACATAGGGTTTAAGTATTTTTTAATGGAACAACTCATTTCCTCGTTGTTTCAAACACTGCTGCCAAATACACAGGGGAAAGTGTATTATCCTATGAGAGGCTGTGAATAAGATTCAAAATATGGATTAGGGAATAAAACATGTAGGCATCTGCCTTGATTAACTATTGGCATCTGTTAATAAGATGTAAGTTTCTGCTTGTTCTTTTAACCATATGAAAATTATATAATAATTATATTATGAAGCAACCAGGTTTATGTACTGGAGCATTTTGGGCCGGGACAGGCACCACAGAAAGCCTTTCCTCAAAAAAAAGAGGGATGGAACTTGGTTTGACCTTTGGACCTCAGCTGTGCAACTTCTCTCCTGGTCTCAGTGATCCTTGCATGTGCTGCGATTTCAATCTCCATCCAAACGGAAAGGAGAAGCCAGTCCTTTAACCCAATTCAGAAAGCTGCTTGTGCCTAAAATCATGGTCATTGCACCAACACGGACTTGTCCTCTGTCTTCACTGAAGATCTTGGTGGTGTCAGGGTGATGGTGCAGTGGGAGACAAGCACCTTGATGCAACCAGCTACTGTAAATGGAGTGAGAAGTGACCGGGGCTGCAGTCACAGAGATGGCTGTGCACTGGGCTCAGATGTGCTGCCAACCAGCAGGAATTATAGAGTCATAGGTTCACACTGGAAAAAACCTCTATGATCATCCAGTCCAACCATTAACCCAGTCCAACCATAAACAGCCAAATCCACCACTAAACTGTGTCCCTAAAGTACCATAGCTACACGTCCTTTAAATATCTCCAGGAATGATGACTCAATCACTTCCCTGGGCAGCCTGTTACAGTGCTCGATTACCCATTTGGTGAGGAATTGTTTCTTATTATCCAATCTAAACTTGCCATGGGGAGACTTGTTGCTTGTGACTTGGGAGAAGAAACCAACCCCCACCTGGCTGCAACCTCCTTCCAGGTGGTTGTAGAGAGTGATGAAGTACCTCCTCAACAAACAATCCCAGCTCCCTCAGCTGCTCCTCATAAGACCTGTGCTCCAGACTCTTCACCAGCTTTGTTGCCCTTCTCTGGACGTGCTCTGGCACCTCAATATCTTCCTTGTAGTGAAGGGCCATAAGGCTTTATTTATTCCAGACCTTAGCAACCCAGACACTCCACTTCTGTGAGTGCTGTGGGTTTAGGCTTGGTTGGGCTCAGAGATGAGATGTGACAGAAAATTTTTTTCAAAAAAAAGGAAAACTTAAATAATCGAACAGAGCATTGAAAGGCTGCATGGAAAATCCTGTGGGATAGCAGAGGTGTCTCTCCTGGCTCTAAATGCATAAAGTTCTACTGTTCATCCACCTTTTTTCATGTCAAAAGGAGAATCATGCTTTTAATTCTTCAACAGCAGAATTATCAATATTTTGGATGCTGCTATCCCTCCAGAATGTCTGCAAAGGGCCAAGCATAAAACATAGAGAAGCATTTCCATCCAAGGTTTCTTTACATTAAGATATAAATTTTGGCTCTTTATTCCACAAGAAAGGCTTCAATTAACATCATTCTGACCAGTGTGGGAAGAGGATACTCAGGCAGGGGATCAGCATTAGCTCCATTGATTTCTATTCGTAAATTGCAACCCTTTCCCCTCAGTAATATGGCACAGAGTGGCCCAGGCTTACACCCTAAGTTTAGGAGTCCTTAGTGAGCCCAGTGATTTGCCTGGAAAATATAGGAACAGACAAGAGTCTTAAGACCCCCATAAAACCTATTTCTTGCGTGGAACCTCCTCACTCAGTCAAGAGATCCCAGGTTATCAGACCTACTTAAGTTGACTTTAAAGGGAATTAAGTACCCAAATATCTCTGAGAATCTGGGTAATTCATTGGTTACTAAAGGTCTCGCCTAATACTAGCTATCTAAAAGTTAAGTGACTATTTTGAGGTAGTCCTTCTACACTCTCCTATGGTCAATGGGATGGCAGTGAGAGGAAACTGGAGAGTGATTCATTTCCTCAATCCTATCCTTGGATTGGCTGAATCATCTAAGACTCTTGCACTGATTGTGGGAAGAGTCTGGGCTACAGCTGCAGACTGACTTTAGGCAGGGTGACTCGCATCCTCTTCGATGCTTTCAGCAGCAGTCAGGGTAACCAGGGAGTGTCCATTTTTTCTGTAAGTGAGACTAAGTTTTCCAAGTCACTTCCATTTTTTTTTTTAAAAAGAGTGTGTCTGTCAGGCTGCTAATAAAAATCCCCCTCTCAAAACACCTCTCACCTTGGTAGAGGACTGATTGCTGATTCTTACTCTTAGTGGACGTTTTTTAGGGGTTTCCCATCCTGGCTGTATTTCCTCAGTTTGGTTACAAGAACAGGAGCAGTCTCACGGGCCCTAAGGTAGTCAGGATATTTTACATTTATTGCTTTCCCATTATCCAAAGAAAGAAATTGGATTGGCTTGAGTCCTTCTTGGAAGTTCTTTATCATGATCTTATCTTCTGGGTATTTAATTTTTTTTCTGGGGCTTGTAGTTAGTCTGTTATGTATTATGATATGTGTTTCTGTATTCCACCATTTAAAAATGGGTGTAGACTGTGACCTTTACACCTTTTCAGAGATCTCGCTTGTCTCTTCTACATTCTTTGAAGAACCCCCTAACTCATTACCTTGATTTGCTCCATAAGTATTTGTCAAATTTCATCAGAATGATTCAGCTTGAATACATTTATCTCAACCTCACTGCCTAACTCAATCTTCCCTTAGCTTGAATGCCACTCCTGTCTTCATCTGTCTAAACTAGTGTGATCGAGTCCTTACAGAGTTTACCTTTTGGCACCCAAAGGTGTAAGGTATTTTCTCATTTCCCTTAAAATTTCATAGGGAGGCTTAAGTTTTAGCCACTCATTTGCTGAGAAGTTTTTATTTCATGATTGTGGATACTTAATATGTCTCACCCCATATTAAGGCAGATGGGCATCACCAACTAGATGAGGGAGTGGTAGGGAACAAGATCTTCTGAGACAAATCCTAGGATGTACAGCAATTACCTGGGGAATGGGAGATCCTGTGGTTTCAAGCCTTGCCCCCTCTTGTCCTATGCCAAGTGGTTTCAAGCCATGCCCCTTGCACTCATGCTTGTGCAATGTTTTCAGCCCACCATGGTCTGAGTGAGAGATGAGGTTCAAGATGCTCTCCTAGTATGTTAAAATTTTAATGCCATAGGGTCTGAGTAGCTCCATCTACCTGGAGGCTGCCCCATCTTTGACGCCAGAGTGCAAAGAGCAGGCACTGGCATGTGCTGCAGCTCTGCTCTGCAAAGGGCCAGGTGACATCACAAGTGGAGGACAGAAGGGCTCAGCATCCCCCTGAGTACCTGTGGAAGGCACCAGCTGTGGGAAATGCCTCTGGTCCCTCTGTAGTCAAATCCAGGAAACACAATTACAAGCAGACTACATCTTCCCCTGCAGCTTCCTGAGCTCCCACTGTAGGCGTCAGGACAAGTGTGGTAGCAACATTAAGGCAGATTTGGCTGTTTCCCCTGCTCTCCAGGCTGCATACTGAAATGTTCATTGCCTATGTTGGGCATATGGATTACGGCAGGCTGGATTTCATCCATGTAACGTTGATGATGTATTTGTAAAATCTCAGAGGAATACTGATACTGTGCAACCACATGATTGCTTTAATACATCATTTGAGAAGTGGCAGATTTATATAAAGTATTTAAAATGCTGAATGAAAATTTATCCCAAATTCCCATTTATATATACAAAGTCATTTTGCAGTGTCTCTTGAAATCTTGCCCAAAAAAAACTTGGATCAAAATTTTGTGTCAGAAAATAATTAATCAGTTCTCTGAGGGAGGCTGATCAGTCTCACTTTTTACTTCATTCTTTCCCCATTACCAAATCCCTCCTTAATCTTTCATTCCTTTCCTTTGCCCATTAATTGAAAACAGTAGCTTTCTCTCCCCAAGACAGTTTTGACTAGAAGTATCAAAATTAAGTCTCTGATGTCCCATCTCAGCTGATACTGCACATCCTCAGCCCTCCTTAGAGTCTGAGGATAGTAGTGAGTGGCTGCCAAATTTTCCTATTTTGGCACCAAAGCACAGGACAAAGACAAATGCTAATGGAATACTAATTTAGATAATATCCATAGCATATCTTAGGTGGTGCAAAAGAAGTAATGGACTCTTCTAAGATTTTAAATTCAAGGTGACTTACTATGGATGTTGAGGGCAGATGGGGAGGGGAGGGGAGGAGAGGGGAGGAGAGGAGAGGGGAGGGGAGGGAAGGGGAAGCTTTGACAGCCTGCAGCAAGAAAGACCACTTGCTGCCATTTTCCATCTCATTAAGAAGCTCTGCTCTGGTCTGTTACAATCTAAAAAGGGAGATAATACACAGGAGCCAGTGAATAATACAAAAGCAATCAATACGTCTGAAAACTTCATCAAGACATTAAATGAATGATTAGTTTGCTCTCATCTGGGACAACTGCCTAAGCATTCAGAGCAGTAATATCACTCTAGATAAGCAAGGTGGCACCATGGGTGTGACTGAACCGTGGTCACCATGCTTTGCTCTGTTCTCTGCCTAGCAAACAGAGAGGCAGTCTCGAAAGCCATGACAAATATCCATCTCAAGGGCACCTGGTTGGGCTGCACATGGTTACTTTCAAAAGAAGACAATAAAAAGTGTTCTGATGAAGATTTTTAATAAAGGTAATGAACGACACATACAGGAAGAAGAATAACTGGAGGTATCTCTTTATCACTTGCCCTCATGTAGCAAAAGCGGATCTCCAGTGAGAGTGGAATACCATGCATCTGCTGTCAGTGAAAAGATTTCTCATACAACTAAAAATTAACTATGTGAATTTCCACTGGGTATCAAGAAGAGTTTGGTAAAGCTCATGAAAAGTGCTATGAAACAAATGCACAGTTAGGGTCTGCCTCATGCCTCACTCCAAAGCACACTGGGGTTCTCACATCAGTAATGCTTGTGGAAGCATCCATATCGCAGTCTTTGCATGGATCCTTGTGACTCTGACATATTGATCACTTACTGTACTCAGACCTGAATATTTACCTCCAGCCTATTTTTCCTGCTGTTTCTAATCTATGGCACTATTTTTTCCTCACTATCTGAGTTTAGAGTCCCCATAAAAGACGTTTGCCATAGGTTTTTTTTAAATAAAGCAGTCGCCTATTCTTGTTTGTTCTCTGTTCTACTAGGCCTTGCATTTTAATGTCTTAGGAAGCATCATCCTAATATTTTCCAGAAGCAATATTAACATCATAGAATATTTTCTGAGCATATGTTAAAACTCCAATTACAGTTCAGCTAATGAAGCCATACAAATGTTCAATTAAATAAAACATATGCAGTGCAATCTACCCACCAAAGTACTTGCCCAGCAGTTGACTGTAATGAGATTACAGGATTCCTATCAGATCTGCTTCTTCAAAGCTTTTGGGGTGACTTACTGACTTAGAATATTGCAAATTAAATTGAAACAATTGAGTTCTCTTCTCTCTGACTGCAGGTTGTTCATCACTGGGTCCCTCATTCTTACCAAGAACAGGAAACTGAAAAGCCTCAGCATTTCCTCTTGACTGACTCCCTTCATACTTCTTGCTCGTCCTCAGGAAGGAAAAACACCATAAATTGTAGGGTTTCTTCTTTGCCCCTATTGGCAAAGTCAGCAAATCCAAAGCAAGTTATTAATGGAGCACATAACCATGGAGTTGGAAGCCCATATACTGTAGATGGATGGGAATGCTGAAGCAATTGTGCCCAGTGGTATGGGCTGAAGAAAGATGTTTGAACAAACACCAACAGACTCTTTTCTTTCTTGTTGCATTAGTTGAGACAGACAACTAAGTACCATCCTCCTGCTATTAACAGAGTTGCATTCCTATTTTTCTGACAATGTTGTATTACTCTGGGAGAGGAGATATAACTTCAGATTCCTCATATTAATGCATTTTAGAAAAGAAGCATACTAACTAATTATTAGCAGTATTCCCTTAATGGTCAGAGCCTTCCCTATGGCAGTGTGTTGGAGTTGCAAACACAGAACAAAATGATGGGTTTAGACTCACTGCAGGAATTGGAACAGTCATTCTGCTCAACAGCAAGTGATAAATGCAGTACTTGCTATAACTGCCCAAGCATCAGCAGGAGAGAGTCTCTTTAGACCACTGTAAATCATTACTCACTCAGCAATGAAATCACCCCATATCTACGGAGTCCTAGTCCCTCACTGTTTTGAAGAATTTGAAGCAAATTTGAGATTTTTCAACGTCATAGCAAAGACGGTGATAGTAGTAAGCTGCATGTGAACATTAAGTTTGTGCATGACCCCACTGCAGGGCTATGTTTCAATTCAGTATCATCTTTTAATGGGTGAAAATGTGTGGCTGGGTGGATGCTCCTGGGATCCAGGTGGGCAAGTTGAGCAAACTGTGGGCTGTGCAGTATATACTGTTACCCTCAGTGTTAAGGAGGGGTGGGATGCTACAGGATGATAAAGCTTTTCAGGAAATCCATTTTGGCTGAGGAGCCTGAATATGTATGATATATTTTATTTTGTACTATACATATTTATTTAAGAGGATGTATTCAGGCATATTATATTTTATACATGCATATATATATGTGCTGTAGGTACATATACATATATATATTATCATTATACGTACATATAAGGATTATCATCACCACAATCTCTGGCCACATTTTCACAGAAATGGTAGAAATAAACATATTTTTGAGGAGTCAGGGTTCTGGTGTGTGTTAGTCATAGTCTGACCAAACATTAAGGAATTCTGAAGTGATGCAATTTCTAGATCTTCGATAAACTTAGCCAAGAGCAAAGCACTGGGTGCTCAAAGTATCTTATGTGCCTGTTTAAGGACACATATTGATCTTTTCTGCTGAAGCTGACTTTTAGTATCTAAAGCCTGCATTTCCCTGAATACTGATGTTCAGTCGGTGCAAACCCATGGCAATTCCCAGTAACATTTATACAATTTATACGTACACAATTGCATTCCCTCCAAATAACCAGTTAGGACTAAGCAATGGCAGGACTACCACCAGCAGATGCAGTGTATTGTGGGAAAATGATCCCTTATGGAACTTGAGAGTGCGTCTCAATGAACAGAGTTAACATATATGCTCCGTGTGTATTGCAGAGAGAGGAATGAAACTTTCCATCGAGTACACGTCTCCGTCCAGATGTCCTGATCAGGCACGGCTTGATTTTAGACCGGGATTCTTGGAATATTTTGGCTCTTATGACAAGCATTGCGGACGTGTAGCATTTAAAGTGTGTGTCGATACAAACCACAGCCCACTGGTGGCAGCACTTCGTTACGAGTGGACAAATGCTGCTTGAGCAGCAGGGGTCTGCGTACAAACACTTCATTTGTGGGCAGAGACAGCCAACCCTCACATCTAGTTCAATCTACAGGGACACTCCTCTTTCTTCATGAAACCATAATGCAGGTTTCATGAAGACCACTGCTGTGAAATAAAACTTAAATTAAAAGTGAGGGAGACCAATCGTCTGAATACCTCGAGGCTATGCATAGAAGTTGAGACGTGCTCCCTTTGGAACGTTTGGTACCATCCCCAATTTCCCGTCCATTCTGTATAAGGCACAATGAGTAACTGTAATAAATGGAAATTGGACCCTTATTAATATCAGCAGCAAAAACCTCAAAAAACTGGAACCTACCTATTTTTATTCCTTCTCCTTCTGTGTGATATCTTGCATTCAGGGGCAAAGGAGCTGTACACCTATCTGCATAAATGAGCTCTGCCTGCCTGCCTGCCTCCCGTGACATATTTTGGAAATAATCCACTACATCAATACGTATTAGTGTTACTGTTGTTGTTTTTCCTAAGCATGTGGGCAGTAACTTCCTACCAACCTTAAAACATGCCAGGGAATGCTTTTGTTTCTGTTAGACATAAACAAACTTGTATCTATGATAATGAGCATGATGTGAAACTTGAGATGCCACAGACCCTGTTACCACCAGAAGCTGTGAGTAAAGCTGAGGGTTCCCCTTCTTGCAAGGCAAAATGGACACTGCTCCATCTGTTCCCACCACTACTTTTTCTGCCATCAACCATGTCTGTGGGTGCATGCATCTGACACTTGAAATACAAGCTTTATCAATTTTTAATCTCTAGCACTGGTCCATACCTTTCTGTGTGGAATAACCTGAACTCTCCTATGGGCAAAGTGGTGCATTCCTGAGCCCCCTGCCAGCCTGTCTTAATGGCCCCAAAAGCAAAACTAGTCCAGGTGAGATTGTTTGAAAAAGTGAGATAGTGATACAGCCTGAGAAAATCCTAAATACTGACCAAGGACAGGGTCCTTTCCAAACCCACACAACCTGCATGTGTGGCTTTGCTTCAACAGATGTCTCTGCCAGTCTGCACCTCTGTTTACACTTACACATTGTAATTCCCCTTCAACTTAAAAGAAAAATGTGAAAAAGACCTGTAAGTTGCAGGAACTATGTGGGTGCCAAGGACACACAGTTGTCAGCTGATAAGAGAGCTGTGAGATGAGAGATGCTGTGAGAGCTGTGCCTTTCATCCTCAAGAAGGTTAATCCCCCCAATACACACACATAAAGACTCCTAGTCCATGCCACCTGTGGAATACACCGGAGACAACTAAAATCCATGGTTGTGGCAGTTACAAGAAGCACTTCTTCTCCCTTGCTTTTTACAATCTGGCAGTATAAAGAAAGCATCACATCAAGAAAGCTTCAATGACTGGATGTGCTTTATTTCAACAGCTTCATCCCTCATTCCTTACCCTCATGTAAGATTGAATGTCAAGGACATAAGCATGGTTTTGAGCAGACCTCCTAGCTATTTTTATATCTTGTTCAGTGGCAAACAGTTTCTTCTATTTTCTTCTATTTTTTTCTACCTTTTCTCTTAAATTAAGTTAAGAAGGGAGTATTGTTGAAAAATAAATAGCTAGATAGATAAACCCATATGTAAGCTTCAAAAAACCTCACCTGCCTACAACCTTACAAGAGACAAAAGATTGTTGCACTTGTATGGGTTTGGGGAGCCAAAACCACGAAGAAGCTAGATAGCTTAATATGCCTAAGATGGTTTCAAAACAAATGTCTCAGATATGGCTAGCAGAATTCAGCACAAGCGGTAAAATCCACCCAAGACAATCAACATAAAGCAATAAACCTGGGGTGAGTTCCAAGTTGCCACTAGTTTAAAGCCAGCTCAGAGATAACTGAGATATATACAGAGCACATAGCACAGGTGTGGCCTCAAGGGTAGTTTTCCAAGCTAAATAAATTAGTCCTACTGTATGCTCATGCATAGTGACTTACGCTACTCTTCTGTGGCATGCCAATAAGAATGTCATAAGAATGTTGGCTTTGGAGGGAGGGAACCCCACTTTGGAATGACACAATTCACCTAATTAATGATGCTGGGTACATTTTGTTGCTCTGAAACTCATCCATGAGCATAGTATGCAACGTCGGTATCCCGGGGATGGTCTCTGACAAGTATTTCCCTATTTCTGTGCTGTTTCTTAAGAGCAAGTGGACTGCAATCCTCACAGGACTGCCAAAGCCCATACAATAGCCTAGGCAGTTTGACGCTATTAGTCATTGTTTCATTCTGAGTGTTTACTTTGGTCGTTCCTTTTTCAATGGAATGCTGATAAGAATAGCTGCCTTGTCTTTTGTACATATGGATGTCTTTGTATGTTGAATAGACACCACAGTATTTTGAATGGCTATCTAGCTTTACCTTTGCATTGAAAGAAACATTCAATTATGTCATAAAATCAAGTCTTTTCATTTGCCTGAGATTTCTGTTTGCAATGTCTATTGACACCCATGCACATGCCATAAAATTAGCACTTTTCCATAGGAGAAACCTAGCATTGCAGGAACAAGGGGTTGCTGAGTTGCACTAGGAGAAATGATTCATCATGCTTTTGTGATGCATAATGCTGATGTCACTTACATGCTTTCAAAATTATTAATTTTACTCATATCAATGAGGGAAAAGTTGCTGCAAAATTCAGAAAGTGATGGCAAGCACTTGTGAAACTTTGGCACAGAGATGCTTTTCTTCAGGCAGGAGATATGCTAGGGTATTGTTTTCAATTCTCTCAGGTAACTTTGCAACTCAATCACTGTTTCTAGAGATAGCTTTCAAACACAGTGTCTGCATACAGATTCATAGAATAATTGAGGTAGGAAAAGACCTGTAAGATCATGAAATCCAGTCATTAACCCATCACTGCCAAATCCACTGCTAAACCATGTCCCCACGTGCCCTGTGAGAAAAACACAAGACAAATAACTGGAAGTTTGGTGGTTCCCTACAAACTCACAGATATCTTTCTGAAAGTTTGAGACATATATCTCTTGCTTCTTTCTCCATTTATTAGAAATTTCAGAGCATGATGACAATAAATTCTGAAAAGCCAGAAATGACAGCTGAAGGCCTCCTCATCTTGTTTGCTTTGTTATTGATGGTATGCAGGCAGCCTTCCACTTGCAGTTTTGAATAGCCTGGTTTCCAAACTGTTGTGTAGCTGCAACTTTCTGTGCACATTAAATAAAGGCTCAGTACTCTCCAGTTATTGTTTACAGGTATAGGCAAGGCGGGGAAAACAGAGTCAGGCAGATTTGTGTGGGAGAGGAGCATCTGCTAGCGGAGGGTATTTAGCTTCCTGTGCAGCAATCTGAGCTTCCCAGCCTGACTTCTCTTCTCGCACTACTTTCTGAAAGTCATGACCTGTTGCAAAGTTCCCTTTTGTCAAGCACAGTAAAAAAGGAAATGCCACTTCTTGTAAAGCCAATTAGCACCAGAATCTGTTCAGCTAGGACAAGAATTTCACAATCCCACTTCTGAAATTAAGTGGAGGGGGAGATGGGAAGGTTCTCCTTTTAAAAACATTGCTCCATGAATCAATTACCCTTTTTTAATTTTAATTGTCGGTAGCACTTAGTGGAATGTGGCACACCACAAATATTGTGCTCTGGTGTTTGAACAACTGAACACCCAAGCCCTGATGTCACTGTCAACACCCTGCTGCTGCTGGCAGGGAGGCAGTACAGCAAGCGACTGCCCAAAGGGATTGTCTCTTCACTTACACTCTCGGGCTTACTGCCAGCTCCTGTTTCCTCTAGCAGTATATGGAGTGAGAGAAAGCATCCTCTCTCAGAGAGTTAAGCATGTGAAAAGAAGATTTCGCATGTGAAACTGAGACCTAGAAAACAATCACTTGGCTTCTCTTTCTTTAATTTATTTCCCATATGATGGAGAAATTTGCATGGAGAGTTTATTTTTAACTTACTAGTCATTTTATGTGCCTGGAATCCCATTATGAATAATATGTTGAGATGGGAATTAATCTTGGGTGCTTTATCACATAGATGTTGCATGGTCCTTTACTTTTTTTTTCTTTTTTAATAAATTAATAAACTCTATGGCAGAATTAGCATTAGGTTAGAAGATTTGTGCTCCTGATCATGTTTCAAAACATTCTTTGAATAGAGTTCAAGGAAAAGTCCACTGAAGTCATTTGAGATACAGACACTTCCACTGACAGCTGCTAATATCTGATTAAGCCCCTGCTGCATGGCCTTGAGCAAGTCTCTTATCACATTTAAGCAAACAGGATCAGTACATACTTACCTGGAAAAGAAGTGTTCATGTTTTTCATAAGGCTTCAAACTTGATCATACAAATGAGATGCAAGAACTATGGTTTACCACTTACTACCGTTCCTGCAACATGAATTTCATAGAAGGCAAGAAAGAACTTGCTTCCTTGCTCTAGTTCAACCCTCAAAGGTGTTAGCTGAAAACTACGTTAGCAAGGGTCCAATTTCCTTCTTGCAAACGGAATCAGCAATGTGCTGAAAAGTGCTTCCTTTAACATGCAAATGACTGAGAGAGTGTATGTCTAGCAGGGTACTACAACACCAAATATTTGTTGACTTTTTCAACTGATTTGTTGAATTTTTTTTAAAATAATCACAGGAAGAAACTGCTGACACAAAACGCAATAAAGCAATAAAAAATATAAAATTATCAGCTCATTAATAGCCAAACTAAGAATTCTTAAGCAAGCTATCCTTTACAACTCATGGCCTAGGACATTTATTGAGGATGTCAGCTCTGTCCCATCTAAGTGTGCTTTGTTATCCTCAGAAGTTACTTGATATGGGACAGTTTTGCAAGAACATGTATCTTCCTTGCATTCTCCAAATAATAATAAACAGAAGCAAACATAAAAGGACAAGAAGATGTGCAATTTCTGTAGCTATGCCACTAATGCAAACTGTTATAGAGAGGATTTACTTCTACAGAAATTAGAAATTATTCTAAAGAATATCTATATTACATTTACTCTCACTTAAAAATCAGAAAAATCGTTGGCAAAACTGAAAAGCCTGGGGCTGTAACATCATTGGGGACGCTTATGAACTGATCATCAGGGAAATTTCACAATTCCTAGTCATGAGGTTCAATGCCCTAAAGCATCAAGCAGTAAAAGGCCATAAACTCGTTTTACAGAACTTGCTCAAAAGCTAGCAGAATTAGCTGGTATCCAACACAGAAGATCCCTTAAAAGCTAGCAGAATTAGCTGGTATCCAACACAGAAGATCCCTTGGGAACATTTTTAATTTCATTATTATGAAAATCTGTAAATATCGCCAAATTATATATTCCTGGTAATTTATTTCCTGAGAGATTCTTTTGGTCTTCAGTCTTGCACAGTTCCTGGCTCACACCATGTTCATCTCAGTTTTGGCGGTGCTCATGAACAGCGGGAAGAAACTAGACTTTATACACCACATCTCCAAATGCAAAGGAGCTCAGCTTTAGAAGACTGTGAGCTGACTGGAAATCCTGGTTCACCATAGAAAGTATTGTTGGGATTGCCATGGGGACAAGATTTTACCTCCTTGAAAATACAGCTCTGGAAATGCTATGAAAAATAGCCAGCCAAGGGGGAGAGGACAGCCATGAAACAGAGAAAGCAGCATCCCCAGGGAATTTACTGAAACGTATTTACAGTTCTCCTTGCATGTATTAATACTGTTTGTGACTCAGTGCTTTTAATTCACCAGAAATCCCCCTTGCATTGAATACCCTGCTGGAGGGCAAGGAGCAGGGAGCAATATGCTCCATGGTTTCCATTCAGGTACCCCAGAAGGAGCAGAAATTAAGTGAATTCCCACACGCCTGCTCCTGCACCCCCTCACACCTCGAAAGCGAGCGTGCCTTTGCTCCCGTGCAGGGCTGCTGCCAAACAAAGGCGCAGAGATTTCCCCGTCTCCCTGTCAGTCAGCCACACGCACACGCACACATACTCCCCCCGGCGTCTCTCGGCTCTTTCACGTGAATAATTCAGTATATTTCCCAATGCCGTATTTGCAGAAACAGGAATCACGCGTCCCATACACTCCTTGCTTGTGCCCCCTCCCCTGCAGCAGCTGCCCACCAAGCCAGATGATGCTGCGGTTGGGACCGACTGCAGCTCGGGGCTGCCTGTTTGAATCCCCCGGGCCGGGGGAGCCGCTGAGCACATCTGGAGCAGCGCAGCGCGGGCAGGCAGCACCCCTGAGCCAGACGAAGGCCCCCACAGCCCCGTCCTCGGCCCCAGCCCTGGTCCCAGCCCTCCTCCCCTCCGGGCACAGGCAGACAGGGCCGGGCGGGCGGTGCCAGGCCGGGGCCGCCCCGCTGCTCGGGAGCGGGGCTGGGAGGCAGGGCCCGGCGGCATCTGGCCAGAGCCATTGTCTGCTGGCCGGGCACCAAAGCCTGGCCTGGGGGCGTTGTGGGGTGGTTCCCTTCTTCCACTGCAGCAGGGTTGCAGGAGCAGCAGCAATGGGATTTTCCTCTCCCTGCATCGGGATGCAAAGGCAGCGGGTGATTGGGGAGGGGGCTGGGGGACGCGCCGGCGGCGGCTCCCGAAGCTCTGAAGGGACGAGGGTTTTGGCTTTTCCTTCTAAATGCCGACATTTGAGTAACGTTATCAGCGAGATGATATTGCTCGACCAGGAAAGCATCAAACAGGGATGTAGACCACAACCACCGCCCGGCTCCAGCCAAGCACAACCCTCCGCCACCGCGGGAGGCGGCCGGCGCCTGCTCCTGCCCTGGCCCTGGTCCCTGCCTCTGCCTCGCTCTCGGTCCCCGGCCCGGCCCGGGCACGCAGCAGCCCCGGGGCGGAGGCCCGGGAGCCAGGGGCAGTGAACGCCCCCCCGGCCCGTCCTGGGGCTGCCTCCCGACGGCCGGTGCCGGGGCAGGGACCGAGGACACCGCGGCGATGCTCGGCTACGAGCCGAGCTGAAAGCTGTGCGTGTGCCTGCGTGTGTGTGTGTAGCTTTGTGTGCGTGTACGCGTGTGCGCGGGGAGGAGGAGGAGGGCTGGACGATGAAGGGAGGGGAAGGAAGCCAGGGGGGAAAGGAGAAGAGAGAGAAAAAAACGCGGAGAGCGGTAAAAAAATGGTGACATCACCGTCATTTGCATAGGCGCGGGGATAAAACCGCCCCGCCAGCGAGCGCCCTTTATACTGGCGTGCGGAGCGGCGGCAGCAGCGAGCGGCCGGACCGAGCATCACCGCGCGGCGACACCGGTGGGTCCCGCCGCGCCCCCCAGACACCCCCCGGGCCCCTCAGCACGGGCAGCATGAACCCGGCACCCCTGCCGGGGGAGCCCGCGGGCAGGGCAGGGCGCGGGGGCTTTTGTCCGGGGGGGGGGGGGGAAGCAAGGAGGTAGAGAGGGGGCTATTGTCCGCGTGGGGGTATTGTCTGAGGGCGCGCTGCTGCAGGGCGGCGGCGTGCCAGGCGCAAGGCGGCTTTGTTGCCGTCCCAGGGCTATATTTTTAAATTATTTTTCCCGTAACGAGTTAAAAACGCGGTCAGCGCCGGGCGCGTCCCCTCTATTGTACTCCTAGTGGGAGCTGCCCCCGGTGGAGGCTGGCGGCGAACCGCAAAGCCTGGGATGCTGGATTAAACAGACACTTCTAAAAATCACAATTCTTTTTAAATATGTCGGGGGTGAAGCGTTTTACTTGGAACGAGCTTGAGCGGGTCCCCGCGTTGGGTGCGGCGGGCGCGGCCCCGCAGGGGCGGCGGGGGGGGCCGGGAGCCCTCGCCGGGGGTAACGGGCTCTCCCCCTCCGTGCGCAGAGTCACCTGCCAACATGTCCGACAAACCAGACATGGCTGAGATCGAGAAATTTGACAAGTCCAAATTGAAGAAGACAGAGACGCAAGAGAAAAACCCGCTGCCTTCAAAAGAAAGTGAGTGCGGGCAGGCGGCAGGGAAGAGCAAGGGAGGGAGGGAAGCAGGCAGGCGGGGAAGGAGGGAGACGGGCTGGGAGGGAGGAAAGGATGAAGGGAGGGAGGGAGGCGGGAGGAGACAAAGAGGGGCGGCAGGCGGGAGCCGGGGGTGCGGCGGGTGCGGGGTGGAGGGAGGATACACGGCTATGTCTGTGCCAGACAGCGAAAACCTGAACCCGCTGCCCAGCAGCGCTTAATTTACAATTATTTACACAGTGTTTTGATCTGTGGCTAAAAATATACTTTTATTTTAGCAATTTGTAGCAATTGTCATGTGAATGCATTTCAGGTTCTCGATCTTCATTTTGTTTTCTCTCCTTTTGTTTTTTTCCGCTTTTTTAGCAATTGAACAGGAGAAGCAAGCGGGTGAATCGTAATGAAATCTGCCCTTCCAAATTATGCACTGTACATTCCACAAGCATTGCCTTCTTATTTTACTTCTTTTAGCTGTTTAACTTTGTAAGATGCAAAGAGGTTGGATAAAGTTTAAAATGACTGTACTGCCCCTTTCACATCAAAAGAATAGAGAGAACTACTGACACTGAATGAAGGCGCTGCCTTTCCCTCTGCCTGTCTGGCTTTGGTCCTGGTGGCATGAAAGAGCTTGCATGTTGATGAAAGAAGAACTTGGGTGGGACTACAGTAAACTAGAGTAACACACGAATAAATGCAAAGCTGTACCAAGGTCCTGCGAGCTGTAAAATGCAGTTAATCGAGTGCCATTTTTTTTTTTTTGTTCAAATGATTTTAATTATTGGAATGCACAATTTTTTTAATATGCAAATAAAATGTTTTAAAACCTGGATGGTATTTATGTCCTCTATTTGGAGAACTGTATCAATGGATAAGAAGCATAAAAGCCGGTACTGAGACACAGGATACTATAAAACCTTCGGAGATGCCTCAAACATCAGTCACCATTCTAATTTTTTTTCAATATGTGTGCTCACCAATAGATTAACTTGTGATCCTTGAAGCTAGTTTTTAGATTTCAGTAAAAAATTGCATATCTTATAATTTGTCACCATGTGAGTATATCTCTTTAAATATTTCTTTAATGTAGAGATTGATAAAGGCAAGAAAGTCCGGCTGCATTTATTGCTTTGCCCCACCCATAACATAGCTCTTTTATTAAGAACCATTCTGTACTACTGCAGAGATTCGGACTCGGTTGTATTAACCCATAATTAGTTTGTTTAATAATTAAGGCTTGTTATTCTCATACGGTATTTAAAGGAAGCTGTAACTTGAATTTTAAGTCCAAGATTGAACATAAGCTTTTTAGTTTTGCAAAGCATTTAGTGGTTGGTGTCCCATGGAAATAAAAATAATTTTGCTACAATGTTGCTCATGTTATGAACAACATCTTTTTACAGTTCCTTGATTCCAAGAACTAGTTTCAAAATTTAAAAAGCTACAGTCTCCTTAAAAATTCAAAATTAACCATCTGAGGACAAAAACGTTGTGGTAACTTACAGAGATTAATAAGTCTGACATGCAAATAGCCACACTCCACATTGCTGGTTTATGGCAGTTCTTTAGGCCTGGGACAGTTTTTGGTTATTTTTCTTCAAATGACTGCGGGTAAAACCTGTGATCCAGGGAGATCAGTAGGAGTTGACTTTAGTAGTCATGAATTTCATCAGAGTGGAGTGAGTAATGAACATTCTGGGAAAAAAAATGCTGTCAGATAACCTGTAGGAGGGTGGTGAGCGTGCTTCTGCAGTGCCTTAGTTTTATCTTATGGATTTGAGGCTGCATTAATTTCAGCCAGTTCCTATAAAGCAAAATTAGTCCCTATGGGGCAGCTTGAGTTTTGCTGAGCCTGCTGATGCAGTGGGGGTCATGTAGATTTGGGGTTTCACCCTATCACTGTTCCCTAGAAGCATCTGACTGCAATAAGAAGCTGTCCTTGGTTTTACAGCCTTGAGGGCAGTGGGGCTCCTTGGAGATTTGGTGGATGTCTGTGCTTCTGGAGAAGGTGGGAGCCAGAGGGCCATGCTTGTGGGCGCAGTGCCCAGCCCCCCAGCAATGGAAAACTTGCAGAATTGAGTGTTTGATACAAATGTCTGTTCAAGCTTAAGATTTTTTGATGCAGTCCATGGGAAGATTTGGGAAATCCTGGTGTCATATAAGGGCCTTCACAGTAATTTAAGGTGATGAGCTCAGGAAGGAAATGAGCCATTTCTTGTGCTTGTTTAAGCTCTGATTTTATTCCCCATATATAATGGGAAAGATGGGAAACTTACAGCTGAGTTTCTGAAAAGTCAATTAATCAACTCCCAGCTACTGATCTTAATCAGGTAACATGGGATGTGACACAGCTCAGTGCAGAAGCACACAGTGTGAGCTGCACGTGCGCAGATGAGTGGAGGCAAGCTTAGTGTGGATTAATCTATGGGGAAAAAACCAGCAAGGTATTTCTGAGGGAGGCAAAGCATGAGGTATACACAGCTCTGCGTAAGTCAGTGAAAGTGCCTGCTGTAATACAGCATAGTTCAGCAAAAATGTAATGAGTTATAAGGCCTATGACTTCAGAACTGCAAGTCCAAAGTGCTGGTCAAAGGGTACCACCAAGTGCAACACGAGGTGGTGAGGCTCAGCTCTGTTTTCAGTAGATGAGGCAATGACCTACTACCACTCTTACAGCTCTGTTTCTGCCATCGAGGACTGAACAAAATTACAAAATCAACTGTGAAGTAACCTTCCAGGTCAAATTCAGGAATCATTGACTGGAGTCTATCATCGCCTGCTTTGCTCCTTGTTCAGCTCTTTGCCTACATTCAAAGAAAATTGTGGCAGGCCTTTGCCGTGCTTTGCATAGGCAGTATTGAGGTGGTCACATCTGACACCTATTTCACTGAGATGCAATTGATGGTGTGAAACATGAAGGCTTGGATGAATTGACTGTAATACTCCGGACTGTATCTGCACTGGTTTTTTGGGTGTTGCTAATAAAATTAGCCTCTTCAGCTGGCAGTCTAGAAACTTTCATCAGCCACAAATTAACTAGAAAAAAATACAGCCCAAAACCTGGTTATGAAAAAGGGTCATTAGAAAGAGAAACATATGGGTTTTGATCTCACACTCTGAAGGCACAGTCTGCCAGCCCTATGAGACTTACGGTGTCTGGTGTTGCTGCCTCCCCGCCCCCAGCCGAGAGGCAGGTCTGCCGAGGTGATGTGATGAGAAGCTCTGCCCTCCAGTACTGAAGCAAATTCTTCCTTTCTTAGTTTTTCTCAGAAGATTTTCTCTCCTTTTCATGCATGCCCCCAGATATCATTAACTATACATATATTGGACAGAAAGCATATGCTAACCATATCCAAAATAGATCATTGTGGTATTAATTTCAGAAATGTGGAGACTTCAATGTAAGCATTTTGGTCTTCTAGGCTATTTTTGTGCAATGTTGAATGTGTGATAAAATACCACTTCCCTTAGTAACCCTTTACTTCCCTAGAAACAGTGTAGAAATGAGCAGTTCCTATTGTGTATTTTGATCATGTATGGCTGCCACATACTGCTGCTGCACAGCAGAATTTTATTAATAAGGAACCGCGCGCTACTCCAAGCATCATATAAAGCCCAGTGAGCACATGATACAGTGTTTGGTGCAATAGTTCCACTGGGCTGATACTAAAAGGGGTGTGAAGAAATAAAAAATGTAGCTCTTGCTTATTTGTTGATATACAGTAGGATGACTATGCAAAGCAACCTATGTCAGGCTTGTCCCTCTGTGAGGTGCCCAGATGCGCCAGCTTTGTGCAGTTTCAACTCAAACAGGCAAGGCAACCAAATTCTAATAAAATGGGCTATTTTGTTAGTTCAGAGAAAAGGAATTGCAGACAACATTTATCCATTATTTGTATGCTGTCTGGCAGATTCATTTGCTAGTGTCCCTGTCATATGGTGGTTTTTAAAAAAAACGCTCTGCGCTTTACCATACACCTGTTTCAAAATTCTGTGGCTTAATGACAGAAGTCTATTTTTCTCTCTGTTTTCAGCTGAAGTTAATGACCTGAATTCCATGGGTCATTTTTACTGCTTTTACTGGTTTTTAAAAATGTGAAAACCCTCTCTGACTTCCTCTTCTTCCTGCTTAGAAGGCAAGGAAAAACAAAATGGAACATAGTGGGCTCTCAGAGATGCTTGATTTGCCTCTGGTTAATGAGCTTTTAGCATATTGGGAGCAGAGCAAAGATGATTTTTTCTCTTGTTTCTACAGTCATGAGAATTACAACATTGCTTTTTTTCCTTGTAATCAAAAACTGGAGTTCTCAGGAGATTTTTCAGTCTCACGGAGCTTGGGCTTTATGAGAACTGTCAGGCACAAGATCCATGCAATGTAATGAGAATTGGCAACTGGGAGGTTCTGCAACCACTGCTCCCTCACAGTAAGGGGATGCAAATGGCAAAATAGCGTCAAATATAGGCCTATAGCCTTAGTTTCAGGCCATAATATGCAAAGAATGGCATAGTGAGATGAGTAAATATATATATATATATATTTAATTTACAATTTCTGTGACCTCAGGTTTTTTGATAGCTCTAGATTTATTTTTTGTCTAACACAGATTTTCCTTTCAGCAATATTTTGGAATTGAGTGAGTGGATTTACTCCAATTTAAATATATTTCCAGCTTTTGAATAGTCCCCAAATATTCACCACATGTCCAATCAAAGCATTGTCTTGAAAAAAAATTCATCATTATATTGACCAAAGGCTTCTCAGTGATGAAGAAAATTTTCCCCGCTATTGTAACTGTTATCATTTTATCTTTGGCATGTGGTCATGGGCTTGAAATTTGGGCCTGGAAAAAATCTCATGTGATTTTGTAGACGTTGCAACTTCCATGAACAGACATTTGCAGTGCTCTTTGTTTGCATTATGGTAGAATATTGAGTACACTTACAATACTTAGAGATATGTTTGGAAATGGAAAGAAAATCCCCAATAATCAAAACAACTCTCCCCAACAAACACCAAACCAAGAAGAGAAATGAATTTGCGGGTTCTACAATATCTGCCATGAACAATTTCATTATTCCCAGCATCTTCTAGGGTGTGAAATTACAGCAGTAACATTCAGGTCTCTAAAATAAGTCAAATGAACTCACTGGAATCTACTCTATAGACCAAAAGTATGGAATTCAGGCTCTCAGATGGTTCAAATCTTACCTAATGTATTTTACAATTTCCAGAGCCATTACTTTATGTTTTATTTTTTATAATGGTGCTTCCTTTCCATCTGACATATAACTATATATGATAGGATTTGTATTAGTCAGGTATAACATTTTTAAATATTTTGAAATGGATAAATAATTCTTCAACCATGGCTTGAAGTTTTGGAATTTGTCTTTAAAGCCCTCTGCTCAGCTAGATTTTGATGTAAGATAATGTAGAGAATTTTGGAGTTACATAATGATCAGAAAAATCATTCACTGGATTCGTTTTCATGCACTCACCTGCTCTATATCATGTGGCCTGTACAACAGAAGGATATTCTTCAACCTTCTGCCTAAACTGGGCACTACCTCTGAGAAATGCCACTGATCCCCTGTGCAGTGTGAATAAAAAAGTCCATTCTTTGCATTGCACCTTTTTTTACTGTTTAATGTGAGAACCAGTGGTGGGGAAAAAGAGGCAATTGCAGAGTAACATCCTCAGAGAGAAAAGTGGACATGGCCCCGAGCATCCACACTGCCAAAGTGGAAACCATCTTCAGCATGCTGAGCACCCTCCAGGCTCACAGCAAGTTTATTTACACCATTTTGGGTTCTTGTGAAGGGGGACTTGTCGGCAGGTCACCCACTGTGTCATCCTGTGGTGTGCACTGCTGGCAGTATCACAGGGTGGGCCCCAGGGCAATCCCCAGGGCAGCAGAGCCTTTCAGAGCAGAAACACAAAATGCTTGAGCCCTACTAGTACTATGCTGGAATGCAGACCAGCCGTAACCTTATGGTCCAGGCTCAGTGATGGCTTTAGGGCTGCTTTGCATCCAAAGAATGGGGCAAACAGCTCATATGTAAATCCATTACCTAAAGAAATTAATTACTAGATTAAGGATACTACAACCTGTATGAAGGCTTTTGCTGGTGGGGAGCCTGATGCCTACCTCTTCAAAAAATATTGTCCTTATATTACACCAAAGGCTAGAAGGTCCCATAAAAAGTTATCATAGCGAGCATAATAAAATTACTTTCATGAGAAAGCAATAAAAGATGAGCTTTATACAAATATTCCTATTCCCTAGCAGTAGCAAACAAAACATTACAAGAAATTAAGTGGGCTGGTGAAGGCATCAATGATTTTGCTCCCACTGTATTGCTTCAGAATGAATTAGGAACAAGAAATCTCCTAGCAGCTGAGCTATACCCCATGTATATGCGCATGTTACAGCAGGACAGATGGATCCCAGACAATCTCATCTCCATAGCTCGCAACTACAAAAGCAGCTGATGCTTGGATCATGCAAGGAACATTGCTCCTGGGAAGAACTTCACGTTTCTTTAATTTTTTTATTATTTTTTTAGCAACTTTAATTACCACTCAGACACAAAAAATTCTGCTGCCTGCTTTACTCATGGTAGCTGACTTGCCAGCATTAAGTGGAGGGGGAAGGGGAGGCTCTGAAAATTAATGAGGTGGTAGATGACACTTCTCAGCACAAGGAGTTAGAATGATGCCAAGAGGAATACACAGGTGAAATTCTGGGAGACATGCACCCTTTTACAGGGGTCCATAGGATATACATATCCATACATGTCTGCCTCCCTGGTGCTTTGCTTGTAAAGTCATCCCTGCTGTGCGTGGGAGGTATGGGTTACACTGAGAAATGCCAAAGTTGCTCTTGAAGTCCTTGCTGCATTTTAAAGGTTAAAACTAGGAACAGATTGGCATTCTCTAAAGGTCTTTAAATGGAAGAGCTGTTTAATCACATGCATTGCAGCACGAGGAGAGCACTGTCTCTTCTATATGATTCTCAGCTGGAATTTGTGAGCTGATGGGCACAGAGTTTGTTTTCAGCAAAGGCAATGCTGTGACATCTACAGTTTACTCTCTCCAAGATCATAAAAAAATAGAAAATAGTGTTTTGAAACCAGGAATGGTTTCACACAGTTTCCAGTTTGGTAGCCTAGAAGACTTCTAAATGCACATTTTGGGTTAATGGTAATGGAGCAGTTGAATGCTCACACCTTTCAGTGAAATTTCCCTCCTTGCTGAAGCAAAGTCCCTGTGAAATGCCAAGGTGCTGAGCAGGTGTGGTTGCCTTCATTTCAGTGAGTTTTCTGGATATGAGGCTATTTTTCATTCGAGTGTCTAATTAAGGGTAATAACATAATTTTAGTCCCTTGCAGCTCTCCCCAGTTTATGATATTGGCTTGTGTGGGGCCTCATAACCAGGACTCTGTTGCAATGAGCACTTCTCAGAGGGAATGGGAGTATCCCCCCTCTTTGCACGACGTATGAAGTGCAATCATACCTCAAGGATTTCTCTTCTTACTGTCTCCTTTCACATATTCTATTTTTTCAGGGAATCCTGCCCTAAATTTGTTCTCCTCCATCTACATAAGCACCCTAATAATACCACTGTTACATGCCCAAGAAGTTTGGTCTTCTCGTTGGTCCTCACTGATCAAACCCAAACTGTGGGTGTAGCACCCCTGTCAGCAACTACTCCCTGTTTCAGATCGTATGTCTGACTCCACTACATGGTCTAATAGTCTGTCAGATTGCTTTGTGTCTCCAAATTGCTCACGCTCAGCAGGAGACTTCTGCCAACTTTTTGACAGTGGAACTCCATCAAGTACCTTTTGCCTGAGATGGTTGTGCCTTTAAAATAGCCCCAGCAAAAGCTTCGCTCTTTCCTTTCCCCTCGATATGGAGTGACCAAAACTGGTCCTCAGGGCTGATCCAGCAGAGGAAACAGCAGCATGCCAGCAAACTGGAAGGGTTAGGTGCTGTGTAGGCTGCCCATCAGGAAGAAAGAGCTCCTCTGGAACCTTTATACAGTCCTTCCCCTTCTTTGTCTTGGCTTCAGAACAATAAGTTTTAGGGGGTTGTAACGAGCTTGTTTATTTCTAGTGCTAAATTTCTCGACTTATCCTCTTTCACACTGCTAGCCAGCAGTGGGAAGGTTAAAAATGCAGTCAGTTACCAGTGGCAACATAGCAGTGTTGTAAATGCTGCCCACACATCTTCAGATCTACTGACATTTGAAACATCTAGGTCTTTTTTGTTAGCTATGCCAGTGTAATTATGTATTGGTATAGCTTTTTTTCCTACGTGTCATCCTTCAGGAGTGCTCAGATAAGTATATTGAAGGATATAAATAGAAGGAGAAAGAAAGAAGGAGGCTGAAGTTACAAAGAAAGAAAGGAAGCCATTGCGAATAGTTCACTGGGGTGTTTGAAAAAGCAGTATCACATATTAATAGTTGCAATTTAATAGCAGATTACTGATCTCTTGAAATTATTTGAGATTGTTGCCTGTGAGCTGCAGGACAGGCTGTGCCAGTGAAATCAATTACATTTCATATCAGTACTGTGTGCTTATCTTGCACAGCAGGGATGTGGAGGTGCTGTACATCCTTCTAGTCAGCAGTGCCGTAAGCTAAACCGGCTGGATGCAGTGGTACTGGCATATATGCTAAGGCAAACGTGTGAAATCTCCATGTGAAGACCAGTGAGTCATTGCTGCTTCTCTTTCGAGTCAGCAGGGAGAGGAGACAGCTTTGCTGTTGGTCAGGATTCAGCTCGATGCAAAACTGGCCTGATTGAATGTGAGAACCTTTTGTTTATAATGCGCACACACACACACACACACAAACAAATGAAATTTCCAAATGGATTGTGTTTCCACATGCTGAGAGAAAGAGGCATTTTTGCCTGTTTGGTCAAGGTCTTTTTGCCCTGAACACCTCCTTGCTCAGTTTCCAAAACCACTGCTGTTTCTGCAGGACTTTGTGAGATTCCAACCCAGTACAGGTGACAAAATGGAGTCACAGGTGATGGGAAGGGCAGTCACGACTTCAGGTGGAAGCAGCAAGTCTCAGCTAGAGCCTGGCCCTTGGCAACTTTCTTCTGCACAGAGCTTTAGAAGAGGGCAGGGGGAGAAGGACATCCCCTCATGCCCAGGTCTGGCAAGTGACCTTGAAAAGTCTGTCAGTTTTGTTACTTGCTGCTGGCCCAGAGACAGCAAGGATGGGACTACCCAGAGCACTGGTTCTCCTGGAACAGAACATCTCACTCATCATCCTTCACACAGAACAGTATCCAAGTATGCATGCAGAGTTAAAGGCAGATAGGAAACTGGAGTATCATGCAGTAGTTAACATGTTTTAAAATTCCTTTTCATTAATATTTTTACAGAAGTAATATAGCTTAGATCAGTGCTGTATTATGGGCATCTTAATCACATGTGTCTTCAGGCATGGTATCTTTCTAAAATGTTATTGTTCTTAAAAGAAAATGGGCCACCAGAGAGAACAAAGTAATAAAAGCCTATGATTATGAAGCAATCACTAGCAGTTTACACCCTTGTCCACTCCTGTGTGGAGGACTGTTTATGGGGTGGGCATGCTCCAGGCTGAGAAAAGGTAGCAGTAACCGGCGGGACTAATCACAGGAATAAACACCACACCAGTGAACAAAGATTTGGCAGTTCTTCTCTGTGCAGATAAATTAATTAATTATGTGATCAAGACCTGTGCTTTGGTCTTTGCCAATGTGAATTATTTATAACACCATGCTGAATTTCAGCCATATACTCTAAATTCTTTCTACAGATGTAATGAAGTCTGAGAAATTATCCTTTGTGATATGAATGTTAGTGGGCCCTTATAGATTGCTTCTTCCATAGATGCAGAATATAGATTTTTTGATCTGGTAATGGGCTGTCTACTGCCTTCAGCCACTATTCTTGCAGCTGATAGTAGTAAGGCCATTATTACAAATCCAGCACAATTTATCCACAGTTTATTGCTTGCCTAGAAGGGGCATATCACACGCAGACTTTCCTTCCTAATATGCAATATGGTATTTCCAGCGAGGTAGTCAAACATACCTTTGCTCTTACGAACATTCAAACAGTACAGTACTCGATAGATAAAGGATCCTTTGCAGGATCCCATTTATTAGTGTACACTGTGCACTTAAAGCAAATTATATAGAGAGGCAAAAACTGTCTATTAATTTGCATATAGCACTCTTGGTAGTATTTTAAGAATTACTATGTATTTGACCCAGCTGACAAATATTTTTTATGTTAAAACATGCTTCAGTTTTATCTCAACAAGAAGATAGGCAGCTAGCTACTTCAGACATCTCTGTTCACATTACAAGGGAACTTCTCTGCTAGTTTTGGTCTTTCAAACTGCACAAAAGTTAGATCACCAAACCAGCCTAATAGAGTTGATGTGGGTTCCCTTGTAACAAGAACCTGTTACTGCACTCTTTTTTTTTGCAGGTTATATTTCAAATACTCAGCTGGACTGAGAGTGTGGATGGCTCTGTAAATTGAGCTTGGAGGAACTGGAAATTTATATCCACACTGAATTTTGACACATCATTTACTGCCTGATATTACTAGGTTTGGTTAGGAAAAGAAAGGTGCTTACACAGACAGACTTTTCTACAAGCAGAAGGAAAACAATGTTCATCTGGTGGGAATAACCACCATCCACACTCCTCATCGCCCTCGCTGTCTCTCAAAGTTGAGGAAGCTGGTCCTTGCTCAAGAGCAGTCCTTTTTTCTTCCTCATCCCTCAGCAACCCACAACACACTCACCAAAATAAGGATGCAGCCTGAGGCTGCACTATCACTGCTTAGAGAAGTATTTAATTTTTAGTTCAAGGTTTGTCTGGAGCTAGACAAAAGTTAGGAACTCAACAGACACATAAGGTTCCACCTTTTATTTCCTCTAGGTCCTACTGTGATCATTCTTTGCTTCTCAGAAAACTGCATGCATTATCCCTTAAGACAATGACAATTTTTTGAACAACCCTGCACTTTTAACTCAGTCAGTAGCTAAATTGGCAAGAATATGCATTACCACCTTCAGAAACTAGGTATGAATATATGAGGATTAAATGAAAATTAGATGATGTAGGTTTATTATTATGATATTTTTTATGCCTTTCTCCATTGTGACCAGTGATTTTTTTTCACAGTAGGAAGTAATATTTCAGCAATAAATTAATAGGGCTGGAAATGAATAACTGTCGTTTTTCAGTGCTATCTTACAAGCCTCTAATTTCACCTCAATTTTCTAACTTATCCGCTTCTGGGTCTTCTGGTTAGTTTACCTTAATGGTAAACATTCAATCATTTTAGACCAATAGTGGAGCTTGTACCATACAAATGTACACCTTTCTTATGCAGTATTCTCTGAATTATTTTCCTGGTATCATTTCAACAGGTGCAAATACTAGCTGGAATTTTATCATTTATAAGATAAAATTTGGGACAGGGCAGTGCCTTGTTTCCTCTTAAGAAAACTGCAATTCGTGGGTGTTATTTGGTTGATTATGACTTTAGAGTTCAAGGTCGAAGCATAGAAGCTTAGTCCACTTTAGGCAAAGCAATCTTAGTAAAAACATTATAAAATATGTCTCTCATAAATCCTCCCTGAAATGAACCAAATATCAAGGGCTGTTACTGACATTACTTCTTGTTTTCTTGGTCTTCTTCCAGTAATGTAAAAGAACATTAAAATGTGTGACTGGCTGATCTCCCATACAAAAGGATCTAACTGATAGTTTTATTTGGTTTTTTCCCCTAGATCACGTGCAATAGTTTTAGCAGGGGTATTTCATATGTTGAGGGAGTGCTGTATTTAAGAGCACATGTATGTAATCTCCACAGAGTATTAGAAGTTCTGAGTATGGAATACCTAGTTATGTGAAGCATTTACAGGGTAATATATAGCCTTATATACCCAATGTAACATTTGCCTAGCCTTACTAGCCTAGCCTTTATGAATATAGTTTTCCTCCTACTTTGTCTTTCACTTCTTGAGTTTATTCCCATATGTTTCCTCATTTACAGTGTTTCACACTCTGCTCCTTTGTGTTAGTCTGCAAGGACAGACTCCAGTGCTCAAAGTGAAGGATCCCAGAACATCCACGCAAACAGGGCAGGGCACTGTAGCGCACATTTCATAATTAAGAAATGTGCTTACAGTGTTAACAGCATCAGCAACTGGTATTTCTTAAAAAAAAAATAAATTAATTACACTGAAAAATAAATTACATTGCCACTTCTCTTGTTTAGACTACAAACTGCCCTGAGTACTTGGACTATTTTCTACAATACATTTATGTCAGCTTTTGGAAATCAATTAGTATGCACAGGTGGGGACGGATCTGCAAAAGCATCCAGTTCATTTGGACATATGTATGCATTAAAGCCCTCTCTTTTGGTAGTAGCTCCAGTTGTTCTGTAAAGTCATCCTTAAAGGACTGGGCCCTTAAAAATTTGGCTTGGGACAAATTTTAAAGAGCAGACCCTATGGAGTCTACCACACTCTTTCAGGTGCAGTGTGATCTGTAGGTATTACGGTAGCTTAGGAAATAAACATCACCTCACCTCTTTTGGTAGGTTATTCAGTATAGGCTTTTTTCAGTGTGTAGCTAGGTCAATTTTTGTCTATTCATGAGATGCTCAGCTCATTTTATTACAGATCCCTTCTACTTTTGCCCTTTGTTCACAGTTAGCAAAACTCCCAGTTGCTCTATGACATCATTGTGTTACTTCTGACAAAAACTAGCCCACGTTAGTCCCATTTTTGGTGAGTTTTTACGTGAAACTTTCCTATCAGTTTTGTTCTCATTAGTTGAAGCAACAGATAGGTATCTCCATAGTAGCTAGGAATTGGTTCTGTCAGGTGTGGGAAGGAAGCAGGGTGAGAAGGACTGGGGCCCTCCAGCAGTAACACAAGCTGGAAATCCTGTGAAGCCGATGTGCCTGCAGTGCTGCTGCATTTTTCCATGTCAGCTGAGTGGGAGTTTCCACTTTCCTCCTCAGTTCGTTCTCTGAAGGTGCTAAACAGTCAGCAAGGATTTTGTGTTTTGGCTATTGTTAAGATGAAGAATCTGGGATTCTAGTCTTGCATAAATAATGAGTATACTTATGTAAGGATACATATAAGAAACGACAGAGAAGGGAGAGCGGCTGCTCCTTCAGCCCATATTGTTCCTATATGCTACCTGCTGGGTTCTTTGTTAGATGTAATGTCCTGCTCTGCAATAGCTGAAAGAGAGGCTAAGTATGACAGATTTATGCTCAACCTCCCACCAAGACAGTAATTCCGGTTTCAGCAGCTATTTGTTCCCTTGCCTTTAGACTGTTCCTTCCTAGGTTTACCATACCCCTCCCTTCTCTCGATGCAGGGCTCCACTCCACAGGGAAGGAGAGGGGGCCGCCTTTGGGAAGGAGCGTAGCTGACTCCAGCGCGGTTGGGAGTGCTTTGCACCTTCTCTGGGCTGCTAAGCATGTAATTTGCACCCTCTGAGAAGCGGCTTCTCCTCGAGTCCCACTCCCACGCAGCCAGCGAGACTCGGTGACACGCGGTGACCGCCTGAGTGGGGAGCACAGGACTCGGCTGACTCAGAGCACTCATCTCCCTGCCAGGGGGCAAAGCGAGAGGTGCGAGCTACAGGAGGTGGAATTCACAACTGCGCCACTCACGATAAAAGCAAACTGAGCCTGCCATAAGGCAAGCAGATGGATGTGGTGCCCTTTGCTTCTTTCCAGCTACAAAAGTAATTCTTTTTTCTTGAGTCATGCCTTGCAATGGTACAATTATTTTTGGACAACCACCAGGGCAGCACTGATATGACGGTCGTTTCTGTGGTACAACTTTTGGCAGAAGTAAGAAACAGTGTGTTTAGACCCTTTGCTTTTTATTTTTAGCTGTTTTTTCCAGCTCAATTTAAAATTTTCTTATTGTCTAGTAAGACAGTGCATGACTCTTAAGTGCTCAAACTGAAACACATTAATAGACTCTGAACCTTGATAAGCACCACAAAGATTGTCTGTCAAAGATAACTGCGTAAGTCTGTGGGACACTCCAAAGGTACTTTTTTTCCGGTACCTCTGTCCAGACACCTGGGTATATTTCATAGACATTGCTGCCTACAGTTGTGTACTTCAAAACCAATTACTTTTCTTGGTGTATTATTCAAGTAGTAAACTGATATGGAGCTCATCAATATTGATGTGATGATGATTTTTGCATTACTTTTATGTACTGATTGTATTATTATGTGTTTCCTGTGTAGTGTTTTTACAAATGGGACCCTAGGATGCATCTTGAGTGACACCATTGGAGTGGCTGGGTGAAGTCCCAGCACTTAATTTAGTTGAGGTCAGGGGACTAATTCTTAGGCAGAGTGGTGAGTACAGAGCTGAGGTTCTCCATACAGTTAACAGTGAGAAACATTTTCCTTTAAAAGACAGACACCAGTCTAAGTGTTTCCATTACTGTAGGCTCTATATAACTGCTGCCATCACTCCCATCCTCCTGTACTCACCTCCATATGGGCTACTGCTTGCATCCTTACCTCCAAATGAAGTTTACTGCTTTGTTAGTGGCCAGTGACATTTCTCTGCTTCTGTGGTCTCATGTGATGGGGATTTCACTCCAGAACAAGCCATTAGGAGATGTTATGTATTGTGGTGACTTTCATCCTTTGAGGGAACTTATTTGCCTGATAGCTGATGACAGAAAATTTGCTTGTCTTTCTAAGATCTCCAGCAAATAGGAGACAGTACAAGAGGCTCTGGTGCTGATTTTCAGGACACTTGAGCAGGATTATAAAGCTGTATTTTCCCCTCTTCCCCTTGACACTAGCCATTGTGACATATGGTCAGCATTTGACATGGCCGCAGCTGAGCAGCTCCCCATTTAGATCTGGGCTGCATCTGCCTCCAGAGACACAGATGGAATGTGAGCCATCTGTCTAATGCTAAACGCAGAGACAGCCCAGGGACTGTGCCCTTATACGACTTTTTCTTTTATTTCCTTTAAATAAATAGATTAATCGTTCTTGATCTTACAACTTTGAAAACAATGGAGGGTTAGAAACTACAGCTGGGAAAATGTTTTGGGGGGCTTCTAAGTACAATAAGGTCATTGACATATGGGAGCAAGTCCAGTGGAGAACAACTAGGGACTGGAGCATAAGATGTAAGAGGAAAGACTGCAAGAGCATCTGGATTTGTGCAGGTTGAAGCAAACCCAGCTTTAATGGGAAATTATAGAGAAGACACAACCAGTCTTTCCACCTACGAGTTGCAACTTCTATATATTAGAAAAAAACCTTACGATAATCAGGATAGTCAACACTGGAAGCAGAGGGAACCTCTATCACCAGAGATCCTCAAAGGGCTCTGAGCATCCAAATGCAAGCTTGGCTCTGCTTTGAGTGAAGTGTAGGAGCAGATGACCAGCAGACCTCCTTTGCAAACTAAAGGATTTGATAGTAATTTAGCACACGGCATGAAGGCAGGAAACTAGCAGCTGCATGCTAGGGGTTAGCATAAGCACAGGGCAGCTGAAGCCATGCATAATTTATATCATATGATCATCATGGCATGAACTATTTCCCTGCTCTTTAACCAAGTGTGATACTAGACTAGCAGTATCAGATCATATCAGTGCTGCAGGGGTTCTTGTAATGCATTACTGGTTGTGGCTTGCCAGTCTTTCCTTTTCTCCAAGCAGTGAGATGAATATTGGCAATGTGGTGACTACTTTGGCATTATTTACACCAGGCAGGCAATACTCAGTCACATAACAACTGCAGCTGTGTTCATATCTTGTTATGTGTGACTTTACCCTCCTGCAGTGACTATGGGTACACCAGCCTCAAAAAACTGAGCAGTTCTTCAACTTTCAGCATTTAAAAGCTTGTGAAAATATTAAGGCAAACACGTGTTACTTGCATTTCAACCTTCTTACCCAATGTATTAGCATCATTTTTTGCCTGTGCAGTCCCATGATGACCATCAATTCACTGCCAGTGGCAGGGACTTCCTTCTGACTCTGATATTTGAAACAGAGAAGATCCACCAAAGACCTCACATACCCAAGAAACTAAAGACACCCTTTCCTGCCTGAGGCTGCAAACCCAAGCCTGTACCCATATCAGCCAGTGCCCATGACCTATTTCTTTCTGCAAATATTCTTGTCCCAGAACCCAGAATGCTGTGAGCTTGTGGAGTCGCTTGCCATTTGATCGTAATTTAAGAGACGTTTGCCTGGAGTTTACTCTCTCTC
Organism: Corvus kubaryi; assembly: GCF_017639235.1. Lineage (NCBI taxonomy): Eukaryota > Metazoa > Chordata > Aves > Passeriformes > Corvidae > Corvus > Corvus kubaryi. The sequence goes on along the minus strand of NW_024580667.1, from coordinate 15,114,124 downwards.
TCTCTCTCTCTCATGACCTCTCAAAACTCTTTCCAGCCCTGTTTTCCAGAGTTATGCAGAATAAAACATAAACCAAAAATACTAGTTCAGCCAGGCTAATGTTTAAGGATTAGGTTTAAGAGTTCACATATAAGAAGGACATGAAATAATGGAGAGGCCATGGAGAGGGAACTTTGGACATGCTGGGAGAAGAACACATATAATCTGTTCATTATAAATGCTGGAAGCCTGTATTGACTCTATAAGCAGTCAGACATCTGGAGAACTACATATGTTGCAAAGAATATTGAAATCCTCACTGAAAACCAAAATTTTTTGCTGTCAAGATGGAAGACGTTATTTTATTGCACAAGGCAATGACAAATAAATTCACAACCCTTGACCTCGGAGTCTAATAAAACACTAGAGCTGACGCAGTATCAGACAATATATAAAAAATGATAAAAAAGATAAACAGGAAAGGGGCATGGCTTCATAAAGGCATGAGTCATGGGCAATTTAAGGGACCCTGGAGTAGTTTCTGCCAGTTTCATCAGGCACATCATTCAGCAACACCTTAAACCCAGCCACTGCTTCTGGCCAACTGGTTCAAGAGCTCTTCTGTTGGATGGGAGTCAAGCAGACAAGGAAGAAACTCATCCCACTGGCTGTATTTAGGGACATGAGTCAGGCTTTTCTTGTCTGGAAGAACTTCTACTTCATCCCGTTTGTTGCAAGGGTGAGGGGTTGACATCTGGCTGGGCAAGCAGCTGTGTGAGTGTGGCGGGGAGCAGCAGCATTGCTTTCAAGCTCAATCAGAGGCTAAGGGATAGGTGCTCAGTGAATGTCATAGCTTCTACCCAGCAAAGTTTTCCCTCCCACCATCCACCCATGTCAGTTTGACCCCTGAGCCTGTGGGTGTAGGCTTGGGCCACTAAGGCACTGTCCCAGACAGGGCGCTGCCATTGAGTCACCAGCTGCTCCACAGCGTGACCATCAGTCCACCAAGCAGTAAACGGAGCAATATTTGATACGATAAAGTGAAAGCAAAAGACAACACAAATAACACATGGCTGTACCTGGTGCTCCCAGATCTCCTTATTCTTTTATCCCACAGGAAAAACTCCATGGGTGCTTTGGTCAGGACCAGGCTTTGAGCCACCCCTTAGGTGACAGCAGGACTGGGAGGTGCCACTAACACTGAAAAGTCTTTGCTTTTAATCTTTTGTCCCTGAAAGTGCTGCTGCTCATCTTTTAGGTGCTTATGGGATGCAAACAAAGGTTGATGGTTAACCTTAGCTGTCTAATGCTCATGGTAGCAACTGCCAGTGACATTTGTCAAGAGTTTTGTTCTCAAGCACAGGGAGCACTGAAGTGTGACAGGAAGCAAGGAGAAAATGTGTGCAAAGGCAGGAAAAGGAAGGGAAACCGGGCATGAATTTAAAAGGTTGGGACTATTCTGGGCTAGGTGGAAGGCCAGACTGAGCCACAGAGTGGCAAAGGTGAGGTGGCATATGATCTCAGATGAGATACAGAGGGTAATGCTACAGGCAGCAGTACTATTAGCTACTAGGAGTATTAATTAGTATAGTAACTACAGGCAGCACTCAGGCTGTCCTGTCCCTTCCATCAGCTGTGTACTTCTCCCCGGGATGAGGGTGCCACAGAGGTTTGTGAGGAGATGGGGCTGGGAATCTTTTCATCCTGTTACAATGTTTGGGATTTCAGAGCAGGATAACAGACAGCTGGAAGTAGAGGAAAGAGCCAGCTCCAAAGTGACTGGAAACTCCTAGATTCAGTACAGGAGTGACATTTCTCTGTTGACTGCTATTAGGAAAAATGAAAAATTCAACATTTTCTCAGGATAAAGAGTTTGTTAGAAAATATTGTCCTTATTTAAGATCAGGAGCAATCAGAGAAAGATCTCTCCTCTGGTCCTTCTCACTCCAGGCACTTGGAGAAGACAATCTTTACACCTTCTTCCTGGAGGCACACCTTTGGTCTCTAGCAACAGCTTGGGCAGGGCTCTGGAGCTCTGCACGTGGCCTCTGAGGAAGCCCATGAGCATCTGCAGAGGTGGAGAACTACCAACCTTGCTCTAAGAATAAGCTGCAGTCACAGACTAATGATATATCCCTGTTAAATCTCAGGGAATGGGATGAATCCCAGGGAAATCAATAAGCTTTAATTTCCCAGAAGCTGTTAATTTAAAAGCTAAGGCAGATGAGGCTAAAAGCTTTTCAGTGCAGAGAATGATAAATGCAATCCGTTGTTGCTGCTGCTGCTATTATTACTATTATTGAAGAATGGCTCTTTCTTCATTATAATTGCCTTTGAAATGTTTCCCTGGCGGAAGCTGGATCTACTGCTTTCCCAGAGAGGGGAATTTTTCTGACCCCCTGTGTTGTGGTGTACCAGTGCAATGCATGGCATGGAGCCCCTGCCCTGCCAAACAGCAATCAAGGGAGAATGTTTCTCTGGGAAGCATGGCTGCTCTCACCATATCTGCTCATGTGCCTGGGAGGGAGCACCACCAGCCTATGACAAGGGCATAACCAGTCCTATAGATGAGAATTCCTTCAGAATTTTGAAATGAGAAATGCAGCACGCACACCTCCCCAAGCCTCCATCCTGTGAGAGGAAAAAACCAAAGTGCCCTAACATGTGTGGGGCACTGTCCTAAGGAAAGTGATGGATTTCATCTTGCTGCAGGCTTCCTGCTGCAGTTGTAGGGCTGTGCAAAGGGAGGCATCACACAGCCCAGCACAAGGCAGCTGAGCAAAAAAGCCATATGTCTTGGGCACATTGCTATTGGATCGTTCTCACTGCTTGCTTGTCCTTCTGCTAGGCTAAGGTGTGTTGAAAGCAAACCCACTGATTTCCTGTAAATGCGGTCATGCTGGCATTGTGTTTTGCTGGAGGCATTGCTTGTGGGGCAGGAGGCATTCATGGGGGACAGGAGGTGTATGGGCACCCACCCAGGACAAGAGAGACATCCCCTCCTGAGCAGCCTGTGGGACATTACCTAGCAGCCCCTCAGGCACCCTTCAGCCTTACTTAGATCCCTACAATTCAGTCTGAGGCTTGTTGTGGCTTACACCACTTGCTCAGTGGTGCCAGCCAAACCTGCACCAAGTTTTCAACTCTGAGTGCACTTACTGAGCCCTTTTACACCCAAAGACAGATGTAGTGGAGGTACTTGCACAACCTTCCCATGCACCAGTAGTGAGTGACGGCACTTGGGACCTAGGGTGTTCATAAGCATTCATGGGTGCTGCCTACACCAAGAAAGACACTCACATGCACGCTGCTCCCAAGATGGGAGTCCAATAGGAATTCTTTGAGACACTGCCCTTTTATGAGACAGAAAAAAAGTGCCATAAGTAACTGCTTTGATACCATGTAAAACTAATGTCCAGCTAGTAGCACACATTCCAACAGAGCTTACTTGAAAATAACTGCATTTTCATTTAATTTTCATGTAGAGTGCTAAAACAACAGTTTTTTAAAGCACTCCTTTTGCTCGGTGGTAGCTGCTTTCATTCTCCATGCTTAATCTCTTTCATATCCTAGCTGTTTTTTTATCAGTTGTGGTATAACTTCACTTAGCCAGAGAAATGCAAGGTGCTTTGGTCCTTCCACCACTTTGCTTAGTAAGTGCCCTGAGAGCATTTGCTGAAGCTTGCACTGCATTTTAGGCAGTTTCAGCTCAACTGCAGAATCCTACTTTGTCAGATAAAACTGTTGAGACAAGTCTGAGACAGCTCAGCCTTTCGTTTTCAAACAATATAACATATAAGCATATGCATTTTCCTTTACCAAAGAGAAAAAATAGGGCAGGAAGGCAAAAGAGATGCTTGAAATATTTTCCTGAGCTACACAATGATGAGTGCTTCCGTGTTTGGTGCAATCTCTTTCTCTGGCCAAACATGGTAAGGAAGTGACTGTGCTCCCCACAGTACACGCTTGCAAATATCTCCTTTCAGCAGCAGGAAGAAGCGAGAGATGGCTGCATGTCTTTGCTGCTGTGAGCTTGAGTTCAGAGAAAGCCAGCAGACTGCAGAGGCACTGTATCAAATAAAGGAGGAAGTGATTAAAAATTATTTATTTCAAATATACATGCAGATCACTGACTTGTTCTTTGTTTATCCCAAATGTGATAATAAAAGCAAGATCAAGGTTAGGATTTCCATAAATCCATAAGCCCAGAGCAAGCAAAGGGGTCTTACCATCCCACCCTAACCCAAGGCAGGGATTCAATCACCTAGGACTGATGACAACCGCTTTCTGGCTTCTAGACTTTCCCTCCACTCCTGATCACAGGAACACAGCACCTAAAACTTGCATAGAACCACATCCGTCCCTGTTTCTTGTCTGGGGCTCAGCAGCTGCTCTGACCCTTTACACTGAGGCTGCACTGTCAACCCACAACCAGCATTTCACCAGGGGAACTGCGTTAGAGCACGTTATCACTGCAATATGCCCTGGTGTGTTTCTCACCGTGTTCTGGGAGTGGTGTGGAGAGGAGGAGGGTGCTCATTGCTGTGGCTTTGCCCTTCTCCTCTCTATGGCTTCTGCTGCCTGTGGCCACCTTCCCAGAGCTCAGCTTCATGCCTCTGAATTTGGCAACCTGAATTGTAACTTCAAATGTGCTAATCTGTGAATTGGATCCTCTCCCTTTTGTCAAATAGTGGTGTGTAATTTTACTCCATGGCATGAAAAGCCTTGCATTCACTCATTTTCACTACATTCACTCAATTTCTGGTGAAGCCTGCCCTGAGTAGAGCTCTGGAGCCTCAGCAGATCACAAGCATTGCAGAGAAGATGGCTCTGGCTCTGGGTCTGGCTCCTGGCTGCAAGCACACCCAGGGACCTGGCGAGGTGATGCTGAGCTGGCAAAGGCAGCCAGGGAGTCCTACATCTAGAAGTGACGTGTTAAAGTCTCCTTTGCTTGAATAAAGGTCAGCTGTCTCTGAAAACTCTGGGCAGGTTTCCTTGTCTCTAAGTGTATTAAGTTAAAGTCCTTTCTGCATCAGGTCACCAAAGGCACTGTCTTTTACTAGTCACAGAAGAGAGGTCTGTAAAAGTAGGGGAGGATAAAAAATATCAGGAGCAGTAGACTTTGTTTTGCTTTAAAAAGCACTGTCTTGAAGTGGCACAATGTGAAAATAATAAAAGAACTGAAAGAGAAGAAGGCTGGTAAGGGAAACCTGTGGACTACTTGACAAGAGGAAGGCTGGGGTCTGTTGATTTGGACCCTGTATTTCAGCTGGGCTCTGCTCAGAGCCACCCTGTCTGTCAGGGAAAAGCCTTAAGCAATGTTTCTGAAAGATAGGGAGAGATATCCTTAGGCACAAGGAAAGGAATACACACAAAAGTCAGCTCCCTATTTCTATCCCATATTCAGAGCTGCCAAGCTTCATACGCAACTATAAATCTATTGCTTTCTAACCATAAAACTGCCTTTTTAGGTTTTAATAGGAAATTATCTGAGAATTTCACTGAATGGCATTTTCAGATTATTTAAGAAAAGGCTGTTGATTGTAGACCTCCATAAGTGGTTTGGTAAATAAATACAAAACTGAACAAAAAGATGATTTGATGTTTCCAGTGACAATTTGGTGGCAATTTTCAGAGATACAATAGTTCTGCATGCAAAATATATTTCTTTTTATATCATGGCTGGCAGGAATCAGATATCCTACTTTCTTTTTTTTCCCCTGCAAATTCATCCAAGAAATTTTGTGGTTTAGTATTAATAATGCTGTATCAGAAAAACTCATTGACTACAGCTTTTTGCTCCCATTAATAACACCTTCTGGAGGTAGTTCCTGATAACTGCACAATATGTTGTAAACAAGATCACTGCCCCAATATTTTTTAAAGGTAATTTATGACTGTAATATCCTGTGAAGATTAGCTGTTTCAAAATTCTCACACAGTTTACAAACACAATTTATTTCCAAGTCTTACAAAGAGAGTAAGAAATAGACGATGGGAGAAATTGCAATAAATATCTGCTATACAATTTCCAAGGTGTTATTTAACTTGTAAGTTGCAGTCAGTAGCTGCACAATAGCAGAAAAATATTTTTGCCAAAGTTAAACTTTTAAAAAATATACTGCATACAGTATTTTCTATCTATTTTTAAGATTTATTTGCATATTATTTACTGTTGCCATTATGCATTTCAGAATGCATTATTCTTATTATTATTCTTTATGTTATTGAGTAGAGGGAGCTCAGCTTCAGTCATTTTAGAGTGCACCAGAAAACAAGAAAAAATTGCATTTATACATCCTAAATTTGCATCTTCCGATTTTTAATTTAAAAGATTTCAAACAATTAACTGTCCAACAGCCTCACCCTAGAACACAAGAGGAGGTCTTGCCTTCATTATTACTTCTGTCAAAAGCAAAAACTTGTGTTTTTAAACCCAGAAGAGTATTTTACTGAACCCTTCTTTACTAGGCTTTCTGTGAATAACTTAATGGGCCTTGAGCATTGATGAAATTGTAATTTCAACTACTTATGTAATGAGGGGAGAGGGTTTCACACAGGAATTAGAGTGGGGAGCAGGTGAACATGTCATGGGGAGCCAGGATGAGCGAAGCTATCAGTGATGTTCTTTGGGAATGCGCTTGGAAACCAATGCATGCCAATTCTTCCATTTTTCACCTGGGTACAAGAACTTGGTCTAAGCTTAAAGACATTTGTCAGTAATGTGAAATGGCACAGGGTCGCTAATGCTGAAAAGGATGGAACATCATTCATCAGGGAGGACCAGGGAACCCATCAGAGCAGCAGAAAGGGTGAATTACAGAAGCACAAAGCATGGACAGAAGCCATGAGCATGGACTCATAAGAAACTTAACTTATGTACTAGTTTGAAAACAAACCAGTGGGAGGCACTAAGTCAGAATAACAATTTAATGGAAATTAAAGAAAAGGGGAAAAAAAAGGTAAAAGAAAACACTGTCAAACTGACAGAGTCAAGGTACAACCTGACACCCTGTTAGGCAGGGTGGTGGTAGCAGTCTGGTAGAATGGTGGCTGCAGTCCTCTGAAGCGGTGATCCTGTAGTAAAACAGTCTGCTCTTCCTCAGGAAGTCCAATGGTGGCTGTGTAGCTCCTGTCCTCTGGAAATCCAGTGGGAAGCCGGTGTCTCTGGTGTTCAGCCTCAGATTATATCCACGATGGGATGCTTGGTTCCTCCCTCTGGGCGGAGCATCTCACAATGGGGTAACGAGTCATGAGGCCAAGTGTTGATTAGGCTCATTAACAGGAGAATAGTCCGGAGGGAGTTATCTCTGAGTCAGGCGGCAGGACAATGATGGGCAATTAACAGAAAGATAGTCTGGGGGGGAGGAGGCAAGGAAACACTGCCCCACCTGGTTTCAACGGCTCCTGAGGATGGTAATAGAATACACTGCAACCCAGGACAACTTATTAAACATAACCTGCCAACTTCCTTCTTAATGAGTAACCCAGTTTTGGGAAGATATGTGAGGGGATTTCTACCTCTGTCTTTAGCCTGAGAAGCTGGACACAGTTAGGGATGAGAAGGTGGGTGAGCACTGCTTGCAGCACCTTTGGCATGCCTTGCTGATTTGCTCAAGGTTAGAATAATTACCTGAACTGGGGTCATAAACCAGTTCTACCCATCAGTTCAGGAGGGACTTCTGGGAGAGGAAAAATGCAGAGTTTGAAGAAATAGAGGTGAGAATCCTCAACTGGCACTTTATAAACTCACTGACAAAGCACCCAGAGTAGTAAAACTGGAGCTTGATTTCTCATTTTCTCGTTAAACCTATAGGACTGCCCCTTGCATTTGAATGGGGATGCTGAAAAGGCTTTTGTGGCTTGTGGAAAAGGCAATGATCAAGCTGGATAACAGTATAACACCTTTCCTACCCACTGCCTGTGACTATGGGGTATTGGTCAGCCTCAGGCAGCATTGAGCTCTGGGTGCCTGGTCCCCTGGAAGAGCTACCGTGGTTGGGACACTTTGTGCTTGGGTTTTGTGAAAGCAGCTGGGGACCCTCACATTGCTCAGGAAGAATTGGGTGAGGGTGTGTTGGCTTGGTGCAACCTTGGTGATACATCCTGCCTGCTCGTCTGTAAGTGATTAAAGCATTGAAACAGAGGCCAGTCTCTTGACAAATGATGACTTACACTTTCTAGAGCTCCAGGGGTTTTCTCAAAGGTATCACAAGAACTGAACTGGCCCCATCCTGTGTAGTTTATAAGATGAGCTCACACAGGGTAATTGCCAACTTATAGGCAATGAAGCAAAATAGCACGAGAAGCACTCAAGCCATCAGCCCTTTTCAGGGCATTTACACTTCAGAACAGATCAGAGAGAGAGGTTTTGTTATATTAACAGACTGGGAAAGAACTAGATTTTTTTTTTTTGTTATAAACACAAAAGGATGATGAGAGCCACTGCCAGCTTGAAGAACTAATGTTTATAGAATTGAACTGCGAACCAATGTACCTTAGGAGCTGAGACCTGAGCCGTTGCTCTGGATCACCCTGTTAACCAGCTTGTTCACCATGCTGCTTGCTCTTTCTCTACCTCTCTCTTCTTTCAGAAGAGAATTCGGTGCCTCTCTAGGCAGGATATTTCATAAGGAAAAAGAAAAAGGCCTTAAAACACAGTCCATTCCTTGGTGAGGTGTGTCTTACCTTACATATGTCTAGCAGAATAGCTAGGTGACTGAAATATATTATTAAGAATAATTGCTGGTGATGAGCAATTGCAGACTACCTTTTAAAATGTACCCTTGTATGGAAGCAATAATGGCTACAAAAATATGGAAAAAATAATGATTCATAGATTTTTTTAATGAATGCACTCAGTACCACAGTACAACGCATACCTATGTAATAAAAATGGTATTTTACACTAAAAATTTTGTCTTTTTTGAACCTGCAAAATATCATGCTGTATTTCAACAACCATTTACAATAAATATCACACTGACTCTGTAAGGGTCATTTATATGCTAATGTAAGCTTGTGTTTAATTCATTCTACTTCAGCTTAGATTAAAAAGATTATTTTTATCAGAATCACAAGCAGACAAACTCATAAGAATATTAAACAAAATTCACAATTGCCAAGAGGAAAACAAAAAAGATAAATGCATAAGAAAGAGTATTTTGGAGTGACTTGCTGAAACTGAACTGCTGTGGATAAGTGGATTCAACTTCTGGATGTGCCCATTGTGCCTGTTATTTTTTAAATTTTCCTATTTCAGATGCTTATATCTGCTAAAAAATTAATTTATCCATAAAGCTTACTGTGGAGTTGAAATTTTGTGGGCAAGCACTTATCTCAGGAAATATCCATTGCTTTTTAATCCAATCCAGCTGCATTTTGTAGTGCTAATATTTTCGGTGAAGTTTGCTAACTTTGTTTGAAACAGTGCCTTCAAAGAAGAAGCATTTTAACATGGAAAAGTGTAAGAATCTCGATGACCTGATGTTTTTCAGTGCTGTGCTTAAATTTAGTTACTGGACTAATGATTTCAGGTATTGTTCCTTCATACTTGCTGGGAGAAAGAAGTCTTGATATATTTCAGTTCTTTAGACACAAGCAATGATAATGTGCAAAACTGGAGTCAAGTCTGAGAGTGGATTTGAAAAAAACCATGGGTGTCTGTGCACAGCACCATTTTACTTCACAGTGAGATTTTAATAAAATGTTCTGAATCATTTAGTGCTAGTGTGGAAAATTTTTGATTGATAAATTTCAAGGTTCAAGTTTTGTAACAATGTCTGCAGACTCTGAATGCCTGATTTGCAAGATTTTCAAATAGCCCAATTTTTACTGCATTACCTGTTCTGTAAATCAACATTCTTCTGGGCAAGATGGAATAGCTCAGTGCATTTTTTTCTGACGAGGATGAGGAGAAGCTCACACAAGCCCTCTTTCTATGCATGTGTGGAGTTCAGGGAGTGATCTTCACTTTGGGGCAGGGACAGGCAGCCAAGGCAGTGCCATTTTCAATTGGAACAGCTGTTTGCAAAATGAACGTCGGTTCTTAGACTTGTGTGTGTTCTGCAACATGTAATATAAAGGCTACAAAATCTGAGGCAATGCACATAAGGGGTATGCAATGCAATGGCTTTGATTTTGTCAATCAAATCCTCAGGCTGTAGGTATTTTTATACTGGAAGTGGAAGAAAAGTCACAATTTACAATTTATATTGCTGCCTTCTTTTTCTGACCATTTCATAGCAGCCCAGCACCAATGCTTGTTTACCCAGGATGGATGGAGATTGAAGAAGGCTGAGGGAGGCTGACCCATCTGGGTCACTGTGGTGTTTTCGTCCTCTGAAGTTTGTCCGTCACTGCTCACTCCTTTGCAAGTTTTTCTGCAGTCTGTACCTGACCTACAGAGGCAAAGAAAGGGTCACTGGATCAACAGCTCAGGGCTAATAATAGCTGCTGACTAACCTTGAGAGGCTGTGGTATACACCTACCCTATATCACTGTGCTGTGCATCCTGCCTGAGGAGCCAGGCAGCCTGAAAATCAACAGCCCCTGCCCCTGACAGCCAGATAATCCTGGAGCTGCAGAGGTTGCTTTGCAGTCAGAGGCCCTAAGGGCTGGTGCAGCTGGAGCAGCTACAGGGCCCTGAAACAAAAGCTGAGCACTTGGAAATACATGGCGGGCACTGGGAGGTTGTCTGCAACCTACCAGCTGTCTGTGTAGTGGGCTCAAGTATTAATTACCTCAGAGCACTAAGGATAAAGTAAGAATGTTCAGATATGATGTTTTCCCCAACTTGTTTCTCCAAATGATGGAACAGTGCTGTACCTCTCTGCTAAAAGAGAGTGCTGAGCACAGAGTGGTGAATGAAGGCAGACATGCTGCTCTGGCACCATGTGTGGCTACTGCCTGCCCTGCTGGACTCCCTTTCCTTGCTCACAGCCCCGGCCAGGAGCTGCAACCATCACTTTTGCAGCCAACAGCAGTGGTACTTGGCTGCAATATACCTGGGAACTAGCTTTCTCATCCATTCTCCTGGATTTATGCAATAGCCCTTTTACATCTCTGCCTGTGCAGACAGTCAGCCTTAAAGGAGAGAAAAGAAATCCAGCTCATGGAGGTAACTGGATTTGATTCTCTTTGTGCAGCTGGAGAAATTCTCACACAATAAACTCCCCAGCTGGCAAAAAAAATGTTGGACTGTATCATATTAATCTGTGTGAAGGCTGTAAGCAGCCACATCTTCACAAAGACTTTCCTTTGTATCCACAAATAAGAGGAGGGAAGAACAGACCCCAAGAACTGCTCTGAATTTTGACCCAGGAAATGCTTAAGCAGGTGTCTAATTTTAACTGCTCAGATAATCCTGTGCTTAAACTTGCTGTTTGTGTTGTCTGACTGTGGTCAAAAGGTCCCTGGAACTCTTGATGAATGAGGGCTAAGCATATTGAGGGAGCTGAATACAATAGGTTGGATCCTGCTTACCTAGTGCACTCATGTCATTCCATTAATGGTTTGACTGCTCATATAATAAAATGAATAGGATCTGACCCAGGCATTGCACCTAATTGGAAATAACCCCTTTTATGGTTTTTGAGAGCAATTTCACAGACTGCTTGTATTCGTTTGGCCTCTAAACAGATGGACTGCCTCCAAGCCTTATCAAATTCTGATTAAATTGTTGTGTGGGAGTGAACAGGTACATATTAAATAGGCTGTGAGATTACCTTCCATCCTGATGGCACACCATACATAATTAGAAAAAGAGAAATGAGGCTGGAGGAACACAACACAGAGCTCTGGCAGGAGCTCAGATGGAACTAGAAGAGTACCTAATGCAGTCTGCAGACCTTTGACCAGAAACTTCGGTCTCCACTAAGGATTGATTAAACTGCATCTTTTATTTTCCTTCTGCCTGTTTCTCATGCAAATTCTGCATGCAGAAGAACTGAGCAGGGGTTGAGTCCTTAATGTGGCCCAAGCAGCAATGAGGAAAAAAAATTGCTTTAAATAAATGCAACAGCTGTAAGAGGATTTTGAGCTGGAGGATAAGGAAGTTCTGAAATCTTAGAATAGGAAGGAACGCCTGTGTTTTACTTGCTGATGATGGTTGTGCTTCCTGTTGTGACCCCACTGCAGTGTTTCATAACACCTTGGGAACTGCTCAGTTTAACACTGTAATGAGGAACAGGGATTCCCAGTTCCTGCATGCTATCTGCCAGAATTCAAGGTCTCTTTGTCTGGTGATGACAAAAATTGCAATAGGAACTGAAGAAAAAAAGGCAAAATTCCCCATCAGCTGAAAAAAATTGCCAGTTTTGTACTTCCAGAGCTAGGTCTCATGTACCTCAGTGCAGGTCCTGAGTACCACTCATGTGGTTCCTGAATGGAAATGGCTACACTAATTTTCAAAAGGCTTTGTTAAAAGTCATCTGCACAGCCAGGCTCTGAGCTGCACTGGCTGTCAGACCAGAAAATCAAGGACAGGATGGCAGGCTGCTGATGGGAAGGCAGCTCTGAACTGTCCCGCAGGCTGACATCATCTTGTGCCATCTCCTCATGGGTTGCTCTGCCAGTGCAAAACAGGTGGACTCTGGCACACTGTATTCCTGTTTCCAGCTCCTCTAATAGGTGACCTTTACTGTGCACTTGAGCTGTGGTGAGGGGAGGTGTGAGAGGGATAGGAAAGAGAAAGAAGGAAGTTTTTGGATAAAGAACCTTTACAGATATACACCATGGCTATACATGTGCACACAAATACAAAATATTGGTTAAATTCCTTTTGAACTCATTGATCAACTTTCCAAACATAAATAGATAGCTAATTCCGCCTAGGCTTTTATACTAACTGGGCAGGAGGAAGGGACTCCAGTCTAATGACCTGCAGCTCTGCAAGAGGCATATGAGTAGGAACATAGTATTTGCACTTTGATAAGGCATAATAACTTACTGCAGTTTAAACTCACAGCATTTTAAAGTAAATCTAGTTAGGCTGTGTTCGCTAGCAATACACCCACACAACAAATACTATGGTAAGTGGCAATGACATAAAATCTGGAAAGGCAGCTGTGAAGTAAAATAAAATATCTGTAGGGCCAGGCAGCACATAAGTCATACGAAAAGTTTTGAATCATCTTATCGCTGGACACACATCTTGGATGGCTGTACTTTGTCCTACAACACCAGTGAGACAAACAGCATACATAGAAAAGTTGCAAGCTAGTGTCCACTGAGGAGATAATAGATGTCCAAAGAAACTGAGAAGAATTTGATGGAATAAAAAAATTTTAGAGCACAGCTTGTGATGTTTACCAATGTATTTGCTCTGCTGAAAAGCTGTATTTGAACAGAGAAATGCTGCTTGTCTTGTGTACCTGAATTCCTAAGCAGAACAGAATAAACTTTTATTTTCACAGCACAGTAATTTCATAACAGGTCACGGTCTCCAACATTTATCAGATCTTAGCTCTTCCCTTCGCTCTTTTTTTCTCTTATTCTCTTTCACCTTGTTTTGTTTGTTTTGTTTAGGGAATGTGAATTTTGTTCCGTGACTAAAACAAAGCCATTCTTAGATGAGATTTACCTGTCTGTATCTAACAGACTTTTTCTGGTCAAAGTTATACTAAAATTAGTCCTCTGCAGTAACTGTTCAATTTGCAAGAAAAGTGTATTTTTCCACAGACTGCCAATATCATTTCATCAGAAGAAATCCTGACCTTCTCCAGTTTATATGCTGTGAAAAATCATTATAAAACTGCATGGAAGATGGAAACCATTCACTGAATGGGTTTTGGCAACATGTGGTATACAGATTTCCCAGAGCTACTCCATCCATCCACTTTTTCCTGACCTGGATGGACAAGCTGTCATGATCAAGACCTCCAGCAAAATTGCCAGCCCCTGCCAGGGGTTGGGCAGTTATGGGTTTTTGCACAGCAGGGAATCTTTCCATGCTGAAACTGAAGCAGTATTTTATCCCTTCTTGGAGACTCTAGATGGATCCCAGCTAGTGGGAGGGGCAGGGTCGTGTGGCACAAGAACAACAAACATGTCTCGTGGCTAAGCTCAGGTGCAGAACACCCCACCTCTCTTCTGCTGTGCTGTAGCCATCTTAATGTCACCAGTGTGTAGATAACATGCTTCAGTGGTATCAACTGCTTTTAAAGCCACTCTATCTAAGGCAAAAAAGCACTGAGGTTATAAAATTTACTGCTTTGCATGGACAAACAAAAGCAGGAAATGTAGGCTTTTGACCTCATTTATATCTTCCATGCAAACTTACTAGATTAACTAGAAATTTTAAAAGAAATAGTCTAAACATGGGTAAGAAATCAAGGTGGAAACTACTTTCATTTCAGGTGAAGATTTGAAAGCAGACAGCATGATCACTTGATGTATCTCAAGAGCAGAGCCACAAGTAGGTTTTTACCTACTAGGCCAAAAGGAACTCAGAAATCTGCCTTTTTCAGTAAAAATTTGGGCATGTTAGCTGCATCTATTCTAAGTTTGCAGGGGAAACTTTAATGTAAGAATTTTGAGTCTGAGAACCAGGGCTTGACTGGGAAAGTGCAACTACATAAACTCTCATTCACCTCATTTAGCCTTTAAACCTTTCTAGTAATGGAAAAGGTAGAGAAAGAGAAATTTAAACAAGATGAAAATTCAGAGAGCAGAGTTTAGAAATGGTGTAAGAATATGAAGAGGAAAATTATTAGAGATTTTCTGTGATGATAAAAGTCCAATGAGGAGCTAGAAAGGAAGGATAGAGATGGTGGAATGTGAAAATAGTCCTACTGTACCTACATGATCTTGGACAGTAAAATTCCTTCAAAGAGGAAAGATAATATCTTGGTTTATCTTAGCCTCTTTACAAATTGAGTATGAGTTGTTTTACAGTGATTCAGTTCCTGGCATAGACTGAGAGAAGTTAAAAATTAATGATTTATAAGTTTGGTGCTTATGGCGGAGAGTACAGCCAAGGTCAGCCCTGTTGCTGTACCAAAGGACCAAGCATCACCACCTGGATTTATCCTAGCACTGGCTCACAGCAGCAGGAGGGTCTGGGAAGCCCTACAAGCCTTGCCCCACGCAGACAGATGCATTCCACCTCGGAGAGGAGCAGCACTTAGAGAGACAGGGACACTCTCCAGCTGGATCATAATGCTTTGATTTAGTTCTTCACTTGCATCTTCTTCAGTTAGGGCTTCTGTGATAGCTTAGCTGTGATTGAAGCTGTGGGAGGTGATCTGCTCAGGTGAACGAGAGCACAGACGACATCTGTGCTTCCCCAAAGCAAATGTTACCAGGTAAATGGCATCTAAAGATGGTATGGGCTGGTTGAAAGCTGGCTTAGATGCTGCAATCCTGCACTGCGGTCTGCAGTCAACCCACCATTTAATGCTGAATCCGTCCATAAAATGTTTCCAAATGCTTCCCAGCTGGGCAGTGTGTAAGAGGCATTGTCCCCAGAACAAATATACCAACAAGCCTGTACAGCTGCTTGACAGACTGGGGCTGCTCTGCAGTTTTCTGCTAACTCAGGTGGTTTTCTTAAAGGGATTACCTCTAATGTCTGCAACAAAGGACCAGTCAGCATCTTCTACAAAAGATACAGCATAGTCTCAATCAAAACTACTGAAAACCCAAAGTAGCTTTGAAATGTTACAGGTTCAACATTTTCTTCTCCATGTATATTAAATGGGTGTGATATAACTTTTAGAAAACCTGAGAGTGGGGTTGCACATATGCAGTTAAAAGAAAGAAAAAACAAACAAACAAAAAACCCCACCAAAACAAAAAAAAGAGAAACAATGAAGTAGATGCTTCCTGGCAAAGACCAGCAGAAGGATGTAGCTGCCAAAAGAAGTTGTCTTTGATTAACCTTTACATGCAGTGTGCACTTGTGATTCTTTTCATTTGGGTCTCATTGCAGAAAATGCATGAGATTAATGTGATTGCTTTAAAATATTTTATTTCTAACAGCCTCCAAATATAAATCTGCATATTCAGGACATCTGAATGCTGGTTGTCTTCCTGTCCTTCCCATAAGTACCTCATGGAGGCTGTTTTCTCCAGCATAAGGTGCAGCGTGTTCTGGTCTGCAGATGGGGCAGCACTGCCTCTCCTCCCTCCAACAGCTTTGCTTTGGCAGCCGTATCTCACATGCCCACTCACAGTAACAAATGAGCTTGTATGAGGATGGAAGGGTGAGACCTGTGTGATGGGAAGGGATTTACAATGCCTGGCTGTCAACGTGATTGCCAATGTCAAAGAGAAGAGGAGAGGAGAGAGGAGAGAGGAGAGAGGAGAGAGGAGAGAGGAGAGAGGAGAGGGAGAAGAGATGAGAGAGAGAGAGGAGAGAAGAGCACTCTTTTCTTCTCTCTCCTTCATCCCATCTTCATCACCTTCACCATCTTTCCCAGACCATTAATCTCTTGCTCCACTCAGAAAGAATGCTTCCTCAGCCAGGTGCTTGTGGCTCTGGAGCAAGTCTGGCAGTGGGAGCAGGAATGGGCAGGGTGCCCTGCCCGCAACAAGCCCTGGGCCAGCATAGGACAGCAATAAGGTCTCTGTTGCACCCACACCAGGGTCTAGCTACATACCCAGGGTGGTATCTGGGGACGCAACATTTTGAGGTAGCTGCCTAGTCTGAACTAGCCATTTCAGCTTCTTCTCTGGTCAATATGTGGAGTCTAAGGGAGGTGTCTAAGGTGGGAGGGGTGGCCCTTCCTCTGGAGTTGTCTGTATATCTACAATTAAGTGACCTTAGACAATCAACTCTGACTAGATATCCAGCTTTTAGATAACTAGAGCTGCATAATAGAAATACCTCTTGAGGGCATAGAGATGAATGGAGGATAAATAATTCAGATGAGTGGATCATAAATAATTTACCCCTTGAGAACTCAAGGTCTATCAGTTCTTTCCACAAAGAGTTTTGGGGCATTTTATTATTTTTTTCTCAATAGACACGTTATTGTACCCTTCTCCTCTAGGTGTCTGAATAAAGTACATAATTTCCTGATATTATCATCTAGTGGAGCTATTCCTGTGCTAAATAGGTGGAGGCTTGTATTTTGGAGCTAGAGGCTTTGTAGACAATTCCCACGGACCATTCATTGTATGTGTCATTGCACAAACCCTGAATGACATTTCTCAGCATGTGATGAGTTCACAGCATATCTGTCCCCATCTTAGCAACCAGGGCTGTGAGGATATTAAAAGTGCTGAGTGGAGTGCTAGAGCCCAAACTCTGGCTAGAGCAGCAGGAGGTTTTTTGGAGCACAAGTGACAAGGCAATTCAGGATTTTTGTTACAGAAAGGGCTGTGGTTGCAGCTGGCTCCTGCAATGAAATGCTGACCATTTTCAGAAACACTGTAACTAACTGTACTAAGCCTGGAAGATTTAACTGGAAGATTTGTCTGGCAGGCTGCTAACTGATAGAACAGTGAATTTGTATTCCAATCCTTGATTACTGATTAGGCTTGGATGGCAACCTGTTCAACCAGGTTAGCAGCAAGGCACTTCTAGGCATGCTCAGCATTGCACCTCTAGGAGTAGAGGAATTTAAACCAGTAAGTATAAGGAAAAAATTCCCCAAGAGTCAGAGCTAGTGGTTTGGGGTTTGGGGTTTTTGTTTTGGTTTTATTTTGCAGTTTAGTTTTGGATGTAGGTCCCTATGTCCTCCCTAAATCCTTGATGTGTTTCTTCAGAAATGGTCATTGGCCAGTAAAGCATTTTGTCCTGACAGTTGTATTAAAAATTGTATTAAATATGTATCAGAATTGGGATCTGAAACTCACTTGTATGAGTTTCTCCTCTTAGCTGGGAGCAACTGAACTGAGATGCAGTATGTTTCCAACCAGAGTATTTCCCAGAAGGATGAAATAATCATGATATTAAGCCAGAACTGAGGCTGTATGAGATTGGGGCCTGATGTCCTACTTTTGTCTGCCAAGCAGAATCCTTTCCTTTTACAGCCCCTGTAATGCATGTGGTTAAAAGGCCTTTTTTTATAGCACCTGTTGTTACAGACATGGGGGAACTACTGATTGAGGCCCAAAGCTACAGTGCTAGGACTCTAGCACTGGTGTGCATCATGCAGCCAAACTGCATTATTTGTCAGGAGTGTGTTTCTGGGAAGTGCAGAACTGTTAGTGGTATGGTGGACAGAAAAGTCATTTTATCAAAAGATTTAGTGTTACAGAGAGGAATGCATGCAGGGACTAAGAAAAATGCACAGTGTAAATGCAAAGGGCAGTATACATTTTGGAGGATGGAAAGGCAGGAACAGGACCATTAACAAGAGGAGATGCTGTCTTTTCAGAACAGATAGCCAATATGAAAGACCTTGATGGCTTCATCTGAGACTGAAGCACCAATACAAGTCTTTTAGTGTGGTGTCTCTTGAGACCTCTTTTTGAACACTTAAATTTTCTTTGCATCATCATGCCTGAGATACATTAGGGTTTATTGAATGTGCAGGATGTTGGCACACGGTGATGACCTTGGCCAGCAGAGCAGGTCATTAAGTGACTGGCGGTGCATCTCCAAAACAAGGGATGGCAAAGTGGCAGAGAACTGGGCATTACTGCCCTGGAATTAAATGATATACAAGAAAGATTATGTTCTTCTGATGAGTATAATGATTCAGTGAAATGAAAACAGATGAAAGGTTGGTCAGTTCTTACCATGCCAGTTGTTTCTTCATTGCTTTCAGAGCACAATACCAGCATATTTAATTGTGTGATTGTGTGCAAACAGTAAGCATGCTCTGCAGTTTGTGTCAGCAGAGCCCATGAGAAGTCAGATCTCCACAAGGAATATCTATGCATGTGCGTGTGTGTATTCCTCGAGAGAGGAATGATCCCCATCAATTGCTGCAGGCAGGCTTGTGGGCAGGGATCTGCAGGCAATGGGGGGATTAGCTCACTGGCATCTCCTCACCTTGACAATAGAATTTAGCCTGGAACAACTTCTTGGATGTAATCTGTTTACAAAGAGAAAAGACAGATGCTTTATTTATATAAATATTCTTGCAAGTGAAATGTGCCCTCGAGGAATCTCTCTAGTGATGTCAAGATGCTCACATGCCTTGCTTCTACAGAGGTGGTGAAAAAAAAGTAGAAAAAGCCAAAGCAATTGGGAGCCTTCCCCCTCACACCACTGTAATTACTGCACAGAAAGCATTACATGTTTGTCTATTCTCCCTAAAGCACTGCTTCATGGCAGTCTTCACATGAGCAGTGAATTTCCATAAGTGAGTGGTGACCTACATTCAAGGCAGAAACCTTGCTGCTTGCTTTTGGGAGTGTGCCCTGGCTGCCTTCCAGATCAAGCCGGAGATTCTCAGCATTTCATTTCCTGGCTCATCCCCATCGGGTTTTCTGGGGACTGGGTTCACTGCAGAACATCTGCATGGAAAGGTCACTGCAAAAAGAAGAGTTGGAATGAATTTTTGTGGTAGCCTTAAACATTACTCTGACAGAAGTTATAAAAATATAGCCTATCATGAACACAAATCAATGGGCAGTTAAGAATGCAGCAGCCTGGTTAAAATCTGGGCTTGTAAAAATCAAGACTGTGATTCAATCATAAAGTATTTTTTTCAAACTTTGTCAAAGTCTTACCATGAAATGAGTTCCTGAATTAAAAGTTTAGGCTTTGCCATTGATGCTTTGTCCTTCTGTGTATCCTATCACTGACAGGAGAAGCTACCAGCCTGTGGAGCAGTGTAAGAATATTGAATAGCATAACAAAAGTGGCATCACAATCGTTTTGTGTGGACAAAACAAGAGTGTGTAAACTGAGTGCATGATTAATTTTTTAATGTGTTACACCAGCAAACTGGTTTTGAACTTCCTATTTCTGGTTTGGGTTTTATTCTGCAAGTAAAGCAGTTTTTTGAAGGGCTGTGGAGAGTTGTGGTAGGAGCATATGAATCACTGACATCTTTCAAAAGAAAGCTCTGCTCTAAGTGTGGCTGTCCCAGTGGTGAGGTGGCATGGAGACCAGACAGACCAAAAGCAAAGCAGAAATTAATTTAGTTGAATCTGCTCAGAGATAACCATTTCTAGAGAAATTTAGACCAGCTGTTCCTCTGGATTCACACAGTGCAGCTAGACAAATACTTCAGAATAGGCAGCACTGTCCTCACTAACAACCTCTACAGATATGAGGGTAAGTGAATATGAGGATGTGTTGCTTGGGCTCCAGAAGAGAGTTCCCTCTTCCAAGTTATCTCTCACTAGTGTGAAAATGTGCAAGGGTTAAGGGAACACATTCCTGTCTGCTCCAGCCTATCACACTACATAACCACATAAAGAGAAAGGTGAACAAATAAAAAGATCGAGTCAAACTATCCACAAAGAAAATCTCTCCAAACTTACAGCCCAAATACTGAAAATTCTGAAAATCCTGAAAATCTGGCAAACCAAGGGGAACTTTTCTTGGCTAGTGAACAAATAGGAAAAATATGGGAATGAGTCATTAGGGTCAGGGCTAGTTCAGACTTCAGATCAACTGGAGTTTGTTTCAGGCAACTTGCTTTTTTCTGTGACACAGACAGAGGAAAGGCTGATGAGGCAGAATGAAAAAACAAATTACCGTGACTCCACAAGGATCCTCTTCCCCAGTAAGCTGGCTAATTGCTGGGAGGCTGCTGACTGTGTGGAAGGGCTATGCTATGTTTTTTTCAGTTTCTTAACTTCAGCCAACTGCAGTAACCATACCTGGAGCTACTTTGGCATAAAAATGGATCAGAAGTGATAACAGCAGTGATGGAAAGTTTTGAGATTTTGCATGTTTTGACCTCAGGCTATTTCTCTTAGCCAGGAGGTATTTCCCACCTTATTTTGCAGTAACCTTGCTTTCCAGAGTGCCTCATTTAGGATGGCTCTGCCTGACCAAGGGGAGTTAGACCAGGACTACTGTTCTGTGGCGGCTGGCACAGCAGTGTCCTTAGCTGCAGTCATGAGAGAGACCTCTGCTCTGGGCTTGGGCCAGGGAATGGTACAGGGCCTGAGTGCCTTATGGCTGAGAAATGCTGACCCAGTGTGACTGGGGCTGGTGCTCAGCGTCCCTTCGAAACACCCCCTCTTTCACTTCCATTTCTGCTTTTGTGCTTGCAATGCACCACTGTGTTTTACTTATTTCTCTGTCTTGTGCTGTCTGCTTCTCATTTTCTTTCTTCTCCCTCAACTCTTTTCTCCACTTGTTCTCCCTTCCCATTCTTGTTTTGTGTGTGTTTCCCCTCTGGTCTTCTTCAAAAATTGCTGCTACCACCTTCCATGATCAACACTCAGTGATCCTCACCCTTCTGGAGCACTGAACAATGTTAGGAGCTCAACTGCCACAACAAACCTGGTGGATGAACTTAATCCTGTATATTTTTCTGTGCTACAGAAAAATTGCTGTTCTGTACATGAAGATCTAAAGCTTGCCAGCTGTGCATTACCTGGAGGAATGTAGCAGCCAAACCTACACCATACTAACACTAGCTTCTGGGTCCAATACTAACACAAGCTGCCAGGTCCAAAGCTAACACTTTGCTGAATCAGGATTTTAATTTGCAAAAATAAACAAAACTGCAAAACTGTATTGTTCAATGAAGAATTCAGTGTTCTCATTTTTCATGAAAAAGCATGGGAAACTAAGAAACAACACTCTGCCACCAGGCACAGCATGAAGAAAGATAAAGACGAATAATACTGGGTGACTTTCTTTACCTAATTGCGTGGGGAAATCACCTAAAGCAAATTCGGATGCTAAAAATGTTTGCAAGGATAAAAATATCAAGCAATTTTTAGTTAAAAAAAATATGCCAATACTCTGAAACTTTATTTTTTCCTCAGTGCTTAAAAGAGAGTCTGCTGGGGTTCCATCTCTCCCCCTGGTAATGTGAGAGTAAAAGCTTTTCTGAAAAAAACCAACATGTACTTGTGTCCTCTTTCACCATTCAAGAAATGCTTCTCCTTCTAAAGCAAAAGAGCAGCTTTTACTGATTGCTGTAAATTCAGAATTCATGCTTTGGTATCAGCAATCCACGCATCGCCATAATTAAACCTTCTGTCCTTCCTATCCAGCTTGCTGGACTGAAACACAATTCTAACATTGGCATCCCTTCATCACACTTGCATAAACTGCAAAAATACCCACTAAACTGAGAGCAGGCATTATATATCATTAATAAATATAGACCACACTAGGACATCAATAGAAAACTCATCTGGGAATATTCCTTATAATAACCCTTCCTTGTATCCACTCTGGCTTTTTAAAGAAAAAGAGAAAAATCTAGTTGCCACCTTGATTTCTTTTGGGTTGTGGTTCTTTTTAATCAAACCCAAAAACCCACTCAGAGTAAGGGAATATGAGACAGACCAATTCTTCTCAAAGTGGGGAGTGTAGAATAAATTTCAGATGGATGAGGGAAAATACATCTCACCTTTGTTTCCATTCTTTCTTCCCTGGTCTTTGGGACCCCTTTCCTCTTTGATGGCCATAGGATGAAGTGCCAGGAAGAGGGCATGAGGAAAGCTCAGGTTTTGTGTAGTACCCCCCAGTCAGGTGGCATGGCAAGCTGAGATGGGGGCCACAGAAGCTGTATCTGCCTACCAGTGCAGAAGCAGCCCCACGGAGACTTGCCCAGGGGAGGAAGCAGCTGATGGGATCAGGTGAGAGTGCAGAGAGCTCCTGCCAGCAGCAGGGATGCATGGCACAGTGGCCAGGGCACCAGGCTGAGCTGGAGTCAGCCTCACTTTGAAAAAGCTGGTGATGGAAGAAGTTTAAAATGTTATCTTTAATACAGATTTGATTGTTACTTGGGAACATTGCATATTTTTATCCCATTAGTTAATCAGTTTAAATGGATTGTACAATCTGAAGGAAACAAAGAGGCTGGCAAGACTGCATGGTGCAAATCCATATTACTTCTGAAACGGGGATTCACTCTTCCTCCTTTTCTCTCCTCCCCTTTGCCAGCACTCTGACAGCAGGGTGCTAAGATAATGCCTTTGCTTGGTATGGTGAACGTTCCACTTGTTCCATTCTGTGGAGAAGCAAGGCACCCAGATGCAGGGAGTCCACTATTCTCAGCAGTGGCATGCGTGCACCAAGTCAGCAGGCCTGCAAAACTCTACCCATGTAAAAAATTACAATCTTATTCTGAACAGTCTCTCTTCTTGGGTCCACAGAGGGTGTATTACAGAGAGAATTAGTATGTATTTCTTAGTATTTGTGTATTCTCAATAATTCAGTAACTACCCAGTTTGTTTAAGGAGATTGGAGTTCTAGGCTTTTTCAAAAAACCAAAAGGAATGGTGTCTTTTCAACCACTTTCTTGCCTACTCCTTAATGCAACTCAGTAACCTGGCTTAAACACTGCGATAATGATTTAATTGCCTACACACTCACTACCTGTCAGTGCTGCTTTAAAAAACCACATCCTTCTTGGGTTTCCTGGATCTATGTCTGTGAGTAGCCTAAGTCATGGCCTCAGAAAAAGAAAGGGAAGGTTGTATTTTTCTTTTATAAAAGACGTATTATGTTAGGAGTTGGACAAATCTCAGGGACTCAAGCAGCCAAGGATTTGTGAGAGCAGCAGTGCAGGCTCTTGCCACTAACACTGTTTGCTTGGATCCTGCTTCTCAGACAGAATTGCAATTTCGTGTGTGTCTGACTGACGTGTACAACATCTGACATGCAAAGCCAGGATTTGTGCATGCATATCCCCGTTGCATGAGAAAATGTAAAATTTGCTGAGACATAAGATTTGCACCATGTGCAACGATTGAATTTCTGCACTATGATAATGAAAGATAGACTAGAAAGATAAAACTACTGTCGAGAGTAGTTTGGAAGATTTCAGAGCAAGAAATTTGGTGCCTAAGGATTTAAGAATCAGTATTGTACACAAAAAGCTGACAAATGTGTGTGGGTGGGAAGGAAGGTCAGCCTGTTCCTTATGCAAAATCATGATCAATAAGAGCAGAGTGATGGCTAGAGTGAAAGAAGGGGGTTATATTGCAAAGAACTGGGATAAGTGAGACAGCAATAGCTGCAGCCATTATAAATCAGTTCAGATCTTAATCATCACTGTATACCACAAGGGCTGGGGATGAAAGAGGCTGTTTATCTCTTGTTTCTCCCTCCCAAACTGTCACCAGCTGCCCTACCCTTCTGCTTTAGAGGCACAACCCCTGCAGCCTCCTCTTCCTTTATCAGATTTCACCATGGACTGCCTTCTTCCTGGCATACCATTTTGTCTACATCCCACCACTTGCACCCTAGTGTGACTACACAACCAAGTGCTGCACATCTTCCCTACCAGAGCCTCATCTGGTCTAGGCCCCTCAGATTTTGAGTGCATTCACTACAGAGTCCACTGCTCTCTAGTAGCAGGTTCTAGTGCAGCTCTTTAAATGCACCTTTAAAAACATCCTTTGCTCTGCTGCCTACAAAAATCTGAACTACAACAAGGAAGTGATACCTTCAGCTTGCTGTGCTGTTGCAGTGTTTCTTTGCTCTCTTACTTGATCATCCATGTCCATCTTCTTCACACCTGCTACCTAATGGGACCAAGAAAAGCTTTTAGTAAGCTCTCTGGTTGGACTCATGCATAGCAGAAACCACAGATGAAGTTGCTGGGTACTACATCCATTAAACCTGTAATAAGAAGAAATATAAAATACAATATCAAGAAACATTTGGGCTGAAATATCTTGACTGATCTGTTGAAATAAGCAGAGTCTCAGCTGTTTTGTCTCTTCACAGTTGACTCAGAACATGTTGCTCAGGTCCCATATGCACCGGTAAAAATGTGAAGTATGCAAGTATGACCCATGTTGTAGGTTAGCATTTATTCAGGAATCAGTGAATACACTCTTTAAATTTCTCCTGTGATAATCAAATAATGACAGGTCAGAGACTGGGAAAGCATTCAGGGGAAAGAGTTTAGACTCTTGGCCCAGATTGCTTGTTTCCTTCCCAGTCTGTAGAGTTGTTTTCTTCCTTTCACAGAAACAGTTTCTGTTCTGTGTCATGCAGCTATACATCTTCCTGGGGTGTGACATGTGCATGTTCAAAACTTCCTGGTGACAGTAAAAAACTCAAGAGAGCCTGTTCCCATCAGCCAGCTGGACATCATCATGCAGGTACTGTGGGGGTAAAGCCTGGTGCATTTTCCGTGGTGAGTTTTTGCTCTCCCGCTTGCAAAAGATTTGCAAAATCTCCTCTGCTGGAAGCAGTGTCATGTTTGCAAATGAGAAATCCTCCTCTCCCCTTTTCTCATCTATTATCAGTGATCACTGGTGTCAACAAAGCAAAAGAAACCCCAGAGAATAAAAAGCACTGAAAATACTGCTTTAGACCACGGAAGTATTTCGCAGTTCTTGACTGTCGAGTTCACAGCCAGGACACAATCTGTATTTGTGGCCAGCCCTCATCACTTCCTCAGCAGCTCCCCAGACACTCCGGGCATGCTGGGACATGTGGGGGACAAGCTCACGCCATGCAGGGCTCTGCAGAGGTGCTCAGGAAGCACCAGGAGCAGACTGGAGGGTTAGCACCTACATGCTCCTACACTGGAGATCCTGGGTGGACTTTTCCAGGGATTTAGACAAGGTAGGGGCTGGAGACCACAGCTAGCAGGTGGAGAAGGAGGTGCTGAGAACTGGAGGCAGAGCAGGCAGCTGCCCTCAAAAGATAGAAGCAGTGATGCTAGTGAGTGGAGCTTGCTGAAGGATGTCTTATCTCCTGTGTCAGGAACTGACTGTGATTCCAACAGCAGTTTTGATGAAGGCTGATCAGTTACTTCCAGCAAAGCCCTGGTTTTGGCTCTGCAGCTAACTCAGCTGATGTCTGTAACAGAGCAGATATGCCACAAAGACACAATGGCACAGAGCAGACAATGCCATAAAGAGGGTGCCACAAGTGCTGGAATGGGAAACCAGAGCTCCTTCTCTTTGTCTTTAGGTACACTGGCCTCAGTGTAACTCAGTTAATACATGGAACTGCATGGAGCTGGTGCACTTGGACCCTTGTATCCCTCCACAATGCTCTTCTGGATGACCACTATGCCAGGGGTGGGAGACACAGAGGGGAAAGATCCCAGGATAAACAGTAAATTTAGGGTTGTCCAAACGCTACAAGGCAACATGGAAACTAAGAACACCTCCCATTAGCTTTCTCCAGCCTGCTTGAGGAAAGCAGTAATACTCCTGCAAGAAGCGGTGTCAGAAATGCTGTTCTCTACTGGAACTGGAGATGACTGCAAACCTACAATGACCTCGCTTACAATCCTTTTCAAAGTATTTCTTTCTGGAACTCCTTGTCAGCCATTTAAATGCCCACTCCCTGGGTTGATTTAGTGAGGTGTTCAGCCAGTCCTCCTGGGACTAAAGCAGTCTTAACAGTGTTTTGCATTCAAGCCAATATCCCTTCTTCTACCATCATCACCCCAGGATTACTTCACAGCCAGCCAAAGACAAAAGCCTGCGACAAAAGTGATGACAGCCATTTCCTAGGCTAACATGTCCCAGGGGCTCCTCAGCTGGGCACCAGACTGCCTGTGGAGTGAGGATTGAAGGGGCTTTCTCCCATAGGGTAACGTAGAGCCTGTGGCATCCCAGAGAATGTTTCTGCTGCCGAAATACAGGGTGGGGCTGGAGGTTTCAGTGGCTACAATGCTGAGAGAGCAGTGGTCTTGGCTGACTACTCCTCTCTTCAGGAGCAATTAGTCAGCACCACCAAGAGTGTGCCTAACCCTGCATGCACTGCCAAGGATCCATTCGAGAAGGGATGAAATGTATCTGACAACATCACTGCAGCTGTGAGTGTGCTACACTTCTGTGTGGAGAGCCCTCTTGCTAAGTACCAGTAGGAGAGTAATTTACTTGCTGCTGCTACGTCAAAAAATATCATCTGTGCTGTGGCCCCTGCAAATTCATCCTCAGCACTTTCCTTCTGCTTTGCTCTCAGATAATATTTTCCCAGCGCAAGAGACCTTGCTTCATTCCCTCTATTCCACAGAAATAAAACATAAACAAAAGCATGATATAAACATGTGGGTCTCCTGCGAAAAGCTCCATTAGCCAATGCTCCTGCTCAGGGCTGGGTGAATCACCCTGAGCAGGGATGTTTCTAAGCACACACCGTACGCGCTTTAGAGCAAAATAGGAAATACCTGTGCTTCAGGCTTATAACAGTTGTGCTTGAATCAAAGCAGATGATTCGTAGCCAGGGTCAGGTTCATAAGAAAGGGCGAGGTTGCTAGAAAATCAAAATGACAAGGCTTCCTGTTTTTAGAGATAGATTTCAACAATGATTATTGCTGCCTCAGAGAAGGAAATGGATGCCTGCTAGCTGAAAAGTACCTCACTATATCTCCTTGCATTCACGTGCCAAAAAGTAACAAACAACAAGTGAATTGTGCTGGAAATGAACAGAGGCTTCCTTTTGGAGTTTTCATCTACAGTAAAATTACTACACACTTGCAAAATTAAGGCTGCTCTGTTTTTATTGTTATGCAAACTTTTGGCTTTCTCCTAGGCAACGCAGAGTGCCCTTAAGAACCAGAAGTGCTCAATGTCTTATGACTTTATTTTCCTTATATACACAATGATTAAAACAAAAGACAGCTGTTAATTTCAGGAAAAAGGCCACCATGCAATAAATCTTCTGTGCTGCACCATAATAACACTCCTCTTCAGACAGACACAGTTGAGCATAAGAGCTGTCTACGTTTGGTACTACTTACCATAGGAAGGTATCCTTTTATTTCCAAATATATGGGAAATTTGGCTGCACATCACAGAGCTGCTGATCATGATACATACAGGAAGTGAAATCTCATTTTTTCTTCTTAAGTGACACTTCACCAAAGGCATGAAGTGCTTTCTGCGTTGTAGAAGCATACAATCATGGAATGCTTTGGGCTAGAAGGGACCATAAAGATCATTTAGTTGCAACCCCCCTACCAGGAGCAGGGGCGTCGCTCGCTAGACCAAGTTGCTCAACACTCCATCTAATCTGGCCTGGAACATTTCCTGAAATAAGTACCCACTGATTATTTTTCACCAATGTCATCATGTGCTTTTGTGGTACAGGTGACAGATTTCATGTTTGCTGTGAATTACATTAAGTCAGTTGACCAAAAGGGTCTGAATCACCTCTTTGCCACAAAGGCTCACCTCATCAGAGCTAAGAGGAGCTAAGAAGGCAAAGCATGAGTATCTTCCTGGTTATGCATCCCAGAAACCATTGTACTGTACTCCAGAGGGGAAGGTGAAAAGCAAGCTTGCATATCATCAGCTCCTCTTCTCCCTGGCTGTGATGAACATATGGTTTGATTCCGTGCCCAAGGAGCATTGGAGATGGGGCCTTTCCCACAGCCAGGCTGTCCTTCCTGAGGCCTTACTCTGTACTACATGTTTCATTTTGGAGGGTAGTTATAAAACTGAGTGGTCACCTGTCTTTGGAATAAAGTTGGGTTTCATTTAGTCTGTCCTGGTTCTGACCAGAGCAGGGTAATTATTCATAATGAATTAGAACAGTTATAATGAAATCATCTTGTTTCAGAATAAGACACCCACCATGGGACATGTTCTTCCACCAGAAGCTGTAGAAGTATCTCTTGAGTCAGTGTCTCCCCTTATGAAGAGCATTTCCTGTTTGTATCTTCAAGACTCAGGGTCACTTGAACACCCAAAGCACCATCAAGTGTCCCCCCAGCTGCAGCAGAGCACACGCCCTCACAGGGCCATAGCACCACAGAAACAGATCCAAAAGACAAGCTGATGAGCTGCTGCTAAATGATGAGGCCTGGATATACACACTGAGGCAGAAGCATGCAGATTTTCATTGCAATGCTTTGATACAGATTCTAAAATGTTCAGATACAAAGGGGATCCTGCCTGGATGCATTAGCTCCTCAACAAAGCAATCTCTGCTTTTATTTTGAATCACTCTGAACCATGCAGTAGCACAGAATTCATGTAGGTAAAAAACACTGAGTCAGCCTGCTTGGTTTAATAATTTCTCAGGCTCTGCAGCTAAGCTCCATTAACATCTCTGTGGATTTTGAGGGAGATAAGATTTTATGTGCCAGGTGTTGTAGAGGATTTAGTGATCCTCTTGATTTCAACAGTGACACAGAAGGTGGTACAAACAGTTCTTTTTTGAGTCCCTCCTACTCGTCTCTGGTTTTGGAGGCTGAATATAAATTCAGTGTCACCTTGAATCTATTTTTTTCAGGGTTTTTGTTGTACAAGTAAGTAGATAATTGGACACAAAGAAGGTACAAAGAAAGTGATTTGCACAGATTTGATGTTTTAGAAACAAGAGTACTTATGAAATGGTGTGTGAATTCAGGGTCATGGTTCATCTTCTGGAATCAGTTCTGAAGTTCAGATTTGGAGCCAGGTGCACTTTTCACACCATTTGCTAGGTTTAGCACATGGGAAATACAGTAATTGATAAAACATTTAAGAAAATATAACAAGAAATCCCAAAAGGTTTTTTTCAGGTTTTTTTTCTCCTAGAAAAATGTCTTCAAATTGGGAGAACTCAGATTGGCTTACGAAAAGTTTCTCTGCATTTAGAACCTATTCAAAATAAAATCTTGTGTAAGGATGAAAAAGTATGGCTGGAATATTTGCTGCTATTGTAGAAGTTCTGGGATTATGAAGTGGACCGTTTCAAGACAATATATTTCTTGTTGGAAATGGAAGTGTGGCCAGATGTCCTAAGGACTGTGGGAACTATTAAGGTAGTTTAAAGCAACCTTTGCCTATTCAAATCCCACAAGGAATTCAGCAACTATTTATGAGCATGCTTATAGTGCTAAGTGAAAGCGAAGCAGGAAGAACACACAAGACTGCACCCTCATCATTTGCCATGTCCCATTGCTAACTCACCTCCTAACCCTGATTGGGGCCATTCCAACAAAAGAAATTTCTTCTGTAGTGGAACATGAGACTTGGCTTGGTGTTGAAAGACAAGTGTCTTTATGACTTCCTTTATGCAGCATCTCAACCAACTTGCAAGACTCATCCAGTTGCATGTAACCTAGGCATATTTAAACAAAGAAACAAAAAAAGATTAATTTAGAACAGTTAAAACTATCAATAAAACTGTAGTTCCATCATACATGGAGCTGGTCTCCTTAGCTGAGTACCATTCAGCTGGTCCATGGTACAGAGAACTGATCTGGTAGAAACACCAGATTACTTTGGAGAAGGTGACCTCCATAAGGACTGGATGCCCTTGATATATTTTCTCCAACCTCAACTATTTTGTGATTTAAATGTCTGTGAATATCTCTTTGTCCCACAAAACTTTATGCCTCATGGTATATGCTTGTCCATGCTACTCTAATTCTGCCCTGACAATTTCTTTCTCACAGTTGGAACAGCATGAACATAGAACCAAAAGAATGAGGTAAACACCTTGCTGGGAACTACACCTTATCGAGCACAAGTGCTGTTTTATGCCCAGACTATGTCCAAATCACACCTGACTGCTGGTATATATTTCTGATATTGTTCATCACAGGATCACGTTCAACAGTCCAATGGGAGCTGTAACTTTTCCTGGCAAAGTCAGTCAAGGCCCCAAAACAAAGCAGCCAGACTGCTTGTTCTTATAAAATACCTCTGTTTTTCAGCTGTGAGCCCATAAAATGGATTTTCTGCTGTGCTCAGCACCGAATTTAACTAAAACTGACGGTCTTCTCATTGCTGCCACTTTCTGGACATTGGACTTCAATAACCTATAGTGGTGTTCTGGTAAGGTGGACTGAGGGCTGTTATTTTCAAGACACAAGATTGTTTCTTCTAAACTTGTGGCCATGAATAGACACATGCACGCACCAGGAGGCCAAGCCTCACTGAAGAGAGAATAACACCAAAAGACATTCATATAATCATCAGTCTGCATGAGTTTTTAATAGACCCATGACCCTTGTTTAGAAAAAGAAAAGAAGCCCTTCTGCAGGCCAAGCATATATCTAAATACACACCAGAAACACAAGAAGTTTGGGTTTGGAGCAGAGCACATTTGCTTCACAAAGAATCCTGAAAGCCCTTGGGACAAGGTGAAGTGAGATTACATTTCTTAATAGTCTTCTTCAATATAACTGAAGAGAGATGTTTTTACTGCATGCAATGTAAACACTTCAGAAAAAAAACCAACATCGGGCTAAAGTGTGCATTGCAGGCTGGGGCTAAAACCTGCTTAAACATTGGGATTCACTTCACCTGGGATTTCCTAAAGATCCTGAACAGTAATAATGCCAATGTATTTCTGATCATGTGTATCAGCTTGCTAAGAAGGTGTTTCCATGAGTTAATACTTTGAAACCCCAAGCAAAATTTGTAGTTACTGCCTGGTTGTCACCTGGATGCTGGTTCTCTAGAATTAGGCAGGACAAAATAACTCCCAGGTGACCCAGCACAAGCATGAAGAATGTCAGGAGAAAATATTACCCTGGGATTTTGGAATAGTTGTACTGAAGGCAGTTGCACAACCAATGGTATAAATCGTATTTAGCACCGGCCAGCTGGAATGAGCCTAGCTTGCCATGCACACTCTGAATTGTGAGAAGAATGGCAGGTCATTAACATTCACTACATCCCTTCTTTTTGTATTCTGAGTTATTTTGTCATAATATTCTTATGTAATTTTACACAATAAAATAATTTTACAACAATAAAAGTTGTTTTGTGGGTTTGTTGGTCATTTTGGCTTACACGTAAACGATCTTTTACAAAAGCTACTTCCCTCCCCTGCACAGGCTGGCTGTTTAAGCTCACAGTTTGGTTTTACTTCTGAGTAATTGTTAGTTCAGGATATTAACCATTTTATAGGAAGAACACGCAGAGATTTCTCAGTTGTTATGAAGAGTGCGTTATGTGCATGATGTAGCCCAGACTCAGCAGCAGGGATAGTCACAACTTCAGTTAGGTGGAAAATAACTTAGATTTCTAATAAATAGGAGTGAAATGACCACCTATCTAGCCCAAGCTATTTTTGGTCTAAGCAATAAATGAACAAGCAACTCCCCTTCTCACAAAAAAAAAAAAAAAAAAACAACCAACCAAACAAAAACCCCCAACCTAAAGTAAAGGAAGAAGAAAGATGTCTGAGGAGGTGTCCACCACGATTCCTGATGGACTTTTCTTGTGTGGACAAAAATATACCTGGGAAACCAGGTATGTTTGAAAGCAAGGCCAAAATGAAGAGGAGCCCCTTGCAAAGGGCAGTCTGAAATCCCAGAAGGGAACTGCCTTCATTTGTGACAGATGACAAGCTAAGTTTAGAATTAGAAAGTTTACTTGAAAAGCAAGTAAGTAGACAACTCCTCCAAGTCATTAGCTAATTTGGATTAGGGAGAGAAATACTTTAAACTCCTGTCCTAGACACCAGCTGCAAGCCCCCACTAGGAGAAATTCAACAAATTTTCTCACTCCAAGAAGGAGTGCCAATGCATGAATCACAGTATTTGGACTATAAATTAAGCATAAGTTGCTCATTTGACATATGGCAAACAGAACATCATTTATGATCTTAGAGTGCCCAGCAATAGATTCTCATCCAAAATTCCTGCAAATCCTGAAGTTACTAGAGCTGTAAAATTATTTACCTCAAAAGGAATTAGTGGCAGTGGAACTGATTTTCAAGTAATAAGAATCTAGTGTTTCTTCTTAGTTTTGATTTTGTTATGGATATTTGTCTTTTAAAAAGTATTTCATGTGCAGATTATTTTGCAGCAAAAGCAAAACTCCCGAGCACTAACCAGGCTCTGAACTGAAGAGCAGTTTGATTTCTCTTCTGCTTTTTAGCAGCCACTGGGATTGCTTTTACTTTTTTTCAAGTGGCAAAGTTGAGCAACTGTTGCAGGGTATTCATTCCCAGCAAGCAACCTGCTTTTAAAATTCAAGCAAACATGAGTCTCCCCCAGGGTCTGTGAATTCCAGACATCCAGCTGGGTACTGCTGATAATGAAAAGGAACTGACAGCTATGTCCCAGCTGTTCCAACAGAGTTAACTTCTCTGTTTCATTAAGAGAAAACCAGCCCCTAGTCTTGCCAGTATCCCAAAGCAGAGCAGGTTGATTGGACATTAGAAATGGGATATGGCATGGGTGAAAGAAGAACTGTAAGTGGTAAATTAAGAGAACTTGCACTTTTATGAGTAAAAAAAAGCAATAAGCTTTTCGATGTTGAGTGAAGTATGAAGCAATTCATCAATTTCACATGCAATATATTTCCTTTCCACTTGCATCCCTGCCTGCTGTACTCTTCTGAGCCAAAATACCAACACTGGGGCTGGATGCACCCAGGGCGTGAGGAGAGGATGATTTCTGCTGACACAGAGCGATACCTCTCCAGCAGCGCCAGGCTCCAGCAGCAATGTGTATCCATGGGTGTCACTCTGAGCATGTACAAATGTGGTTCTTTGTTCCATCAGCTGCTCTGCATGTGACAGGGGCTGTTTCGGAAACAGGAGTTGGAGCTCCCCTGAGGATGAATGAATATATACTTACTTAGTAAGATATCCTCATATTGAAAGTCCAGCTTTTCAGCCACAAGGAGTTAAAATTGACATGGCCTTTCCAAAAGCGTTAGCAATTTTGAGGTTGTGTTCCTGTCCCCTTCCTCCAGTTTTAGTGAGTAGTACATGCCAGCCCTGATGTCCCTCAGTGCTTTTCATTTACCTCTGCATGGAAACAGCAGTGGTTTGGTATGGTGTGTGGTGCTGCCTGCTTTCCTCCTTGCCAAATGATTGCTGCTCTTAAGGCACACAGTGCAAACCTGCTGATCATAACCTTCCTGCACCAGCTGTCCTTATGAGTCAAGAGATTACTGCTGGGGCTGCAGCATCCCTCAAAGATATTTGCAGCCTCAGTTTGCTATGCTGAATAATTTTTCTATGTGAATTAAGTCTTAATTTTTGAAGCTTCTAAAAAGACCCTTTTTTTAGCATTTTCTCTCTTGTCTATGACCCCAGCAAAGACATTTTTGCATGGCCTGATTGCTTCTGTTTCCTAATAATTATTTGGTAATTACCTGTTGCTGGTGAATGTTTGCTAATAATTAGCACAGTGGTAACTAGGAGAACACTTCCTCCCTGTAAGAAGCATGTAAGATATCTGTAGTAACCATAGAATGACATCTAGTGTATAGAAACTTTTTGAATTAAATACTAATGCAAGTTAGGCGTGGTTTTAAATGATCTGCTTTTTAAGAAGCAACTCAGCATACCTGCAATCAGAAAAAAATATTTTAGACCAAACACTGAAATTTTCCATGTCGAATTTGGTAAATGTTATCTTTCCTTGGCAAATAACATTGTTTCCAGTTGTCTCTACTGCTTTAATGTTATTCTACTTTGATACCTGCCATTAGCATGTTCAGATGAATTAAGCAAATCAATCCAATGGCACAGTATGTTCTAGAGAGAACAGGTGACACTATGGGATGTTTCCACAGAAAAAACACACCACTGACAGGCATAGAGAAATCTGGGGAAAACTGGCCAGGAGCCAGGGAATGTGGTTATATGGCCAGCTCTCCTTCCTACAGATGCTGATGGCTGCACCATAACCCATGATTAGTCAATGTGAGCTGCTCCTGTGAGGTGTGTAGTGCAGTCTTGCCTCTTGTCTCTTGTTTCTTGTCTCTTGTCTCTTGAAGCACAGAAGGAGAAAGGAGGTGCAGTGGGCATTTAGAGCAGGAGATCCACCCTCTGAGCATCAGTTTAGCCTATGTACACACTTTCCTACACAAAAATGCTGTTTTGCAATTCTGCCTCACCATTGCAGATGCCTGGTTCCTGTAGGGCAGAGGGAGGAAGTAGGATTTACTGACTGTGTCTCAAAAACATGGTTAATATTTTAGCATTTTGTCTTTAATACCCAATGGTGCCCATTGATATCAGAGTGCTGCATTCCCTTTTGTTATATACACACTAACATAGGATTGAAGAAAACATCTCTGTGTTCCAGGCCTGTGCTTTTTTCACCTCCCCATAATCATTTCAAGCACCATATAATCTGTGGTACAGAAGTACATCTCCTTAGGTGCAGGGTGCTATACTCAACATGAGCAGGCTGCCCAGTGAAGGCGTTGAGACACCATTGCTGGAGGTATTTAAAAGATGTAGATGTGTTTAGGGACATGGTTTAGCAGTGGACTTGGCAATGTAACCTTCATAGCTGGACTCAATGATCTTAAAGGTCTTATCCAACCTAAATGATTCCATGACCCTATGATTCTAGATTCTGCATAGACATGCACACGTATATGCTGCCACTGCTGATATAGTCCTTCCAGATCTTTGAGCCTAAATTAAGATTGCAGCTTTCATGTCTTTTGCTGATTTATTAATCATAATCTCATTTATCTTACTGTTCTTTCCCTTGCCTTACCAGTGCACCAGAGCTGAGGAGCAGATTTGTGCCACAGAACATTTCCCAGGCAGCAGTGGCATGGTGACTGGAGGAGCACAGATGAATAAAGGAAGCTACACTCCAGCACAAAGATCTGTGCCTACCATCGAACCAGTACCTACTTGCATTGAAGATATTCTACAATACATCAAGGTGCAGACACAACGTGAGTGAGGAGGAAAAGAAACAAAGCATCACTATGCTGGGTTTGGATCTCTGGTACAGTCAGGACCAGTGTGGAAATATTTGGACGTAGGTTACCAAAACGTTTCACCAAAGGACAGAGGAGAGCACTGCTAGGATCTCAGGTTAGTGTGGTGTGAGGACTAGAGATGAAAGCTGTGGGGCTGGCAGGACTGACCCCAAGCAAGGCTTAGAGGAGGATCTCTTTCCCCACAACTCATTGTCTCCTATTCCCCATCAGCAGTATTGTGCCTTTGAACTAAAATACAATATACATTGGAATTTCAAAATGGGAAGAGCAGTGGGATCCTACAAGGATCCCCTCACCCTTTCTAACAAATCCACCTCTGATTCATCAGTATTGAAAGTAACCCACAGGAGGAAAGGAAAAGTGAGATGATAGGCAATGCTAATCATCTGCCTGAGGATGCTTTACACAAATAGGGTCAAGGTCACACTGGAAAAATAGTTCTTAGATATGGCCTCTGTTGAAACAGCAAGGTTTATAACCTTAGAGAATATTTAATGTATTCCTCAAGCAGATGAAATAGACACAAACCCACACACTGTTCAGATAAACCTTTTGTGCAAACAATAACTCCTATTCGGAATGTTATTTTGAATACAATTATTTATTTACAAAAATATCTACAGTGTTAGTGAATTCTGCAAAGATCCTGTTGAACTAAAATCTACTTGTACATTTGTTAATGGATAGCAAAATAAAAGTGGTTTTAGACACTGCCTCAATTAATGACCTGTCTAATTTCCAGTATTCAAATACCATATTGCTACATTCACCAAATGCATTGAGAGGGTAATAAAAGTGATTAATGAGCTATAGCAAGTGACTTATTAGAAGGAACTAAATATATCAGTCTTGTTGACTCTGAGGGAGCACCTGCAAATATTTATACAGGAAACTGTGAGTTCTTAAATCTGATGTACTGCTGAATAAAGGTTGTACCCACCAAACAGTGTCATAGAGGCTGACAAGGTGTCTTCTGGATCACCACACTGGTACAAATGAATGATGATAGTGGTGCCAGACTTCAGTAGGGATAAAGAAGTTATTAGCCTGGTGCTGGTTCAGGGTAAAGAAGGGGGAAAAACCCAGAAGTTTAATGGCAGAAAAAGTGTTCTTAAAGGCACCATCTACGAAGATTCCCCTAGCTGAAGGAAAATTCCTGTCTTTGGGGTAAATAAAACAACTAGAAGGTCTGTTGTCTGAACTGGCCTGTGATGGCAAGAAGATGGTGAAAACTGCCTAATATTTGTTGATATCCTCTAGCTCTAACACTTTTATGATTCCACAGCTTTGCTGTGACATACAACAGTCAAGGTTACTTCATACAGGCATGGAAAACTTCAGCTTCCAAATGATGCAAAAGTTCTTTACAAGAGGCTATACATTTTTTATGGCTCATCTCTGTGGTTCATCACCCTTCCCTGGACTATCAAGAGCCTGCAAAATGAAGGCTGAATTCAAACTTTTGAAAAATATCTAGGTCACTATCTAGCAAGTTGTAGTGGTTTCGTCCAAAATACTCATTACTGTTTACCTTCTGTGAGATAAGAATTAGGAGAAACGCAAAGCAGGCACCAAACTTGAAAGAATATAACGAAGTTTATTAACAGACCTGAAAGAGGAAAAAAATTATACCACACCTTCAGAACACTTCTCCTCCCCCCACCTTTCTTCCTTCTCCCAGTGACAATGTAAAAAGACAACCCTTGAGATGTTCAGTCTGTTTACCACTTCCATAATAACCTTGTTCAGTCCGTTTAGGAAGAGGAGTCTCTCTTGTCCGTGCTATGAAAACATTATCACAACAAGACAGCCGCCCGGGTTGGTTCTCTGCTCGCATGTGAGGCCCTTCCCCCAACTTTCAGCTTTTCCCACAACTGCTTTCGAGGGTCCACTCTTGAAGTTTTTTGGGGTACAATTTTAAGGTTGAGCCATTCAGAAACAAAAGTTCTCTTCACCCATCTCTGGGAGCATTTCATCTCTAAGAACAGAGGCCCTTCTCCTTCCCTGGGAGCAAAGGGTCTTCATCATCTTCATCTCTGGGACTATCTCTGGGAGCATCTCTAGGAACTGAGGTTTTCTCCTTTCCATTTGGAGCAAAAGTCCTCATCGCTTCCATCTCTCCCTGTTCAAACTTCTCATGAAATTACAGCTGCTTCAGCATCTGCCTATCTCAGCGCAGGTGCTTTTGCTCACAAGTACAAGTTGAATGCTCCACCCCCATGCCTTCATGAAATTACAACAGGTACTCTGATACATCATAGCTTTACAACAGAATTTCAGCTTTAAGCATCTCCTCTTTCTCTTCCCTCAGGTTTTCAGCTCTTCATAGCACTAAAAGGGTTACTCTCACCCAGGCCTTGCAGCTGGAACGTGGCTCATCACTGTTGGTCACATGACCTCTGCCAGACAGCGGTGCAGCTTTAGCTGAATCTCAGCCACAGTGGAAAGGGGGTAGCTGAGCCGCTCCGGCTGCCCACAGCAGCACTGTGGGGGGGTTCTGCGGGTGGAACAGGGCCCATCGGCTCCAGGGTGGCCATGGCCATCCTGCATCACAGAGGCGGTCACAACTTTAAGTGGCTCAAAGAATTGTCCATATTCAAACTGGCCAGCTGATAGGTTCTATCAGGTCACAGAGGAAGCTGTAAGCACCCCTTTGCAAGAACATCACTTTCGGGACTATGCTTGCTAACCCATGACACAAGTGCAAAAAGGAGCTTCTGAAGAGAAGCATAGTAAACTTTCTGTGTCAAGAATTTAAGCTACAATGATAATGCAGAGAAATGTAGACATGCCTGGAGATGGGAGGGTGAAAAAGGAAGAACTCATTCACTCTCTCTTATGTTCTCCGCTCTGAATTTTATATTTCCATGGATTCAGGTTTTCTAGATGTGTAGAAGCCTCCTCCCCAGTTCTCACAAGACGTGTTATTGCCTATTCCAGATCTACAGGCTGTGATGTCTCCTTCCTTCCTGTTCATTTTCTGCTGAAACAGGAAAGCAGGAAGAAGTATGTGGCTGGCACTCAGAGGAGCAAAGGAAAACACTTTTATATTGTGCCCACAGCTTCTAATTAAGACTCCAACAAGATCTTTCTGCACAGGGACCGAGATTACCTCGTACAAAACTGAGAGGGTGGGATGTGGGGAATAATGAATCCTAAAACACACAAAACTGTATTCATGAAATCAGTTTGGGTTACTGGGAGGCCAGGGAGCTTTATGGAAATGAGGCAACCAGTAAAAAAAGTCTAAAGACTCCAGGAACAATGGGCTCCACTTTCACAATCCTGTCTGGGAGGCAAAAACTAAGCACGGGGCCTTGGTGCCCATGGCTCCTGCATCTCCCTTGTGGCTGGTGCAGCAGCTGGCCCTGCACAACAGGAGATCTCTCCTTCAAGCAGCTGACCCAGAGAGGCAATTTCTGCATGACTGAGTGTGTACACTGCTGGGGCTCTGGCAGCCTTTTTTTGTTTGCTTGTTTGTTTGGGGTGGGGTGGGGTTTTTGGTTTTTTTGGGTTTTGTGGTATCACCACCCCAAATGGCTTTTGACTGCCAGGATAGATAATTTCTGCCCTCCCTACCCGCCCCCCTTGTCTTTTTACAATCTCATATTGTTGTGGACAGTTACCAGGGTTTGCCTTGTCATTG
The DNA here is from genome assembly GCF_017639235.1 of Corvus kubaryi. Lineage (NCBI taxonomy): Eukaryota > Metazoa > Chordata > Aves > Passeriformes > Corvidae > Corvus > Corvus kubaryi. The sequence continues at coordinate 15,074,838 of NW_024580667.1, read as the reverse complement.
TTTCACCAAATGTAATGTTAACACATATTTTGTGCTCTGCAGTTTTCTATCCATGCCTTTCACTCTTCACTCCACTTCTTGGTTTTTTTCTTCAGATTTTTCTCTGTTTTGTCTGAGTACTTTTCATATGGAAGCATTTAAAACTGTATGTAATAATATGTTACCTACCATAGCAATTGTAATTTGAATTGTGAGAGTAGGAAACTGTTAAATACTTCGACATTAAATCTATTGTAGAGTATCTTAAAATATGCTCTAGAAAACATTTTGGACTACCTTGAAGCAGTAGATCCAAAATGCATTTCCCAGTTGTCAGGTAGAAATGAACGTAGCTAGCAGGTCCCACCCAAATTTTAGAATGGGGCCTGGATAAACATGATTTTGGTCCTGCTTATGCTCTGTGTACCTTGCTTCCCATGGAAAGCAGCCCAGTGCTTTCCCACAGATCTCCCAGTGAGGTGAAGCAAGGGGGCAGGACTGAAGGGCAGAGGGGCTTGTGGGGAGCCTCGCTCATGAAGGGCTCACGAGCTTAGTGTGAACTGAAAGGGGGAAGGAAGATAAAGGGAAGAAGACAAGGTTACAGCAACATGTCTCTGGGTGGTACAATGTCTGTGGGTGGTAGAACTTTAGAGCCCAAGCTAAATTTTTCTCATTAACATGGTGTGACTGGCTATTGTCAAAAAGCTTAACTTTGTAGTGACTGCTGGCAAAATATTTGGGAGTGTGGTGAAGAAGAGGAAAATGCTTAACTTACAATCTAGCACTGCAAAGCAGAGCAGAGTGTGATTTGATGCACTGTATAACAAGTGGATGAACTATAGTATGAGACAATGCCTCAAAAAAGAGTCTTAGAAAAAGAGATGTAAAATACAACACAGTTACCTGACTTATCCTCGTCTTATTTAGTCATGACCAGGACCAGGCATGTTTAAAACCTGAAAGGCAAGCCTTATTTAAGGAAAGAAAACAAGTGCAATTTCAGTTGTGCAACTGCACAGTTGTATATTGAGGCTATCCTCAGTGTTCTCTCCTGGCTTCATGACAGGGATAAAAGCAGAAACAGGAGATGGATGTAGCAATTTCTAGCTTCCCCTCTTGCAGTGAATTCAAACTTTTGACAGGATGGAAGTGTAGAGGAGTCCAAGGCAATTGTACCTCCTGGAATCCCTTGATTCCAAGTACTGCATTTCGTTTGCAGATTTTCTTGTCAGCTATGCATGTGCTAAACTTCAATCCTGTCCTGTGCTCTCCTCCATCCTGCATGCATTGTATATAGAAAACTGACTGTTGCTTGGAAAAGGATGACAGTGGTGAAATAATGCTTCAGCTCTTCCCCCATTTCTCAGGTTTTTCAGTTCCCTTCTAACAATATGGAAACATTATTTTTACAGTCTTTATTGGAAAATCCAGAAGGGAATTTTGCCAAGTTCTTCCACTACTGGAAACTAGAATTTTGGTTCAAATCCAAAACTGAATACAATTTTGTGAAGTCAGCCTGGGCCCTCAGAGACTTGGTTCCTCCTGCTACAAACACAAAATAAAAAGTTGTGACCTAGCTGCAACCAAGATCTCACACATGTTCCTACATGACTTAAATAATACAGCTTATCATAGTTTGTGCTAATGCCTAACCTCTTTGCAACCAAACACCTTGGATAAAATCTTGAAGTGAATAAAAAACAGGATGTAGCCATTGCCTGGCTAACCAGTATAATCAGATTTATTATTCCAGTAGTTTATGAAAATCTGTGTCCCATAGACTTTTGTCCTCTAGCTGATTTACATCTAGTGATGTTCAAGCTCTGATCAAGTGTTGGCTTTGTCAGAGGTTTTCACAGCTTCATCTTCTATGTATTCACTCTGGTGTGGTAGGGCCCGACTTTATAAGCTCTGACTTCAGCCTTCCCCTCTGTTGCACCATGGCCTTTCTCCTACACTGACGAAGGACATTCTCCTCCCAGCCACTGGCTTTCATGAAACAGTTTTTGTTGACACCTCTGCCCCCTTTCAGATTTTGTTGGCACCTGTGAATGGGCTCAGATCTTGAACAGTCAGGCAGAGGCAGACAGAGGACACACAGACAATGTGGTTGCACAAGTGTTATTTCCTTTGGAAACCGGACAGAACAAGAAATTGTCTCAAAGAGAAATATCTCTCAAAATTGAAATTCTCTCAAAAAAATACGCATCTTACAAGCCTATTTTTACTCTTTGGCTATTTGAATCCACGGTGTCCAATCTGAATAAAATATATCAGAAATCCTGCTTATACTGTGCTGTTTTGCTGGTGGGGACCTTGTGCAAAACTTCCATTTAGAAAAGAGTACTGTAAGTGTATCTTTGTGAGAACTAAGTATCAGTGGGCATTAACCCATGCTTTGCTAGTGAAGCTTTGTTCAGTAACACTGATAAACACAGATTGGAGACAGGCTCCATGCTATTTTTACAAGACAAATTATTTTGATGCCTTCCTCATTTAATGGTCACAGAGGATCATAGGATGGGTGTTGATATATCCATAATAATATTATCTCACGTATTAAATCCTTGCTAACCAAACTGTGAAGTCAAGCATTATTATTTCAGATGTATCCTGACTACTAAAAATGTTGGTAAATCTGTCTTGAGACTAATGGCCTTTCTTCCAAACGAGTGAAACCTACCTATGCCTACTTTGCCCTAAAACAAACAAACAAACAACCAACCCCTCCCCCACCAAAAAATAAAAGAAAAAAAAAATTCTTCCCAATGATACCAATTTCTGTTTCTTTACTTGGTTGCCTTGCATTTTTGCCAGATGAACTTCTTTGACATTAGTGTTCCTGTGAAGCTAATAAAATCCTTCTATTAATCCCTATTTTTCTCTTAAGTATTTCCATCTCTAAATCATGCATACCTTTATTGAAAACCTAAAATTATGCAGCCAATTCTGTTAGCAGACCACCAAGAGCATGCTCTTTACTTGTGAAAAGAGCTGGGGAACATGCTGTGTCAGCAACCCTGTGTAAACAATCTCTGTTATTTTATACAGCATCTTTTTTTCTGCTCTGGTAATAACAATGTGCATTTTGTTTGTGGCTGTGGCAGGATTTTGCTTGGTTATGGCTTTTTTTTAAGTCACAGCACTTCATAACAATCTCCAACTCTGCATTTTAGTTCCTAGCACTTTCATCAAAACCTCCAGAGAGTGTGCTGGAAGTGTTTTTCCCCACTAGCTTTTCTTTTGATTAGAAATTCATGCTTTCAAACTGAAAATCACCTCTGTTCACCAGAGGAAAGAAATAAGTTATAGCCAGGTTCGTTTAACAGTTCCTTCTCACAAGAAAAGGTCAAACATTTTGTGAAGGAGGGACTAAGGCTGGAGTTGCCCTCCGTGGCATTCCTGGTCAATGCCGAGGCTTTGCTAAGAGCTGGCCTGCACAGGATGCTACTACTGCCATTTCCAGAGATGCTGGGGACTCAAGGGCATGCTCTGCTATAAAGCACAGCTCCTCTCAAGCTCTTATTTTCTCATTAAAACCTTTGGTCATGAAAGGAACCCAAAAGGGTTCCCAGAGCAAAGCAACATGGCCACAGGGCCATGCAATGTCTATCCAAGGGTGCTTTCCAGAGCCCTGGTGATACCTCAAGCACTGGGACATATTTAGCCCAATCTTCTCTGCAGAAATGTCGCCTGTTTTGACTGGTGCAAAATGTTTGCCTTTTTGCTTCCTTTGTTCTTTAGGATCTCTTTAGTGAGAAGATCTGTTTTTCTTCCCCAAGTGGCCATCCCTAACTCTTATGCTCCAGGCTGTGAGGCAATGAGACTGACCCAGCTTCTCTCTTAGCACCTCTGTGAAGGACATGCGTTGCAATAATTCAGTCCTTGTGCCCAAACACTTCAAACATTTCTTATTCTGTTTTGAACCCACGTCTATCAAATGAATTCTTCTAAAAAAAGATAAATAGTCCAATACATTTCAAATACAGCTACTGTTTCTTGCCTCTCTTCCATGTATTTTTGCTGCCTCAGTAATGCTGAGCTCACATAACACCTTAGTGAGGACAGAGTGACACTGTCCTGAGTTTCACTTGTTTACGCCTGGCCCTCTGTGGCTTTTCCTTCAATGTCACTGTCACAGGGATGACATAATCGTGGACCAACATCCAGCTCAGAAGGAGGAAGAATTTAACTTGGTTTTACACTGATAAGCCAGGCATCCTCTGATGCAATGTAATCCACCAGCTCCAGGCAGAACCCCTTAGTGGTGACACTGCTGTCCTTGCCTCAGCAATACAGATCCATATACAAAACTTCATCAGCAAATGAGGTCCCAGAGTTTTCATGCAGTGTTGGTGTAAGCCGGGTCTCCTGCCAGTCCCTCCAGTTCACCATCTCAGCTCTCCAGTTTTCAGCCTTTTATGAGCATCTCTTCCAGCTCTCTGGTTGAGGATGAATTTCTCACAGGTGTGGAGCACACCACTGGTGTCCGTGGCACAGCCTTGAACAGTCCCAGTGGAGCTTTTTACCAACAGGTCCAAATGGCTGTCAGAGTCACAAACAAGGAAATGAAGGAAAAACAAAGGGACCTGGCTGATTCAAGAGTGAATCCTTCATTCACCCCACACTGCTGCCTTCCCTGCAGGCACATCTAGGGTAAGAATGAACCAGAAGTTTCTGATTCATTGCAAAATCTCTCCATTAGCTGATACTGAGGGGTTTGCCTTCACCCCAGTGCTATGCTAACCTCCAGGCAAAAGATGCTCTGATCCCAATTTCTCCTTGTTCTGCTCACGCCACATTTTTTCCTGTTAGCCAAACAACTGAGTGAGGCAAACAGGCTTATTAGTGATAATGTTTTCTATGTTTTCTGAGAAGCTGGCATTACCTGCCTCAGCCTGTTGTGTGTGGGAGGGACCTGCTGATCCTGCTGTGAATAACCACCACTGGTTTTGTGTAGGTGAGCAGAGTGCTGAAAAGCTAATGATGATGAGAAATGTGCCTCCCACCCCAAAGAAAAGGCACAATCTCTGGCATCATTTACATAGCTACCTTCAGAGCTGATCTTGACTGGATCTGTGTTCAGTTTTTTAAGTGGCAGCACCAGAAATGCATTTACATAAGCAGAGCATCCAGAATATGCTATCCAAGAATTGCCATATCTGACAAACCATTAAATGGATATTTTTTTTTAATGGGAAAGTGCATGCGTATACAGTTCATTAGAGTTTGGGGGACAATTTGCCTCAGAAGTCCCATAAAGAAAAAAAGCAGAGCTCTCTACCATGAATTTTATGTCCTATTATATTGTTGAACCATCTTGTTGCATGAAAATTCAATTTATGGTTTCCACATAATTTATTTTCCATTTAAATGGCTTTTTAATTACTCTCTAGGCAGTTAGCAAAATCAAATATAATTTATGGCAGTTTTAGTAACAAATCCATTGTTCATTTTCTTACAGGGCTGAACATACCAGCAAGGCAATGTTGAAGTAGCTTTTATTCAGACAGCTCTGATGTTTTCTAAACAAAATGTGTGCCAGGTCCACAGCCTGAGAGGGAGAATGTATCTTTGTTTTAGGAACGATTCACACACAAATACATAAAATGCCCTCCCAGAACAAACAAAAGGTGCTAGCAAGGCTTTTGGAGAGACTGCACAGCACAATAACACAGCAACTGGTATTTTCATTCAGCAGTGTTGGCTTTTACTCTGAAGAGAAACTGCCACAGTGCACCAGACGTGAATAAAAATCATCATGAGTAAATAGCAGGCTATTTATTTGGAGGTCATACTTCCCTACCATCATTCAGCCCAATGAAGTTACATGTAAGTTAAATAAATTAAATACATTTCTCATTTGTAGTTTAATGCCTGACTCCACAGTCCCTGATGCCATGCAATCATGTAATGAAAGACAGATGCTGCTTTAAAGATCTTGCAGCCGAAACAAACTACACACAGAAATGGAAGATGTAATAGAGATGCTGAGTTATCAGATCTTATTAATTTAATGTTTGGGTTCAGAGCCATGCCAGCAAAATTTTACCTGAAGTGCTGCAATTAGAAAAAGAATCACCAGGGCCCCATGTAGAAACAGTGGAGAGGGATAGTCCTTGCAGAGGGGGACACAGAGCTCAGCTCAGCACTGAACAAAGAAGATGTGAATCCAGCCCTGGGTGCTGAGCACAGCAGCAGGATTAGTGCCCACCGAGTCTGGCAGGAGATGGAGCGAGCCCTTGATCCCGGCCTGGTTTCTGCACAGGCTTGTGTCATTTCCACTCTCCCTGCAGCACCACCTGTGCTGCTGTCCACCACCAGCCATGTGTGATCTCCACCAAAGTTCCTGCTGGGAACTGGATCCTCATGCACCTGAGTGCAAGAAAGACCAACACACATCAGCTTCCCAAGAGATTTTATATGGCTTTTTTCTGCTTAGCACTAAAGAGTCACTGTGTGCCCTTAGTGCTGTATTTGGTTGATGTTCCATGTCTTTATATTTTCCTTTATCTGTTGCTTTTGGTTGATCCTATGAAAGTTTTCCGAATCATAAATGCACCACTCAATGCTCCTGTTTTGTCCCCCACGGAACAATTTTTATCTAAAACTCCATTATACTATATTTAATAAGAAAAGATCTGTGTACGTATCATAGCACCATAGCCAGCCCACAAGGCTTTTATCTTGAATAACATCCTGAGTTCCCATTTTTCCAGTGGTCTTTTTGATTAAACCAAGAAGTAACAGCAGACAAAAACATTGCTGCTTTGTGACATTTTCTGTAAACCAGGTAACATTCAGATATTCTGTTGAAAGATATGCTATTCATCAAAATTATGGTTTATAGGAAGACAGAAACTATTCTTAGAATTTAACAGATCTTGTGATTTCTACAGGTAGAAAATGAGAACTAAGAAAAAGGAAAAAAATATTATTCTCAGTACTTTTTGAAACAACATTTGGAGTAATAGATTAGCTTATTTGTAGTAATAAGCTAATAATAAAGAGGGTTTAAATACTGAAAATTGAATTTAGCATTTACTTTTTTAGATCAAATAAAATATTTGGTTTCTACCAAGCACAACTTAAAAAACTCACTTTTAAAAAAAAAAAAACTATGCAATTTAAAAAGTGTACTTTAGATATAATGTGATTCAGCCATCAGAGTGAAAAATGCACCGCTCTGGTCCTAGTTTGGGCATCAACAGCTGATCTAGCCTCATGAATAATTGCAGGAAAACTTGGCTTCTATACCCTGGTGTTATAGAAGTGCTATTGGCAATTCAGTGTCAGAAGTATTTCAGTACAGACTACTCTGTGTGGAACTGCCAAAATACTGCACAGAAGACATACAGTGATTGGTAAAACTATAGAAAGCTGCCACTTATTCCAACCCGAACCTCAGAAGACTTTGCAGTGGATGTCTCAGATGGGTACAAGCAGATTGGGTGTTGCTAATTAGCTGTGTCCTTTAGATCTCAGAGGAGCTTGGCTGCAGTTGGAAATGGAACCGAGCAGTGAAATCATCAACAACACAAAATGGAAGATGGGGTAAAAAAGAATTAAAGCTGCTCCACAGACATGATAATGCCAACTGCAGAGATTTTACACCAGAGTTGAGGCACCTGGTGCTGACTGCAGTGGGGGACTGGGTACCAGCTAAGGCAGGTGACTCTTGCATTGCAGTCCACCACTTCCTCAAGCCTGTGGCAAAGTCTTGGTGTGAGAACCCTCCTGTTTGTCAGACAAGCTTTGCCCAAAGAATAATCACTGTGACATCTGTGACTCCCCAGTGACAAAAGGACAAGTCAAAGAGCCTGGCATGATCTGAATTCCACAAATTGTCGTTTTTTTCCTCCCTGCTGTAAAGAATGGGGGGAAGGATGATGGTATTGGGTCTGGAGGAAATCCTACAGGCCAGTAGTCTGAGAGCCACCAGCAGGCTATGATCCAGCTGTTGAACCGAACCTCTTGGACACCAAATCCAAAGAGGATCCACAGGGAAAAGACTTTCTGAAGCCAAGCACAGGTTGATTTGGGGAGTAACGTTGCACCTTGGAGATAATTTGACACTGCTACAGGGTGCAGAAAACCAAGGTTCAAATCCCTGCACCATCTTTGATTCACACAACTACATCCCAAAGTGCTCTATCTGAAATGAGTGTATGCAGCTGCCTTGTTTTCTCTTTCTGGAGATATTCTCTTGTGAGTTAACAATTGCATATGAAGGAAAAAAAAGTGTCTCCAGCCTGCTATGAGCCAACACATCACTGCAATTGGGGTGCAGCTATTTACGTCCCTCACTCAGATTTCCATCAAGGACAGTGAGCTCTGGAGGTGTGCTGAGTCTCTGGCATCTTGACTTTGTGCCATTGGCCATCTCAGATGGGTAAGTCCCAACCCTTTTTATTTACCAAGGAATCACTGGGCCTGACAAGATACTCCTAGTCTTGTTGGAGTGGACACAAATTTCTGAGTTAGCGTAGTAGTTTATGATGGAAAGCATTTGCAATTTTAAAAAAACCCAATAAGCCAAAACCTGACAAGGTCTAGGTATGCTGCATGTGTGTATTTGATTATGTGAAAATTATGTGTGGTTGTTTTTATTTTAAAAAGAACAGATCAAAAGTGTGTAGCATATATCACGAAGATTTTATTTCCAATGAATTCAACAGGAATTTCTTAATTAATTTAACCAAAAGCAATGGTGAACCATCAGCCCTTCTTTTTACTTATTCTGACACTTTACATTGTTTAATTCTTACAATCAAAGTTACTTATTCCTACCATAGAAAGAAAATCATGGAGGGCTTCATTTAGACTCAACTCTGTATTAGCAGCTCAAATAACTTCAACTTTATGAACATGTCAGTCATCTGTTAGAGTTCTATAACATCTGCTCTAGCTATTTGCTCCATTTGGGGTAACCAAGACAAAGTGGTAATTTTTAAAGAACCTCCAGGACTTGGAGGTAGTTTTTAAAAAGGTGTTAGGCTGACAGGCTTTCCCACATTTAAAAACATAAAACAAATCAAAAAACAGTCTCACAAATTGCATCAGGGCGAGCCATGCAATCCCACTGGGTATAGTTCTCCAACACACCCAAATACTGCACTGAGAGAAGTGCATCCCCCTTCTCCCTACCTGGGGTCATTGCCTCCATTGGGTAGGTTTTGGAGGGAGCCCTCAGACCACACAGGGAACTGAGATTGGTCACAAGGTAATTTTTCATTTATCTTTTAGGGTTTGTTATATCTTTTACTACTTTTTAAATAGCTCCTGAGAGGGAAGAAGGCCTAGCTATGTATAAATAAAAGTACACAGAGTGAATCAGCAAAATGAGGAGTTTTTTCTACAGAATTAGCTCAGTTTTAAGTAGCAGGCACATTTGGTTTTGTTCTTGCATTAATTTGCCATGGCTCTGCAGGAACCTGGAATTTGACACGTACAGGAATAATCCTATCCTGACAGATCTGACATAATAAACCACCACATTTCTGTGGTATTGCAAAATATGTAAATAATTTTCAGAGTCTGCTTTAGTCATATTTTCTTAATGATGAAATGTTGATGAATACTCATAACATAAACCGAGTTTGGAGTTCAAACATCTACACAAAAATTCAACAGTCTCCACATATTTTAGAGAACACAGAGGACAAGACTGAGAATGCACAGGGAAATATTGCCATCAGCACTCATGGATCCTGTTGCTCACCACTAGTCAAGAGACGGCTGACTAAAAAGCCATTTCACTTTCTTCTTTCCAGCTGGAGACAAAAAGCCTGGCAGCATGTTGGAAGGGTCTTGCAAACAGCAGCCTGAGGAAGAGCCTGATACAGCAAGTAACACAAAATGTGCTTGCAGTTGTAGTTCCCACTTAGCTGAATTAGGAACCAATTTATTTTCTGGGTGCATCAATGCATCCAAAGCTCAGCTGCTCTGACATTCATCAGCTGTACTCTACTCAAAGCCCAGTTGCAATTATCTGCAAACAGAAAATGACAGGCATTCTGAGAGCATCCCCAGCATCAGAGAGGGTTGATATGACCCAGACTGGCTGGGAAAAGGATGGTGATAGCACGACTGGGGAGGCCAGTGCTCTCCCAGGCTGTATCTGATCTTGTGCTCAGCACTGTGCCTCACAGCCCTGACTCCCCAGGCAGACAGAAAGGGGGGCCTGTTGAAGAGCAGTGCCATTCCCAGCTGCCCAGACTTCTCCTGAATGCTGGCAGAAAAATTAGTGACGGTTGTGCATTCCAAGGGGCAGCTGCGATGCAACAGCATTCCTGAGAAGTGCAGCCAGGCACTGCAGTTTCCATGTAACCCTGCAGGGAAGACAGCAGTCATCATGCATGCCACCCAGTACTTTGGTGTCTCCAGCCTTTGAAGCAGGTCTTAGAGCATTCTATTCCAATGGTTACTTTCCATTTGCTTATGCTTGCAACCATTTATCAGCTCCTTAACCTTTCCATATTTTTCCCTTCTTTCTGCCTTTTTTTTTCTGCTAATTATGCTTTCAGAGCTACTGCTTACCTCCCGTGAAGGTATTTGAAACTATGCTATGTATTTGACAAAAAGCTACCTGCCTGCCTCTACGGTGTGTGCTCTGTGACTATTAAAGACAGGAGAAAAAAATTGAAGACTGCACAAGGAGCTTCAGTGTCCAAATCATCGTGGCAAGCAGGCAGGAAGTCCCTCCCAGTGGCATGCCGCAGGCTGTCCCACAGAGCTTGCACAAGGCCTTTAGAAATCAGAAATAGCATCATGTGCTTCCTGTGCACATTTGAAACTGAAGAGGCACTTTGCTACGCTTAGCTCCTCCCCGGAGCTCTGGCAGGGGCTCAGCCAGCACAGCTTTCAAGAGGGGTTGGCTACACCTCTGCAATTCCCCCTGCCACACCCACCTTTCTTCAGTACATAAATACACTTGGGGCGCTTTCTGGCCCTTCTACCAGGAAGATTTGTACACTGTTTGAGCAATTAAATATTTAGACAATTGAACTGTTTCACCTGGAAAACTGGACCTGATATGCTGTGTCAGCATCAGATAAAGACCCAGAGATCTTCTTGTATTAGGCTTTTTATTTTTCCTTCAGTACTTCTAAGACAAAACTGTACAATTTAAGATGAAAAGACTCCTCCTTCATTGTTTCAGTTTTAGGTTCTTCATTGTTCAACTTCAGTTCCAGTACCTGTTATGATGGAAACAAAGATACCTTTGCAATTTCTGAAGGCTGATGAAGGCTGGATTTGGGTGGGAAGTATGCAATTACTGTCTGCAGTCTGCAGAATCAGTGGCAGAAAAGTGAGGCCATGCATACAGGTATTGGCTACTTAGCTCCTCAGTTTGTAATTCAGAAGGAGCTGGCTTTCAGATATAAACCTACTTTCTCAGGTGTTCTGCACTTTTAAGTAGAGAATCCAAATCCCCTGTGCTCTTAGATAATTACATTCATGGACATTTGTATCTAGTGTGGCAGTGGAAGATGAGTCTGTTTGAAAATCTGTCCGCAGTGATAGGACTAGGCACTGTAAGAAGAAAGATCTAACAGAAAAAGAGTTTCAAATACTAATTGAGAAAACCTTTCTTTAAAATGGTGTTTTCCGGGAGGAATCCCAAATTCATAGTTTTCTATTATTTGTCAGAAAACCCCAAAGCCCAAATTATTTGTCAACACGAACCCCAACTGCTTTTCAAATAAAAATTTAGCAACATTAAGCACATATGTGTACTAAAAGCATACATAGCAACATGCAAAAACTGTTATGTGCTGTTCCAGTCTGTTTCATTACTTTTCTTCCCTGGATAAATACCATTCCCACAACTTAAAAAAAAAAAAAAGAAAAGAAAAGAAAAAGAGGAAAGAAAAAACTGCAGACTCCCTAAACCATCTCTTCATAGCTGCTCTAATCTCTGCTATCAAGACTCATTTTTAACCCTCAGTAAGCAGCCAAGCATGACAATTAGAAAGTAATACATTAAGAAAGGCTCTTTTGAAAGTGCCCATCCCCAGGCAGTACTTCCCTATCTTAGAGAGATTATGGCAATTATATATATGTGTATATATATATATATATACATATATATATATATACATTATATATATACATATATTATACATTATATATGGCAATTATATATAATACAGACTATTGGCTGGCAGCAGAGGGTGAGGCAAGTGGGAGTATTCCTAATCCTTAGCCCTTTCTTTGGCCAGTGTGGAACAGGAGGAAAGGTAGATTTTGTTTCCTTAGGATCCCACTGGATAACAGTAAGGAAAGAACAGCCAAATCATGAATGTGTGGACTGGGAAATGCAATCTTGGTGGATCTAAAGAGGTTTCAGGCTACTCCCCAGAGCTGACTCTGAATTTCATTTTGAGACTGAAGAGTTGATTCTGGTAAATTGCAGTGAGTCTCTTTTCAAATGCTGGACAGGAGCCTTTCAGAGAGCTGTGGTGCATGGCTGCATAATCTCCCTGGCTGGTGCTCCTAAAGCAACTATATGTGTTTGGTTGTTGCAAGAAAACCCACACAGGTTTCCTGTTGCTCATGGTTCAAGATAAAGGTTGCACACAGCATGAGCTCAGTTCTTTACAGCAGTTGATTTCTAGTATGACTACAGTGAAGGATCTACAATTAACTTAATTTCAACCAGTTTAAAACTTCTCAGAATAATTAAAGCTATTTGGCACAAAAAGCATCATCCCACCTCCTAAAAAAAAGAAAAAAAACCCAGAAGAGCACAAGATGTGGGTACCTATGGTGGCTAGCACAGCCTCACTAAAATTATGAATATGGCTATGCCTCAGTTCAGAGCAAAGGCTGGTAGCTAGCAGCCACAAAAAGAGAATGTCATTGCAGCATAGTAATCTTTCCACTGAGGTGGATTGCATCCCCTGCACTATCGTCTCATAATGGCTTCTCTTCAGTTTGTTCCCCCTGGAAACAAGAGGTGCCTGAGGCATAACAGGGAGAAGCAGTCAATGTGTGCCAGTAGAGCAGTAGGCACCCTGCCTGCCCTGGGTGTGGATGGACAGGGGCAGCCCCTAAGCAAACTACCACAGAGGAGTGGCTCTGGCAGGGCAGAGACACTGTGGGCTGGGGACAAGTGGGACATGACCTGCACAGGGACCTGCACACACGTGTTCACCCTCACGGGGTCTGCACTGCAGCTCTGATGTTCACCTGTGTGAGCTCGTGCCCAGAGCTGATGTCAAGGAAGTTGCTCAGATACAAACGGTTTTGGATATAAGAATCACCTTGTTTTCCCTCATATGAAGTCCCACTGGGATGCTGCTATCATGGCTTTGAGGTTTGTGTTTGTCAATGCTTCAGGCAGGCACTTCAGAGAAATGTACTGGTACCTAGAGTTTCAGTATCTCCCCTCCTCTGACAGACCAGGCGCCCTTCAAAAAAGGCAGGAAGGAGCTGGCACTGCTTCCAAAAAGTGCTGTTCTAAGGAGCTGAAGGAGGCAACTGTCCTTGATGAGGCTACAGCACCCTGTCACCGTTCTCAAGCAGAAAGCCGGAAGCAAGGCTGGGAGTGGATCACTTTAAATTTGTGTCAACACAAACTTCTCTGCATGATGAGACAGGAAAAAAATACTAGTTTACAGAGTCTGAGAGTTAAACATATCCTGAACTGCTGGTGTAAGGGAAGTGAGACTGAGCATCTGTGTGAAGCATTATCTACCTCTGCTAAAAAAGCAGCATTTACTCATCCATTTCTTCAAGCCTTGATCCCAGAACCCCCAAAACTGAGAGAAGTGTCACTTGAACCCATTACCAAATGAAGGCAGCACTACTCAGAGAAACATGGAACGTTGAGCTCTGTGTGGGTGGAAAGCAACCACATTCACTTAGACACTGCTATGCACTAGTGGTATGTAATAGGTCTGCAGTGGTTTTAACCTCTATGGCATTAAGCACTCAAGTTAGACCCAGAGTTTTCCTTGGGCTCTTGATGCTTAATTTCACCAACAGCATCCTTCATGGGATAGTGAAAGAATGCATACACTCTAGTGTCTTTCTTTTAAATGTTTAAATCTTTGAAACAAAGTCCAGAAACTCTTGCTCAGCTTCCTCATAGCATAGAGGCTGTTAAATTTCACAGATACTTTGCTCTATCCCTGTGAAATTCTCCAAGTGCTTCATCTGGCTCCCTCACTCCAGAAGTGTCCTAGTCCTGATCAGACTGAAAAACAGGACACATACCAGTTCCCTAAGCCCATTTTAGAGTCAAAGTATTCCTCCTCTTTCCTCCCTTGAGGAAGCCAGGTCAGCCAGGTTTACCTTGGACATGCCTGATGCTTAGCAGCAGGATCCTTATGGAACTCAAATGCTTCATTAATATAAAACATTTATACAGCTTTTGTTATAACTTCATGTTCTCTCCCTGTGCCCAGGGATAACTTCTGCCTGCTTTTCCTAGACATTTCCCATTCTCCTCACTGTGGCATATATTGAGGGATTTCTGATTTTATCAAGAATTTCTTCTTGATAAAACCAGAGTTCAGCTACATCTGCCCCAAGTACCTGGGCACCTTCAAAGTAAGCCCAGCCTTTCAATAAGGACTGCCAGAGGGCTGCAATGGATGTCCACAATCTGATGCACATAAGTGGCAGACTCACTGTGGTCTGCACCTGAGACATCCATGACAGCCTTTTCTCATATCCAGTTTGCTCCTTAGCCTGAGGGAATTCCCACTCTCCATTTTTCAAACCCCATGTTATTCAGGTTGGAACCTGCTGATAACTCCTGCTGATAAATCAAGATCACTGCAGAGACTGAAATGCAGAGGGTGTGACACAGATAAAGTGGAGGAACTGAACTCAGTCTACCTCATACAACAACCAACCAACCAAACCTTTAGTTATTTAAAATACATTGTGGATGAGACATCACCACACTCTAATTTGCTCTCGAGGCTTCATGTTTGATGTGAGAATAGCAGCTTCTTGGGCAACTCATGCAGTCTGGTCCTTTTGACTCACTGTCCACCTCTCCTGTAGCAAGAATAGGCAATTTACGTAAATAAACAAACAGCTCACCTCCAGATGTAGTAGTTTAGATGCTTGTTAAAAGTGGCATTGAAGTAAGTTTTTGTTTGTAGGTTACACCTGAAAAAAAATGGTATAGGAGAGAGAGCTACTGAGAGCTATTCTGCTTGTCCCTGGTCCCTCCTGCCAGTTCTGGTGTGGGTTCCAGACCTTGCAGGGTGAGTCAGTTCGGCTGTCTGAGCTGGAAAGGATCATATGTGCAAAACAGGAGTCAGGGAGACAGAAAATATTTTTCATTAGCTCAGCTGCTACATCCTCTCATCCTCTCTCCAGTCAATTGCTATGTCCAGTTTGGAATGGAGGGAAAGGCCAAGAAGCAGGACCATTTGGAAGGTCTCCTATTTAGTTGAGGTGTAATACAAAACCACATCCTTAGGGGTTCACAGCTGTTTGCACAGTATTCTCCTATTATAATCTTCAGTTTCTCATGTGAGCTACTTTTAAGAGGTCGTGGTTCAGCTGAGTCCCTGCAGCAGGAGACATTTTTCAGTAGGAGGAGGGTGGGTGTTCAGAGAAACAGTGTTTGATGTGCACTTCCATGTGCTGATCACTACATGATGCTCTGCAGAGGAGAGTGATCAGCTTGAGTTTTTTAAAATAAACACGAAGGTACATGCCTGATATATCTCTTACAAGGTAGAGGCCAAACCCACCAGGTTCCTGGGGGTTCCATGTCCCCCCTGCAGTGCTGCACAGAGGCGCAGGAAACACAGGCCTAAATCCTAGGGCTGCAACTTAAGTGGAGAACACAGAAAAATACTCCATCCAGAAGAAAATCTGAGGAAAAAAAAGGTTCTATAAGCCTTCTTGGAGACTTCCTGCTAAATGCAGCCAAATAACAGAGATAATAAAGTTGTCAATGTAGCCTGTTTCCTGATTAACCCATTCTACTCTCTGCAGACAAGTGCAAGTGCAGGTTCTTTTGTTCTCCAAATGCCATTTTAGTAGCTGGAATTTATTTTGTACCACAACAGAATTTTCTTTGTAAGGAGTGAATATAAATTGGCTTTTTAGCACTGGTAGGCACACTTTGTGCAAGTGTGTTTTATTTATATATATTTCAAAGTTAACTGTGCCTGCCATGAGCTCTGACACAAATAGATTTCCCAAATGTTAAGGGTAATCCAAAGTCACTAATCACTGGCAAACCCTGGCTACAATGGTACCTGATTTAAAGCCCTTTAAGGTCAATAGAAAGAATTCCAGTGTCCTTCAATTGCACCCATAAAACACACATTCATGTCTGTACAAGTTACATAACAACAGGGATGACAGAACAGGGTGAAGATGGATGCCAGACTTCTCCCATAAAAGGTTGTCAAAATATTGCTGCTTTTGCTTTCAAACCACAAGTTCATCAGGTTCTCTAGGTTTGTATGTTTCTGCATTCATCTTTGCTCTCAATGATTGAGAGCTGCTATTTGTTTGGCTCAACTTTCCCCCATACACAGTATTCTATGTGTTTTATAAAGCCATACAAATATAGGTAATGAAAGTGTCCAGCTGCACAAGGTTGCTTGAATTCTAAGGAAAACTGTTGGAAAGCAGGAACAAAATAACAAAAGCTTGAGGAGCCCCTTCTTCTGCATCCCTGCCCTATCCTCGTGGGTTCTAACTGCTAAAACCAAATTGGCTGAAACCAGAATTTTCCATCTGGTATGAAAATTCACTTTGTCTCTACAACCAAGCAGAAACCAGTTCTCTGCCTGCTAGTGTTCCCCTAAGCAAGTGCCTCATCCCTTGCCCTGAGGGAATGGGTTCCCTCATTCTGAAAGACCTAATTTGACTGAGGTGAATCTCTGGTATCAGGAAAGTGGAGGAACAAACTCTCAAGTGAGAAAATATTGCCAAGACCTGATTCAAAATGTGTGCAAGAACAAGAAGGCAATTGACATGTCTTTGACAAGTTTGTTCATATTGCATCAGCACATCCAAGCCTTACATATCCTCTCTGAATTCTGTTTTCTAGTGATACTTCTGCACCAGTACCACTGAACCCTTTTTTTATTTTCCTCAGATCGTACTTTTTCATTTGTATAATTATCAGGATGCTGGGTCCCAAGAGAAAAATGGAAAAATATAGCCCAGATAACCAGGCAGAGTGAGTGAACACAAGTGCCATGTGTCACCCATGCTCCTCCATACATCAGAACCAGCAAGGGAATCTATGCATCAGCCTTTCACAAGCAGCACTACACATCTTCCTTCTTCAGCTACCAGACTTCAGCTCAAAGAGAGCAAAAAACAAACTTTTGAACATGAAGCTAACAGAGCTCAGCTGCCATCTTCTAAGACACTCTAAAGTTAACCCCCAATCCTTCTATTCTAACTGCAAACCACCTCTACAGGCAACTATGATGCAATTTAGAAAGGAACTCCCCATATTTGGCATAACACTTGCTTCATTCCAGAAACCTTAAATCACATTGACTAATCACAGACATAGTTTTCATGTGAGTATTAACTCTTTTCCTCCATATTTGCTGATTCCCATCCTTGAAAAGAGAAAGGGAGACCCAGCTGGGAATTTCAGATTTTTGTCTGATTCATTCGTTCGCATAACTCCTCCTAAACAAACATTTTCATCCTAGAAGTGAAAAGCAATGTGTGCATTTCTGCTTTATGGAAATTGTATTCATTGCATTAATAGAAGTCCCAGCTACGAAAATGGGTAAGGTAGCTGGCAAATAAGTGCCTGTATATAAATTGTTAAAGCAAATTGATAGAAAAACTGTAACACCATGGCTCTGGTTTTGCTGCTTCTCTTTATCAGCATTATTAAGCCATTGTCCTGCAAGGTATTTGTCAATAGTTACACAGACAGATAGATCTATGTTTTAATGTAAATTTTAATGTACATTAAATTTTAATGTAAAATGTAAGAAGGGAAGGAGCTGCCAGAAAGAAAGAAAGACAAACAAATGATCATTCACTTCTGATGTCTACTGAGGAAACAAAGACAAGAATAAATCCTTTCTTGCTCATTTTCTTCTTTTTAGATACAGAACTTCAAAGAATCACCCAGTTTGCAGAGATAAGTCTGTCTTTAAAAGCAAGTAATAGCCTGTAATCAAGAATATGCAGGTTATTAGTCAGGTTGCTACTAAGCTTGGGGAATGAATTAACTCTGTTGCCAAATATGGGCAGACTTTTTTTCCCCAGTCTGATTTAACTGGTGGGAAACATTACATTGAACACACCCTTACTGTTTCAAGGGAAGCTTGAGATTTGTAATATGCCCTGAGTCTGGTCACAGGAGTAAAGAAAAATCATGAAGACAGTGTGTTACTGCCTATTACCGGGCTTGAAGGTTTGTTATGATACTGAATTCTCCTCGCTGCTTTCTAAGCAGGTCTGCCAGAAAAGGCAACCCTCATTTTTCCAGAGGAATTGATGATATGGGCCAAGAAGCTGTAGGATTTAGGCTGTGCTTTCCCTCAGCTGGTTCCTGACGTTCACCTGAGGAGCACACCACTGTAACAGGCTGTGCAGTTTGGGGTGTTTTTCTGCATCCAGACGGTGGGGTCGGATTGTCCACTGTACCCCTCTGCTCCCACACAAGCCATTTGCCCCTCAGCAATGGAGCCTACCTGCCAGGAGACCGGCACATCCATGCACCTGACATTTTCAGGGAAGCAGCTGCTGCAAGCCTTTCCCTTTTCCTCTTTTCCCATTTCTATGTCCTGATTCCCAGACCTTTTAAGAAAATCCCCTCCATTTCCCATAACATACATTTGTTTTCAGTCAGCAAGTAATGACCAGGAAGCTAATGAGCAACAGCCATTTATTGTTTCAGCTACCTCAGTGCTTTATTTCTTTGTTTCCCAGACAGGGAGCCTGCTGTTCTTCGGTCCTCATTTCCTTTCCAAAATGGCTCTTACAGTTCCTCCTCACCTTCTCAAGCACCTATTCTCCCTCCACACCCAGGACAGCATCAAGCCTGACAGCCCTGACCAGTAGCTGTTCTCTCTTGCCAACTCATTCCAAAAAAACCCGTCCCACCAGCTTGGGGCCAAGGTCTCATTGGTGCTTCCATCTAGGTTTCCTATCATTCCTGCATGCCCCAGCCTGCTCTGTGTTCCCCTTTTGCTATGGCAGTGTGTCTGCCCAGGAAGACCACCACCTGTTTATAGCCATTTGCTCTCTCGGTTTGCAGCTCAGTGGATGTCAGCTGGATGTATTCCTGGTGTTTCTCCTAACATGCTCTATGGAGACACATGGGCTAGAAATAAGTGTCCACACACGCCAGCTGCATGAACAGAGGAGTGCTGCAGTCAGCCCCTTCCTTCACCGACAGAGCTGGAGAAGGGTCTGAACCAGAAGTCTTATGAGGACTTTTTGATGGAGTTGGGGGTATTTAACCTATAGAAGAGGAGGCTGAGGTCCCTGAGGGAAGACTTTATTGCTCTCTATAACTACCTGAAAAGAGGCAGTAGCAAGGTGGGTGTTGCTCTCTTCTCCCAGTTAAGAAGGGATGGGACAAGCAGAAATGGCCTCAAGTTGCAACAGGGAAGGTTTAGATTAGATATTAAGAAAAATTTCTTCACTGAAGGATGGTCAGGCATTGGAACAGGCTCTGAAGGGAAGTAGTGGAATCACCTTCCCTGTAAGTATTCAAAAAATTTGTGGATGGGGCACTTGGGGACATGATTTAGTGGAGGACTTGGTAGTGCTGCATTAACATTTCTAAGACATCTTTTCTAACCTTACTGAACCTATGATTCTATGATTTCTGACCCTGAGGAGGAATGGTGGTGGGAGGGGCAGGGTTGGATTTGGGGTTTCCAGGCCAAGGGTGTTGAGTCTTCAGATTGCCCTCCTTTCCAGGAAGAGAGCATGAATGACATTGAAATGTGTCAGCTCCACCAAGCCTTGCTGTGGAGAGCAGTGCTGCTCCTGGAGGAAAGCCTCTTTGCTTCCATGCACAAGCAAGCACTAGGTCAGCAGCTGGCAGTGGTGGATGAGGTGGGGGACAGGATAACATACAACAGGAAAGCAAGTTTAAAAACAAAAGGAAGGGGAAGTGCTGGAGCAAAACGTCCGATTTCCATGAGCTTAACTGTTTAGTCCCTCCAATGTATCACAGTTTCAAAACAGTAACAGTCTCTTGGTGCCATGACAGGAGCCAAAATCAGTATTTAGTGTGTGTAACTATTTGCACAGCAGGGGCAGGCCTTGTTCCTCTATGTACTGAGCAAACACAGAGGGGCACACTGCCTGCTCCAAGGAGGTTATGTGATGGCTATAGGAGGAGGCGAAGAGAAAAACACACACGCACAAGGGCAGGTCAGCAACAATGGCATTACCTGTGCTTCAAACAGTGGGAAGGATTGCAGGCTCCTGCTTGGTGGTGTGCTCTGCCACAAGGTCAGCAGCACAATGAAATAATCTCAAGTCCTTCACAAACTGTGATAGCTGTGATCCCTATCACCATAAAGCTGTTCTACCCAGCAAACCAGCCAGACCAGGACACACTGTCTCTTTCCTCTCTCTAGCAATGACAAGTGATCCTTCCCGACTGAGCAGGGGCTTTCCCACTGGGAAGACTGTGCAGTAACATGTGGCTATGTGAGACTTATTTTTACAAGACAGATGGAGCCTTCAGTTCTCATGTATTTTTCAATATCTCATCATTGTTTATGTGAGTAACTAAGTGATTCTTTAAATTGAGGTCCTTTTATTTCAGGGACAGACACTGCCAGAAGAAATAATATTTGGTATTTCATGGGCAATAACATGATCTTGAAATGGGGACAGCTCAATCACTCTTGTGTTTTACTAAGGTCATATTTAACTGTCTTCAACTAATACCTCTTCTATTTTTTAAGGTAGGGGTTATTCTGATGTAGGAAACACATTTTTTAATAGTGAAGGAGATCAGCTGGAACAAATGGAGAATGGTGGATTCTCTCTCTGATCTTCAAACTACAAAAGATACACTCTGGCCAAAAGTACTCTGAGGCTCAAAGCAGTAGAAACAGGAACATTATAGTGGGCTATTAAATGGAGGAAGCCAGAGAAGATCAAGCTTCTGTGACTTTCTCCTCTGTAGCTCCCCTGTATGTTCTGTATACATGTCTCTTTGTCTTGGTGTAGGTAGAATCACAGAAACAAAGACTGTGTGGGTTGGAAGGGACCTTATATATCATCTAGTTCCAATGCCACTGCCATGGGCAGGGACACCTTCTGCTAGACCAGATTGCTCAGAGTTCCCTCCATCCAGCCTGACCTTAAACACTTTCAGATACGGGGTATCCACAACTTCTCTGGACAACCGTGACTTCTAGGTAAATCTTCCCCTTTTGCATCTTCAAGAGTTTAGATTTAGAAGACCCACAAATATCTGGAGATAGAAAATCAAAAGATGTGATATACAGTGCTTGCTGAAGATGTATTTATGAAACGCATCCTCAGAGAAAAAGCCATAAGAAAAGCTATTTACTGACAGGTGTCTAGGAAAGACTATCCAATAAATAACTTTATCTGTAATATGATTCTATAATTATGCCATCCTTTACACGGATGTGAAGTGACAATTTAAAAAGTGGCAATTACTGTGAATGTGTCTACTCAGGGCTTGGGAAGAGCTAATGGATGATAGTTGCTCAGGAGAAAAAATGTGGGTGGCAAACGTGAGTACCACTGTGTCTGGGCAGGCAGTAATATTTCCTTATGCACTCAGTTATCTGAAATTTTCAGTATTTCAGAAATTTTAAACTTCTGAACTGCTTCATCTTATCAATGAAAGTATTGTCTTAAGAAGCATTCACATAAGATAAAGCAGGATAAAATTAATCTAAAATCAGTTTGATAAACTTTAATAGATGACTTCAAATCTACAAGTATCTTGCAACATATTTGATTGCCATGAAGGATATATTTATGCTTTTATTAAAATACAGCTTGGCTTTGCTTGGTCACAAATATGAAGAGTTGACTCATGACGTTTATAATGGGTAGTTATAAATCAGCCTCTATTTCCTCAACAATAAACTTGTCTTTATGCTTGACATGGTGCATGGCTTACACATTTTAGAATCACCCATTGTGCCACAGATAGTCAGTGGGAAGCTTTATTTAGTTTTTTTCAATTTTCAGTTTTGTTTTCAGAAAAGTTCAGTTTAATTCAGAAGATTTTGCTCAGGAGATTTAAGTTCAAGTCTCATCAATTTCAACATTTCCTTTCATATAATTAAATACACAAGAACAAGCACTTCTATTTTGCTTTGGGATGGAATTCCTTAAGGCCAACAGTTGCCAAATAACACCTATGAGAAGATCTTATTGTTAGGGAAACAAAGCATGGTCAAACTGTTTTCCATGGGAAAATATGAGCATCAAGTTCCAAAACCCCGAGATCATGAGGAAATGGACCCCAACAGAGAAATCCAGTTCAACCCTCAGGTGACCTGAAATGGAGCTCATGTCAATTAAACAGACCAAAATTAAATACACAGATATTTTGAAATCAAAATGTTTCAGAATATTTTCCCTCCTGTACATGTTTTTTTTTTGTTCTGAAAGACAGAAAATAGCAAATTCAATACTTGTATTAACTGGAGAAAGAATTTTAGAATAAAAGTCCTATTGCTCTCAAGGCTCTTAGTTACTCAGAGGGGCATTACATGACAAATATTTTTTTGGATGCCAGTCTGAGTTCTTCAAGGATCCTTCTAATGCAGTTTGAAAATTAAAAAGACAGTATATAGCCAGGGATAGATTTAAGAGATAACACTGCAGAGCAAATAAGGCCCCAAACTGTCAAACCTGGCAGACAGAAAGAATGTGCTAGAAAAACAAATTATAGTAATGAACACCCTTCTGCAAACTGCTGTGAAAGAGACAGAACCCATTCTAATCCCTCAACACTAAGGAAAACAAATGGTTTGTATTTACATTTGATTACATGGAAAAGTGAATTTATTTAAATAATAATCATCTGGTCAAATTTCTAAATAGAAAAGATGGAAAAGATCCTAAATTCCTAGTGCATGTCTGCTTGGCATTTGCAGGCAGTCATGAGCTGGTCCTGCTCAGCACAGCCTGTCGATCCTAAATTAACACACCCTGCAGGGAGTCAGTATCTGTGTTGCCAGGTGCTGAGCATCTCCCTCACCTGCCTACGTGGCTTTAGCTCACTCCGTGTGAGCACAGGCCTACCCTTAAATTGTCTGGAAAAGGCTCAGGTGCTCTGCGTGCCTGTTACATGCTCAGGCTCCTGTTGTCATCCAGACAGTGCAGTCCAAGGGGTCAGAGTCACACCTATGCCCTGAATCCCTCTTTAGGCTCCACTGGCTGAGCTGATCAGGGCTCAGGTCTGCGGCCTGAATATCAGTATTCAGTGTGATTAGGCAGTCAATGGTAAACAAATATGGTTTTGGCCCTGCCAGACACTGATATGCAGGCAAATAATCAGGGCCCAGCTCTTCACTGCCTGCAGCAGGAGCTTGTACACCAGGTTCACAGCACCTACATTACAGCCAAGTGAATGCAGGTGTCTGAACCTCGTTCTGAGGCTGCCAGTCTAGGAAAATATCTGGAGCTATTCATGCGAGTAACATGTTCTAGATGTGTTCATGTGAATAAAAATTGCCCAAATCAAGTGAATACAGAAGCGGTGGGAGCTCCAGTAGAACTACTGTGGGGTTGCACCCACATGCATGGAATCAGGATCCTGTTTAAGAAGTAGATTAGGTTTAATAACACCTTTCTGGGGATCAAATCGTATTAAACTAATGACAGAAAAATCTGAGCTGAATCACCGTCATTTCTTTTATCCCTCCTCTACCTGTAGCCACTGAAAGCCCAAATTCTTTCTCACATGTCCCTCTTGAGGCATAGTCCCACTGAAGTGGAAGGAGTTGTTAATATGATTGATGGTGGCCGAAGCCTGGCAGCAGAAAACCATGATGCAGAATTGTCCCAGTCAAAATGCCACTTTTGCGAAGGAGTGAGTGGAATATCAGGGTTTTCTTGCTGGGTTTGTGGATATCAGGGTTTTCTTGTTGGGCTTGTGGTTTTCTGATCACAAAGCCAAAATTTGATTAACTCGAAAATCTATCTGGTTTTAGGACTAGATCAAAGACTTAAGTGCCCAAATTAAGGACTGCAACAGCTAATCATGAAGAAACATAAATAGACTTAAGACATGAAGGCAAAAATTAACAAATAGTTCCAAAACAAAGGAAATCCCTTCATATCCATTGTTTGCTTTTTGAGGCAAAACCATTGCTTTTCTTTAGTTATTACTGAGACACAGGGGCACCTGTCAGAAAAGATGTGCATTCAATACTTCAAGCAAATTGTGTGGGTCCTCCCTGCACAGTGTTGCAACTGTCCCTTCTCACACAGCTTATTTTTTCATTCTTCCCTAGTCCTTTTTCCTTTTTAGCCACTTCAGTGTGGTGAGAGTTTGTGCATGACTCACTTCATTTTATCAAGGTCACATTACTGCAGGGAACAAAAGTAAAGAGGGGAGACAAGTCACCAAGCAGAAGAAGGGGTAGGCAGACTAGTTCAAAAAGCATTTGCACCTCAGGGTTAATACTTCTTGAAAAAAGCCCATGAAATTCAGTAGTTTCCCCTTCCTCTTCTCTATTCCTTTTCCAGCCATGACCTTACAAATAACACGGTGTTACTCTCAACTTGAATCTTCTCAAAATTTTGCATTTAGTCTATGTCTTGTATGATGCTTAGACTCCCATCCTAAAACTGTATTGTGAACCACTTAAGAGATCTGATTCAGCCCAAATGAGGAGAGGAGAGGAGAGGAGAGGAGAGGAGAGGAGAGGAGAGGAGAGGAGAGGAAAGAGAAGAGAAGAGAAGAGAAGAGAAGAGAAGAGAAGAGAAGAGAAGAGAAGAGAAGAGAAGAGAAGAGAAGAGAAGAGAAGAGAAGAGAAGAGAAGTGTTTGGTGAATAAGCTCCCTTGACCATGCATTTAGTCAAGGACCAAAGAGACAGTGCAAGGCTTTGGATGTGCAACCAAGTATGGGAAGAGAGGTGCAGAAATCCTACATCAGATTGGCTGCCACCTGAGATGAATGGGACAATTTGCTCATGGAAATGTCTTTATCTCTTCAATAAATACAAAAAGAATCTGTACAACTGTCTTAGGCTGGACACCTACCTGCCAAACATCTTGAATTAGGTAAAATGAATCCTTCCCCTTGAAGCTACTTGTGTTATTGTGGTTAGTGCTGAGGTCTGGATCCAGATTCCTTACAGACACACCAGTGGGAGCAGAGGGAGCTCTTGTGTCCTACTGGGACTTTGTCTCTCTTCCCTGTTCCAGTTAAAAATCCTGTGCACAAACTAATCATGGAGTAACACCTGGCCCATTGCACAGTTAATTAACTTAGAAAGTACTGGGACTATTTACAGTTCTTGACAGACTCAGATCCTTGGCAGAGAATTGTACAGACCCAGGGAAATACTTCCTGCTCTGCCTTATTTTCAAGCATTGGCACAAAGGGTTTTTTGCCAGCAGAAATCAGTCCGTGTTTGAACACTCTGAGCAGTTCTACTAGTAGAGCTCCAGCTAATTACTTTGAGGCCCCAGCTCATGTTCCTCAAATTAAAAAAAAGCATCAATGCCCTGGGCTGTATAAAGGTCTGCAACTGAAGCCACAGCTCACCTGGTGGCAGGGGTTCCTAATACCCACAGAGTCCTATAAAACCATGACGATATCTACTCTCCTCAGTTTTACACCTGCTTCTGGTGCACTGAACAATCCCTTCCTTGGTTTGTCTCTCAGCTGGATTGCTTTGTGCTGGCTTGGGCACAGACACTCTTAAAAATGCAATCCTTTTGACTTCCAACAAAACCAATTTAGATGCAATGGTTTTCTGTTAGAACAAGGTTTAGGCAGATCTAAATATTTCATACCTGTTTGGCTGTCAGGTATTGTGATGAGAACTGGTTTAAATCATCAGGAATCCTTCCTGTTACAGTTTCATGTTTAGCTTTGGACAAAGGAATTAGGATTCCTTGAACATACAGTCACTTCCCACTGTGTTCTTGCAGCACAGATGTTTTGTCCAGCTGCACGCTCATATGGCTGCTGGCATTGATTATTTGGAATGAGTTTTGTTCTAGTGTAATAATTATACAGCACAGTGGGCCCACCTTTCCTTATTCATTTCATAGACCTGTCCATTTTTGAAGGCTGTATTTCCCACCACTCAAGAGAAATGCAGGTGCTTGAATAAAAGCTTGTTTCTGCTCTACCACCAGGATGAGATGAGGGTATGTAGATTTCATCCTTTAGACTTCCAGGATTCTCTGAACTCCTCATTATGTCCAGCACCTATTTCTACTGCAAAAACTGTTGAGAAGATTTGCTATTTGAGGTTATATACTCTGCCACTTTGCCATTTCTTTTGTTCACCAGAATAACATTAACAGCAGTAAACAAAAATCAGTGGAGGACTGTGTTCTTGCATTGGACCCAGGGAGGGATGGAAAGACAATGTGATGGGTTGACAGTGGTGTAGACATGATTATTCTTCCTTGCACTGGTGAGGTAAAACAGGCAGGTGAGTTCTGCACTGTTGCTCGCCTGAACAGCTGGGATATCAGCAGCCCATAGCAGAAGAGGTGAAAATCATTGAGGCAAGAAAAATACACTTCTTGTGGCATCCCTTGCCTCTTAACTTTGCTGGGTAGAGTCCTGCATCCAAGTGATCCGTGGAAGAGGCATGTGTGGAAGGGCACCTAAATCCCAAATTAATTGCCAATGGCAATTAGAAGATGGCATCTTCTATGGACAATGCAAAGGGGCTGTATTAACTAGGACAAGTAAGGAGAGCGGTAGCAGTGTTTGGTTAATGGTTGGACTTGATAGTCTTTGAGGTCTTTTCCAACCCAAGTGATTCTACAATTCTGAATGCTTTGTGGCTTCCTGACATCTTAGCAGGATTGCAGGGCCAGAATCTCCTTGAATATCCAGGGCAAATATTGCTTGCTCTGATCAGCTGGTGGCTAAGGCACTGTGGGGTGCTTTGTTATACAAGATGTAAAAGAAGTCAGCAGCAGTGGCTGCTGCAATAATTTGAATCAATCTTAGAACCAGACGATGGAGGAAAAGATATCCCCAAATGTTTATATGACAAACAACATTTTGCCAGGGACATTTCTACAGTTTGGCTCCCTCCACTCCTGCATTGCTCCTCAGTATTCATCAGATTCAGCTGCAGTCTGTAGCATTTTGTTATGGGAGTAAGTTGACTGCTGCACACCAGCAACAACTGATGGCTGTTCCCTCTGCAAGCTGCTGAAAGAGGTGTCAAATGGGGTAACAGCTCCTTCAGCATCTGGATGGCATGGGTGGTGTGACAAGGCAAGTCCTAAATCTTCTTCCTTTTACATCCAGACATTGCTGAGGGAAATGCCAGAGCAAAGTCTGTTTCTCTCTGTATTCACAGATATGTTTTGTCATAAAAGGGCTCAAGGTTTTGAGGTCCTGGTCTTTGGCCATGTGACACACCAAAGCTAGTGTGTACTTTGCCAGTACAATGTTTTCCTCATCCATTTACAAGGCAGGAGACACAAGCTTTTTAAAGATATTTTGCTTACAATGAAAATCCACTTTCTCCTAGTTTTTTCTTTTCCTAGTTTTTTCTATTCCTTCTGTTGAAAAACCTTTACAGCTATAATGGGTATTCTGTTTAGTATGAGGTGTCCTATGAATAAACGTGCAGTTAATGATGTTCATTTCAGTTCTTTTCACCATGTAGACAAAGTATATATTATTCAAAAAGCAAGTCAGCTTTCATTATGGTGACATGAATAAAAACACAAGGGAACACACTGCTCTACCAAACCCCAGAACCTAGGCAGCCAGTTCTGTGGAAGGTTTTTGTTTCAGATTTTAAAGGACTAAATATTTCAAC
Organism: Corvus kubaryi; assembly: GCF_017639235.1. Taxonomy (NCBI): domain Eukaryota; kingdom Metazoa; phylum Chordata; class Aves; order Passeriformes; family Corvidae; genus Corvus; species Corvus kubaryi. Next base: position 15,046,899 of record NW_024580667.1, on the reverse strand, counting down.
TAAACCTCCGGCTGGAGTTTGTATATTTACATAAATTCTTTTTTTTTTTTTTCCCTTGGAGCCTGACCCTGTTTCCTGAGGCTTGAGTGAGGGACTGGCTTGCTTTTTCTAGCTTTTGAAAGGCTTGTATTTGTAGTCCTGCTTTTTTGTTAAATGTAAATCAGAGACCCTTAAAGTCAGTTTACACCACTTCCACTTGACAGAAGATTACTACTTAAAGACCCTTTGCTCCATCGTTAGAAATAAGCATTCTTTAAATTACACATTTTTCATTAACAAATCACTTGCATAATGCTAATGCTCCCCACTCAGATTCCTATCTATCATACGGCTTTGAGACTGCAGCATGCTGACGTCTTCTTGCTGTATTATTTATGTCTCTCACACATGAATAATAACTCTGCTGACATAAATTCATCTAATGGAGGCAACTTTATGCTCAGTAAATATTGTGAATGCATGCTGAGTATCACACACAGTAAGAATCTCCTCGTGTACCTCCCACCAAAGGAGAGGAACTCTCTTCTGCATGGAAATCACTTTAAGTCTGGCTCGGGTTTCAACCTGTCACTATGTGCACTCAAGTGAGTGCAAGCCCTGTCCTGACACAAATTGGAAATGAAAGATGTTGACAAAAATTTCAGCTATGTGAGTAATGATTTATGACTGGTTTTGCCCAGGCACCTCAACAATGTTCGTGAATAAAGCATTGAGGTTTATGATAGCAAGTAATTCATTAGAAAGACAATTTCAACTTGATTAGAGATTCCTGAGAAAGAAACAGGAAAGGCCAGAACATTTTATGAATCAACATGCACTTCGGTTCCCCTTCTTTAAATACCTGTGGCAACATGTAAAATTTAGGTCACATCCTTAACCATAGGCACCTGCTGGTGGCATGTTGCCAATCCACAGCACCGTTGTCAGTGTAAGAGTTTATACCATGACCACATCTGAGAGTCCCATTTTTGCATTGGAACCCAACATGATGTCTGAATATGAAACATGATAATCCTGTAAACTTCATTAATTTTCCTTGTTCTGGACTGTCTTACATAGAGAATCTTTTGTTAAATGATAGTATGATAGAGAAAAGAAGGCCTGTTGTTAGCAGATGCTACATGATACCAAAAAGGTCTTGTAACTATTCCTAAGATATCACTCTACTTTTGAAAAGAAAAACAAAATTTCTCTTGCCTTCAGAAAATGAAATGCAATTTTTAAAAATTATTAATATGCATCCATGTGCACTCTTGAAAATATGGTTTGTCCCAGCCTAAGAGCCAAGTGCATGCTCTTAAATCTTAGCATTTCTGTAGCTAGCATCTGCAATGCCAAACACCAAAAGCCCCACCCTGCAGGATAATTGTCCCCCCAGACACCCTTTCATTCCAGACATACCCATTCAGATGCTGCTTTCACAGCTTTTTAATCAAATTAGCCCTTACAATCTTCCTTTCACATCACCATCCCATCTTTCGAGCACAAGAAAGCCAATTTTACACTGCAATTGTCCTCTCATTTCTGAGCATCACATCAGCCCCATTTTCACTCTAAAAAGCTAAATCCCTTTTCCAGACTGCCATGAAGCTGAGAGAACTTTATATAACCTGCGTTGAGGAGGGAAAAGAAGCGGCAATTACAGCAAAACACTTCTGCTTCGCCCTCTGTTTCCACCTTTTTTTGACCCAGTTTGTAAGTGCAAGAAGGCTTTAAAGAACAGTGGCAGTTGTAAGGAAACTAAATACTCTGCAAGTGATCCTGCAGTTCACCTTTAGGAGATGTAGACCAGTATTTGAAAGGAGACCTATGAGTTTTGGTACTTGAAGCCATTTTTGCTCACTCTGAGTCCTGTTTACAAGAAAAGGGCTCAGAAAACTTTCTACCACTAAAATCAGTGAGGATCTCTTTACAACCTTCTGACATTTTCATGTGGTGAATAAGGTCCAAACTGGTACAGTGATCCTTGTTCCCAACTTTGCCACTTTGTCCTTTGTGAAACAACCCTGAACAGTTTAATGTTCATAATGTGGCATGGTGTGGCATGGTGTAACTGCATAAAATGTGAGCATAAAATGTGGCATGGTGTAACTGCAGGCTTGCACACTAGTGGCCAATGACTTAATCAGAAACTGGGAACACTAATACTGTGATATATTCCTGCCAAGATGCAGTCTGAAAAACACAGATAAGAGAAATCATATGTGATGGATATGCAAAGAATTTTTTTAGCAATAATAAGCACATAAAAGCTCTCCAACTGGTGCTCTAACAAGGAAAGAGTTGATGAGAAGTGCTAATAGCGGTGAAGGAGTGGAGTCAGTGAGAGCGTCATCTGCAAAATAAATTAGAGGAGCAGAATAAGTGTCTGTTTTAAGCAGTTTCCAGATCACCTGGGAGTTTGAAAACCTTGACTAAATGGCTTTACTGACATTGGCAGTGTATCATCTGCTTAATACCAACTCTAGTCCTTTGTATTTTAGCAAGTGCAGTTCATAACATAAGAGAGCAGTGTAAGAGTTTGTACTGTGACCACATCTGAGAGTCCCATTTTTGCATTTTGGCTACCTGGAGTCTGCATGGTCATGCTGCCAACAGCAATGTACTGGCTTTAGACAGCTGGTGTATGAGATCAGCTGTAGGGTGCAGAGGAGCTGCATGACCATAAGGAATTGGAGCAGGCATGTGAAGGACACAGCCATTCCCTCCTGTCTCGGGATGCTCCCTGACCAGCCATGTCCCATGGCTCCCCAGCAGCCTCAACAAGACTGTTCACAGTGATAAGTAAGTGTGAATCTTATATTTCAAACCTATTGCAAAACGTTTGAGTGAACTGTACCATTTTCTCAAGAAGTTACTGAAGCATACCTCTTGGTGTATGAGCAGCTCAAGCTATCTGCCCATGCATGCAATCCCAGGCTCTGCATCTTCTCAATGCTTTTCCAGTGACCACAGACTGGGCTTCACCAGGATTACTGTAGGTTAATACAACTACGTCATGTTCAACCAAGCCAGCTGTCGCATCAGCTCTCCGTTTTCATACAAACAGCCAACAATAGCTATTTCCACTTGCAGTGCTCACCAGCTAAATCAAATTTTCCTTGTATATTTAAACACCGAGGTCATTTTGTTGACAGTAGCTGAAGGAAGAAGCAAACTCTGAATTCTAAAGAAACCTTTTCCTTCACACAAAAGGCATCCTTTTGTTTATGCAGTTCACATTTAAGGCATCTCTAACATATTATCAAATCTGTGATTCCTCTTCTGACATGAGTGACCTATCTCAAGTTGTAAGCTGCCTCTTTCACTGCATCCCACATGAGACAGCATTAATTTAAAATCTCACCTTTCTGCAAATGCACTCAATCATTTCTATGCATCTGTATAATTTCTACTAATTCAAAGTCTATCACTGGAAAGTCAAATGATTTCTTACTAGAGAAATATTAATGCTCTGTTATAACAATGCTGATTGCATTACTGATACTGGAGCTGTGCATAAAGCAAGCATTGTCTGTTTTTTGCCAACCTAAGCATGGTAAAGAATAGACCAGATTCAGTTCAAGCAGAACTATACTAGTAGTCCTGTCAATGATCTGTCTGACCACCACTAAACTTAATCATAAGCATGCTGCTCAATTAGGTGGATGTCTCTTAATGTCTTCTGGCAAAAATGTTCCACTTGGTATAAATAATTAAATGCCAAACAAGGATTTGAGTCTAACTATTCTGTCTCCCAAGTGAGTGCCTTCCCAAACTAATCTTGCTATTTTTCTTGTGCAGTGCTATAGAATTTAATTATTTATGCCAAGCGGAACAGTTTAGCCAGAGGAGATGGCAATAGCGTGCCTGTCTACGCCCCCTCTACAGCTTGGGAGTTCCCATGGGCCCTTTGGAACATGAAGTCTATACATTCCCATTCCTGCTTCTGTGTGGGGAAGGTATGGGAAGAGTGTTCACTCTGCATGTGTGGGCTTCCCCAGTGCTGCTGGGTTTAAGGTTCATCGCATTCCTTTTATTCTATTCTAAGTTTCTCCACTGGGTCCCAGAGGCAAAGCAGCCAAGGTTTATTACTCCCACTTGCGCTCCAGTGCAGGCTTTTGGCAAGGATAGGTATATACATGTGTGGAGGCAGCAGCACAGGTATCTCGGTGGTTTCATGAATGGAAACACAAACCCTGAGAAAACTGACTTGCTTCCTTGTTATCTGCAGCCAAGCAGTGATGCAGGGATGTAAGACATACGTCAGACATTTGAATCATCCTGGGGATCTGGCCCCTGACTACTAACAACGCTCCTCAGATGCTGACTCCAGTGTGTATTTTCAACACTGTCTCTATATCATGAGTAACTACCAGAGCTCATTTGGGATGTTGAAGGAATTGTATTTTACTTGACAGGTGAAGAAAGAGGAATGTGCCCCCTTCTCAAGTATCACTGATCTCACTTACCTAACCTGTTATATACAAATATTATCAATAATATTGTACTATATCAGTCTTGGTGCAATAGAACAAAAGTGAATAAAGCAGAACCAGAGGACAGCAGCTGGCTATGTAGAGATGTGCAGTAGCAGCATTTTCTGTTTCAATTTAGGTTATATGAACAATAAGTTTATTTTTTAATTTTCTTTGTTCCCTTGGTAGAGGAAGAGATAAAAAGACAGTAGATGAAATTACCTCAGTCCTTTAATAAACTGGTGTCTTTTTTAACATGAACATTTTTGTGACAGTTTACGAAAAGTCTCAGTACAGGGCATTTTGGCACTTTGGTGTTAAAAGACATAGGAAAAAACCAGGGGATTTTTGTTGTGGTTTTGGTTTTGATAGGATGTTTTTTTGTTATTGTTATTAATTTTGGGGAGATTTTTTTTCTGTTTTCCTCTTCTCTTTATATTTCCTTTGCCTTTGCCTGCTTGGTTCCTGCTAATCTAACCACCACTTCAGGTCTGTTGAATCTATCTAATGAAAATGTTACTGATACATAACATCTCAACATGCCCTCTTGTAAAAACACCAAACCTGTCAAGTAGAAATCTATAGGGCCAGATTGCAATCCATCCTGTAAGTTCATTATATTGTGAAGGAGGGAGGGAGAGATGGAGGGACCTTTCTCAGGCTAATCCTCCTTCCCTTATCTTCCTACAAAGGGAAAACAAGGAGTATCTGGTCTGTGTGGACCTGGCACAGTGGCAGGGTTGCAGCCCAACATAAGCAGGTGTCTGGCACGACTCCCTGGCTCCTGCACATGCTAAGGGATGGGGGAGCCATCAAGCCATTGACCTTTACAGGCTCTTTTTCAGAAACACTCCTCAAAGATCTGCCAAATCCAGTCAGTAAGTACCTCTTGGTGTTCGGCCAGAGGCTGAGACTCTCTGTGCTCATGCCCCAGGGCCATGCTGGTCACCACAGGAGGCCACAAACTCTGTGTAGTGCATCCCTCATTTTGCATGGACAGGATGTGCTACAACAGCCTTAAAGTTCCCACCTGCCCTTTTTGTGTGTGGCTTGGCACCCTGCCTTGGATGTCCCTCCTACAGTGGCAGGAAGCACACATGGTCCATGGGAGTGGGCCAGGTAGGGAATAGCATGGTTGTCCTGCTCTGTGCTGACAGCAAGGGGCTTGTGCCGAAGACAGTCTGAGCTCAGCCAGCGCATTGCAAACCTTGCTCACAGGCTGCACCGGAATGTGACTATGCCAGTAGATGAGGGGCAAGCTGAAATCTGTGCCCCTACTCGCTAGACAATATAGATGCAGTCATGGTACCTCTATATAAATAACATTTAAATAATACAAAGCCAAAGAGCCTCAGCTTGCAGTTTTCTTGCAGATCCTCTTTTCATGTAGCAAAGCACAGAGGCAGCAGCTTCTGCAAATCACTGTGAATAACAGTCTGGAGAAGCAGCCCACACTTCCTCCATACCAGAAACAAGAATGAGCCTAACACTGAGATTATTTTCTCTTTCCCACCATTCATTACTAATTTTTGGCTATAGGCAAAGATTTGAAAGACAGTAGCATGTCAGCCTTCTTGCTTGCACTGCCCTTCTATGGTGCACATCAGAAGACATGTCGTTATTTCTTGCAAGGCAGTACACCCATTGCAAGCCTGGTTCATGCTCCCTGGAGTATCTATAAGGTGGGAAATGCAATTAATTCTAGAAGGAATCCTTCCCGTTGGCAGGCAGCCAGAGATAGCAGAGCTGTAATAGCTTTTGGGCAGCCACAGCACAGAAATTACAGCCATTCACCAAGGACACTCCCCCTGAGCTTCTGCTCCCTTGAAGTAATTGCAAATAATATCACTTGGATTCAGATAGCTGGAGGGGAAACTCAGGCACCGATGAGGCATGAAACAGCCTGGCCTGGGAGCTAAAATAATCCTGTGTAAAAATTCACAGCTGCCCATTGTTAAAAATAAAAACAAGACCATATCCCCCTCTGCTTTCCGTCAATGAATTTCCTTTTGTTCCCCTTCCCCCACAGCCTTTCCTCCCCTTCCTGCACGGCTGCCTATGCCCTGCCGACACCATTCCTCACCTTGCAGCACCTGGAGGCAGAGTGACATCAGCGTGAGGGCAAAGGGTGGCCCCAGCCTGCCCGCTGAGCCCCAGCGTGCTGGTGCCTCACTGGTGGCAGGGAAGGTAGCCCCACATACACACAGCCCCTGCAGTGCTCTCATCACCTGCAGTTTTGGCTCCTCTGAGCACACACCGTGCCAGCACAGGGCATCCCCAGCTGGGGGCATGTCACCTGCTCAGATGGGAGCTGCATGGCTGCAGAGAGGTGCTGCAGAAACAGCCACTACCTCTGGCTAGGCAATGCAGGATCTCTGCTCAACAGGTTGGCTGGTGTGACTTCCACAGACAGCATGGGACTTGGCAGGAGAAAAACCGCAAACTTCTACTGATCTCCCACCTTCCCATATCTGAAAGGCCTCATCAGAAGAAAGAGATTCAAAACCTTCATATATTTGTTTCAGTATTCTGAACTGAACATTGTGGCTCAAATATATGGTGAGAAGCACTCAGGATGGAGGAGATGCAACAAAATATGGCAAGAATTACAGTTAATAATGCAAATTCATTGATAGACTAGATTCTGATCCTTTTCTCACATTAAATAATGGCTCACTGCCATGGAGTAGGATGCAACGCCTCTTGAAAAGAAGAATACTATAAGAAATCCATGATATGACATACAAAAGCAAAAGTCACATAATGGCACCCTGGAAAAATATCCTTGCTAGGAGTACGAGGCCATTCTGAAGGAGGAAAGCTGGCAGAGTCTTATCTCCCCAGAATATCTGCCTGTCTTTTAGTTCATATTACAGTAGCCCTAAGGGTGGCCAGACCAAAATTAGAGTTTCACTGCCTTTCCTTGGCAGATGTGCACAGTAACCTTGTCTTGGAGCCTTTATGATCCAAACTGACAGAAGACATGCAGAAGACGGGAGCAGATGATCCTAATTGCTGTATAAGGAAACTCTAAATCAGTTCTTCTGTACAAGGAATCTCTAAACCAGTTGGGATGTCCTCAGACTTGTGGAGTCCTGTCTCCTAGCTCCACCACCTCCTTAACTGATGATTTTTTTCTATGGAAATATATCACTACATCTAGTAACACCTCGCACTTCTGTAGCCTCCTCTATGACAAGGTCACAAAATAGCTCCCAAAGGAAGGGAATCACCAAACACTACATGGTCAGCTGGAGTACAGACATCTAAGCCTGAGCTAGGTCACAGCCAGCAAAAAAACAGTTAATGCCATCAGGGGAACACTGGCTGTACAGTGGGATTCACCTCATTGCCCAACAACTCATGAGACAATGGAACTAAAATGTGGAATATCCCCTGTAGCTGCAGGCAGCCCTGCTCACCCCAGCACTGGTGCAGACTTGCTGGGCAAGGTAAGGAGAAGGTACAGTGCCCCAAGGGAAACACTTTGTCCCATGCTTTCTGGGTCTGGCCCAAAGCAGAAAGCAAGGGGAAAGTTATTTCAGTATGACAGGTTTTGGTCAAACTACCTCCTTGGCTGCTTAGCAGAGCACATTGTTGCACCTCCCATCCCTGGAACTTCTGAAGCCACCAGGCACCCCATGCATTCATTCCCTGCCTCCACCTCTGCTCTTGCGATGCAATGATACAAAGGCAAAGAAAAAATGTGGTTAAAAGAGCTTATTTGGCATAAGTAAGAAATCACAGGAGACTGTATGTTACCCAGTTGGAGTGGGTAACTTCATAATGAATTTTTATCTATACTGTTGTGGTGCAAATTCCCTATCTAGTGGACTGCCTAAGAGATGCTGCTCTGCCTCCCTACCCACAAAACCAGGTGCTGACCTGCTGCCCCATGCTTTGAGCACCTCCCTTACCGCAGAAAGTAAAGCCTTCCTTTACACCACTCATCTGTTCAGTGGCAGATGGAATTCACGAGATGATGCATGGGCACATGCTATGCACATGCTACACATACATCATTGAATACACATGCCCCACACAGCAAACCAAAACCCAAAGCTTATCATGTCATGAAGAGTAAATAGTTCTTGTTAGATATATGGCATGCACATTTTTCTGCTTCCCATTCTTCACTATACTCAGATAGGGCAAAGGGACTTTCAGTGAGCTCAAGTTTGGCTTTACAACTTGTGTTTTGCATTCTTTGAGTTCAGTCATCCAGTCCTAACTGCCCCCTTCCTTCCCCTCACTAAGTGCCAGCTTGTCTGTGCTATCCCCTGACTAAGGCTTCCCACTTGCTTCTGCAATCCTTGCTTCTGATCATCCAACACCTGGTTTTGTGCTGCTTGTGGTAACTTTCCACTCTTAAACCGCACACAAAACCTGGAAAAACTGGTTTCTGTAAACTTTAGGTAACCCTTTGTGCCAAGCCTATTTCTAACTCAGTAGTGGAACATGATGGTTTAATGGTCAGGATTGTTCCCAGCAGAGAAGTTAAAGACCATTTATGGAAGAGAGGAGAGAGGGGAATTCAGACTCAGTTACATTTGGCTGCAAACTTCCTATAAAATTTGTGTTAAGATTCATGTCATACGTTTATAGGGAGCTATTTCCAAGGAAGCACACCAAGTGTGTTAGCATGTCATTGTGAGTTAGAAAGCTTTTATTCGGCTGGAGATTGAGTGGTTCCAAAGATCTGTGACTGATGGCTCATCACAAGCTTGAGCATTGAATCATTATTAATACTGTTATCAGGAAAAATTTTTCACTCACGGGAGAGTGGCTGGAATAAGTCTGCATAAATTATGTGTGGAATGGTGTCAGTGTAGACTGAATCTTGCTGTAGTTTAACACTTGTAAGCCACTATTTCTACTTAGTAGAAACACAAAGTCTGAGTCAACACTAAAAATCCAACAGAATTGTTACAGTTTTTACAGTAGATATGTTTGTCCTGGTCAGAGACCCTTCATTTATCACAGTCTGCATTTTTGTACAGGCGAGTTGAGCTCCCTCAGCTCTCGACTGTGACAAAGCAGCCTCACATAGATGAGTCCTTCTGCTCGTAGGAAGCCAAAGACTCATAAGGAAACACAGCTAGAGGGTCACAGGATGGTGGTAAAGGGATGTCTGTGTGGGATGTAAGTAAACTACAAAGAGCTACAAACACACTGAAATCAAGACAGGAAGCATCTGTGGGGGTCACTGAGGAGCCATGGAGAACTCAATCCATTCGATATTTTCTGAGTCATGAAATTTTTTAATGCAATTCAGGGCTAGTTTTTCACTAAAAATATTTTACTTATTTTTCGTTTTATTCTTCTGTCATCGGTACTTCTCCTGGTCAAATTAGATCCTGTGTCAAACAAACTGTCTTCAAAGCTAAGGAAAAAAAGAAAAAGCAATTAGAATCTAAAGGGTACCCTCTTAAATGCTTGAAATCTGAGTGCTTGCAATCTCTTGAGGGGCAAATGGCCTGTTGAGGAGAAAGACTTCAGATTCATGGAGGGAGTGTGATTTGGAGGAAGTCTAGCAGCTATGCAAATAAACCTCTGTGAAGTTCTCCAAGAAGTTTCAAATTGAACACAAAAATAAGTGAAACCATACATTCCTTTACCCCTTCAGTTTTTTACCTTTAGATCTTTAACCTTTCTAGTTTAAACTTTTTCAGCAGGTTACACCTTTATATTGATTTTCTTGCCTGTTCTATCCCATTCTAATCAAGCTGTGAGAACAGTCATGGCAAGCACCAGCAGAGCCCACCGCCCACCACCCATCCTCTCAGCTGTGAGTGAAAACCGTTCTGAAGAAGTGAATAAAGACTGCAATAAACAGTAAATCCCTAGTAACCTGTATAAGAAATTCGGAGAAGGCAGCAGAAAATGTGTTGCACAGAATAAACCTAAGCTCATGTCAATATGACCAAGTGCATTTTTTCCATTTCTCACTTCCATGATTCTGTAGCACATGAGATCACCTTCCTTTTTATAAATGATAGAAACTTCTGTCTGGGGTATTGTTTCCACAAGGTCCAAAGACTGCATGTTTCTCAGCACTGATCTTAAGTTAACCTTGCTCTGCAAACGTATCCTAAATTTGTTCAGCTTCTCCCATTTTTGATTCTGCTATTAGAACTATGCAAGAAATGGATTTTTTCCCTTGGCTATAGCACAATAGACACAATTTAACGAAGACGTTAAACCAGCAGGACTGTGCATATGGGAAAAATAGGCTAAAAGGTCAATGAATAATGATGGATCCTGTCAGAAGACCTCTTAAAAGAAGAGAAGCTATCAAGCAAGGTCAGAAAGCATAAGTTTTCCCTCAAAAGAAAGGGCTTTTTTTAAAAAAGGCAGTTAGAAATCAACAGCAGTGGTACAGAAACAACAGTAGCATCTATAAGGGAAGTAACATTGTTTTGTGTCAGTGACACCCACCCAACTTGATAAAAGTTTCATTCAAACAACAGTCTCTTTTATTAAGACCTGCAGAACAAAAGGTATGCATAAGGCAGCCTAAAGTGTTTTTGCTACGAGTATACGGAAAAAGAGGCAGGATCTTTCGCTTGGCTTGTTCCAGTGGGATTGAGAGTTGTATATCTCAGCTAGGTGGGAGGAAGGTGATCAAATACATTGATTAGCTGGTATTTATACAGGATATCTGTATCAAGAAGTGTAAGGCGTCATAGACACAGAGTGCAGACACCGAGTTCAGGACATAGCAGAAGAGCAACAACTCAGATCTGGTTAAAGCTCAGCATGATCAAAAGCAATTTGTAAACTAAGGGTGGTAATATTCAAAGTCTGGAAATTAAAATCAGCCAAATAAATCTGGTGCTGAGTAACACACTGTTCCTGTAAGCTAATAATTTTGGTTTTGTTGTTGTTGTGGCTTTGCAGGGGGCTGCTTTGACAATAGGAGATCAGCAAATGCAGTTTCAGCACCTGACCTACGTTAGCTGCTAAGCTGAGGTGGTAGCACAAAGGGGTGGGCTGCACAGCAAGAAGCATCTTGCAATACAGCACTCAGTACACTCTCGGATCAAGCTCAAAGGTAAAGCTTTAGCTTCAAATCACAGGCTTACCATTCACATAAAAGATATCTTGCAGAAAATCTTTTGCTTCTTCAGTTTTTCATTCATTATATAACCTGTTATCCTTAGAAGTACAGGTTCACATGATAAGCCTTTACAAACAACTGATTATCAAGATACAATCATTGCTGTATTTAAAATACTCCTTCAAACGGAAGACTGGGAATAATTCACAATTCAGTGTTTCTTGGCCTATTTCAGAGTCCAGCCTTTGCAAATCATGGCCCTTGCACCTAAAATAACACTTTCAGCTCAGTTGTCAAATATCATCACAACTGCTAAGGGCTGTATTGACATGAGAATGAAATGTACACCTGCTCCTTTCCACTGACTGCCCCACTAGCTGCTAGCCAGGCATCACAGACCGTGGACAGGCCAGATGCAGTTTGGGAGCCTTAGATGCTAGTCTGCTGTCAGTCACCTTAGTGCTCCGTCATAAAACATTTGACTTGTGCCAGGGGAATATACCCTTTTTCACTCACAATCTGTGCAGTGCTGCTGCCACGGGTGGATAGTGGAAGAACATTTACAAACAGCAGGAAATAGATAGAATATCTGAAAACATGAGCTTGCACCAGAATAAAAATAGTAGTCACATCCCTTTTATGCGTGACATCAAACCCAGAATGGAAAGTACTTTTCAGAAGATTGTTTGACTTTATGTAGGTACATTTTGAGTCTCTCAAAATGCTACACGTAGACTTGCTGCTGTCTCAGTGTTCTACCTCAGTCATGGATATTATTAAACACCTTAAAAACATGTTTATCAAACCTAACATTTATGATATTGGGCTCTATCTTTAAGGCTTGCCATTCACACAGCTACAGCTTTCAGGGAGCTCTTGTTCGGTGTTTCATTCATTAAGCTTCACGCGGCAGTCATTACTGACAATTGTCTGCTGGTGCTACCCACACCGCGGCTCTGTGTGCAATATGAGTCACTCACTGCAAGCTGCAGCTCCAAGCAGAATTTCTTCATCCTGCAGTAACCACATACTTTGTTCCAGATTACCTTCTTTCCTTTTGAGTAGGCAGAATTAGTGAAGTGCAATTAGTGATAATGCCATTTGTCTCCAGGGTCATAATTTTTCTTAAAGCATTTATTCTTTTCAGTACCTCTCATACTACACCAAAAAAGCTGCTGGAATAGTGGCATGTAATAGTCACAGATGACAGAAGAAAGATGCATCTCTACTGCTGAAAGGAAGAATAGTGGCCCACAAGAATTTGATTCAATATGTAAAAATATTTCTATTGCAGTTATAATGCAATTTAGTCCAGTTCCACTGCTCTCTTGTGAAAATATCTTCCTACTCTATATCAGGAGGGAGCAATTATTTGGCACCTTTCTCTTTCTCTCCCAGTGCTGGAGGATAATGCCAGAAGTAAACAGACAATGCTTTGTCCTTTTTAAAAACTATCTATTTGCAAGCATTTATTCTAAAAACCTGGGTGTTGGAGAGAGCAGATTATCTGTCTGGTGTTTTTCAGGTTTTACCTTTTTTTCTGCTCCAGTTCCTGGTTAGATACCATCTCTCTCCCTTTCCATTTACTCCAAGTATAAACAAAGTAGATAGGTGTTTTTATTGAGCAAATAATTCCTAACGCCTCAAATAAATGGGAGGGTGATTTTTCCTGCTTTCCTCATGAGTACAGCAGGGTAAGTTACCTTTACATCCTTCAGGTGAAGCCACATTTCAGCTCTTTTATATTCAGATTCGAACAGCATACAGATTTATGCGAAGTTAATACACATTGTGCCTCTTACTCCTGGCATCTGTTCTGATGCAGATGCTTTTGCATATCATTCTTTTAACCTGTAGGAAAATTACAGAAAATTAGCAATGGCTTTATATGACAAGCCAGATACAAATATGACAAGCCAGATACAAATAACTCAGAGTGCACCCTTGATCTATGTGTTTCCTTGGGCTTTTTTCCCCCCATATTCTCTTTGCTACAAAACCCATGGTTGAGAGACATATTTGCTCGTGTGAAAAACTGAAACCGAAGAACAGCAATCTATTCCCAGGTGGCAAAACACACCCGCCCCTCTGAGGCGGCTGGGACCGGCCCATGAATTGAACTGTACTTATCAACAGATAAGGGTGAAACCCAGCCTGGAGGTTTGCTCAAAACAAGGCAGGCTGAAAGTACAGCTCTCACAGTCTCTACCGAACATGGCATCGTGATGGGAGGGGCAGTGCTTTATCTGCCGTTGATCTCTCAAAGCGCATTGACTGCAGAATTGCCTCAACTTTCATCAGTTCCTTCACCTTCTCCTCTGTCAAACTGCCCACGGTTTGGTGCAGAATAAGCATGTTCAGCAAGGACCTGGTGGCTTTTACCAGTTTATCTCATGCCCCAAGGGTACACACTGTTCTTTTCTTTAATCCTCTAAGGGAGGGTAGCAATACCTCACAGTCAGAAGATTTAAAGGAATGGAAGTATGAAGGAGGTTTCTATCCAAAAGTCACATCCAAAAGAATTACAGCTGTGCAGCATACAGCTAAAGCAAGTGCTCTGAAGGCACTGGAAAAACTCCCACTCTCACCGCTGAAACCTACATAGCACCAGGGTGGCAATGCCAGCTTTTTCCCTGTAAAACCTGTCCAAACCTCTCATTACAGTGAGTGGACCCCAAAAGCAGAGGTCTCTAGCCCTCTGGTTCCTGTAACCAGATCTTCATAGCTCCTCAGAGGAGTACTTCCTCCAGGCAGCCCTCAGGTGCTGGTAGGTGTCTGCAGCATGGGGTGAGCTGGGGTAAACTGTTTTTGCTTGTATGATGAAACCAAGCACAGGTTAGCTCGTCTGTTTAGGGCTCTTGAAAGGTACCAGTGCCTGCCCCCACACCAGGTTCATCATGTTAATCAGAACCATAAGCTCTGCCTGTGTTTCCTTTTGCCTTTCTAACCTTGCAGTTGTATCACAGTGTCCTGGCTCCACTTGGCTTTGACAAGAGTAACCAGATACAGCTCCTGCATGGCAAAACCAAAAATTTTATTTTGGCATGGAGGAGAAAGCAGACTGCAACTTTGAGAGAGTCACTGAAACAAAATCCTCCAGGTCAATTAAAACTGTTGTCTTGGCCTGGTTGGGAATAGATGGGATGGATTGTAAGAAGTTCTGTGGGCTGAAGTTGTACACTATGGTCAGATGTGTGCAAGCTGCTCACACCAACTGGTGTGGATAGCCCCCACTGGGTTGCTTCTGTGAGGAAGAACAATCTCTGGACAAATCAGCTGTCCCCTGATGCAATCACACCTACTTACAAACCTCTTTCTACCAGCTCTCAGCTGTGGCAAGTGCTCCCAGTTTCACTTTTCCAGGCCTATGCCATCAGTCCTGGCTTATTTTTTTTGTCTCTCTGTTTCTCAAGCATTTACTCTACCTTTGAACAGGGGAAAAAAACCAACCCAAGTCTCCTTCCCTCTTTCTTCCTTCCAGCATTCGTGAAAACACTTTACCCGCAATACAAATTCAAGAATAACGTCAAATACACTTTTAAGTTTAGGCAGCAATTTCAGTGTGCTTTGGCTACAGGCCAAGCTGGGCAGGGAGGGCAGGATTCCCCTAACTGCAGACTAAGCAGGCACTGGTACCAGCATTAGTCACTCTGAATCCTTTTTATAGCAGAGAGGAGCAAACATTTCCAGGGGAGGATTCATCTGACCTACTATTACACTGACCTATTATAGGTGAGATGAATCACACCCTTGAGATGTGCTGCTCTTCCTAGTTGCAGGGGGAGCCCAAGGCAATTAGCTTGGCTGCTTTATAGACACTTAAGACGTCCCAAATGAACCTCAGGTGCACGGGTCTCAGATATCTGTCACCTACCCTAATGCTGCCGTGGTGTCACCTTTTTGTATTTTGTTTATGCTTCCATGATGTGAATGTGTCTATTCAGCGTGTTCTGAATATTCCTGATTCTCTGGTGCTTCCATGCTGTTAGTTTTGTGTCCTCCTACAGAGAAGGTTGCATTTATCATTAGGGTGAAATGTCAGTTCCTTACCTACCCACGCTTGTGATGCTCTGGTGGTAGGTGTATGTCCCTGGGAACCAAGAACAAAAGGTGACCAGAATGCAAAGCTAGCATGGTGATTACTGATGTATCAGGTAACACAGCACAGCTGGTAGAGAGAGAGATGTCCCCTGGGTAGCTAATGGCTGCTCCTGTAAATAAACCCTCAGGGAAAGACCCTCTTCACCTAAAGGCTTCTAATTTCTGCCATTTACACTGGGTGGCTCAAGAAAACATATTACCATTCCTGACATACCTTTCCCCTGCAGGTACCCTTAAGCCATAGAAGCGGTAATGACTCTATAGTACTGCCACATCCCTGGAGCAGGACCTTTGTCTTAAGAGCAGGAGAGAGGGGGGAAGACACAGTATACTCCCTGAACAATATTTGCAGGGAAAAACGTGCGGAGGTGACTGGGGGAAGAGCTAGGGTGCACTAACCATAACAATTGCAGCCTAATTCACTCAGAGGAAGACAGAAGAAAAAATTAACAGCAAAGGCTGAGCAGAGGACACAAGGGAATCAACTTGTGGAGGAGCTTTCAGTGTTGTGAGAAATACATATTTCCATAAATTGCAGACCAGGAAGCTGGGAAAATTCAGCTCAGAGCATCCTTTTTGCACTGTGCAAGACACTGCCAAGGCCAGCATCGCCAGTACCCACTGCTTCTTTTTGGGGGAAGCATTTCTGACTGTGCTTATTCAGCAATATTGAGAGACCCCCATCAGGGTAGATCAGTAATGCTCCATCACGTGCACTGCACACAGAAACACAGCAACTTCTGTATGGAAGAGCTGTAGCAATATTGCAAGGGAGGGTAACTTGGGCCAGAGAAAGCCCTGATTCATGCTGCCACAGCAGCTCCTTTGTCAGTACTGTGTCCCACCTTCAAACACCCTTCTTTTGTCCCCTCTGCATGCTGGTCCTTGCTGGTTGTTGTAAACCTCCCTAGGGCTTGAGGAATGGGAGGGCAGCAAGACCAACACAGCCTTTTGTGAAAGAGTGGCCAGAGCAGCTTAAGAGATCACACTCCTGAGACACCCTGCAAAACTTTAAAGCCACCTTTCAATAAGCTGCATTGGAAAATATCTGATATTTCCTAACAGTTTTTTCTTAGCACCTAGCTTGTTGGGTTTTGACACTTTTGATCTTGTTTGATTATTTATTTCCATTTTACCAGAAACTATATTCTAACTCTTCTAGTTTTGAAGTTCCTCTTTCTGACAAAATGTCTCCCTCGATTTCACTGGACATCTTTCCAACTTTACTCTCTAAATGAGTTTGATGCAAGATATTTTTATCTGCTGGTTTAGAGTCAAATGAGTCAACGGTGGGTTTTCTTTTCTTTCTGAAAAATCCCAATTCAAGACAACTAGATTTGGTTTTGTCTTTTAATGGAAATCCTAATGTTTTGAGGAGCTATACAAGAATAGAAGATGTAATCAGTAGCAATTTGAACTAAATGTTCCTTGCAAATAACATAATCCTAGGCAGTTTTCCTCCTTCCAGTAATTAAAGGGAAAGTAAGATGCAGCCCTGACTTTATTTACACAGCTTTATTTCAGCTTATTTAAAATACCTTGTTTAATTTTCAGCATCCATATTTCTTCACCTCTATGTGAAAGAGCAGCTAATAGCAGAGTTTGCTATCATCATTTTCCTGAGTTTCCTGATGGAGTAAAGAAACTCCTTTTGTGATGGCTCATGGAGTTTCTTTTGTTGTGTTGTGTTTTGTTTTGTTTTTGTTTTGCTTTGTTTTGTTGTGGGGGGTTGTAGAATGTATTTGCCTGAACACGACAAAATTCTGTGCGTTAATAAACTCAGCTGCACTCAAACTCTGTCAGTGACAAGAGTATTGCAGAACAATGACCACGGTGGGGGTCATGTTCTTATTCTCACGCTGCATACCCAGTGTTTCGTGCATTGACAAGTAAAGAGACTGGGTAGAGTAGACTGGATATCTGACAAGCAGGTTATATTTGAAGAGAGAGGGAGAGAAAATATTATTCAACAATTATTTTATTAAATTGGCCTGCCTGCTATTGTTGATTCACGAGAAATTGTTGCAAGAGTATTCTGAAATCACCAATGTCCTTGCAACCTTAAAAAAATCTGTTTATCCAGGAACTCAGCCATGGGGAAGCAATACATAAATCAGTTCAGTGTATATTCAGACAATGTGGAAATTATACACACTGTGACCTCTAGCACAGTTAGACACTGACATTGGATGTGCACTTAAAAACAGATGTTAGCTCTGAAATAATAAAAACCATGACCAATGAGAATCTTCCCAATTGCTGTGTAAGAAATGTGGCCTCCAGCAAATTAAAGGTTATATAGCATGACGTGGATCTTATAAGGCTGTTTGCCCCCATGCTGGGGGTGTTCACACCCCACTGCTTCTGAGCTGGGGAGTGGAGGAGGTGCAGACAGTGTGGCCACCCCACAGTGCTCTGGTGGGGTCCTCAGCCCACCCAGACACATGACAGCAGTATTGCAATGTGGAAGCTCTCAGCAGTTGGAAGAGACACTCTGCATCTTGAAGGGGAAAGAAGCCAGATTGAACATCTACATCTAGATCTAGACCTGCCTGCACAAATATTGAACAGTTCCTCTGTCCCATCTATATCAGCTGGCTTGGCTATAAATCTTTAGGCCATCAAAGCTCCACTATCAGAGCAAAGCTACTGCTCTATCTCTGCTAATGGCAGAGACATTGTGCATCTCTTTTTATTTAATGCAGATTACAGAAAAAAGTGTCAAATGCCAGGTTTGAAATGCCAGTGTCACAGAAATTCCTGGCCTGATTGGTACGGAAAGAGACAACCAATTTGAGACAGTAGGAATCTGGTGGTAACACTTATGGAGGACTTGCAAGTGTCAAGTAGTTTCTGGTGTTTACATTTTTAAGAGGTCCTGATTTTAATAACATTCAATTCCCCAATGTCTGAATTTCATGAAGCTGTAAAAACTCTAGATGAAACACAATAAAATGAAAGCAGTGAGAGATCATACTGTTTAGAAAAAAGAATCCAGTCAATATTGCTGCATGTGTACATTTGTTCTTACCACAGAGCCAATGCAGCTCTACTAACCTGGGTAACTCATGGACAATACTGCCATGTGCCAGAAAAACAGGGTTTTTTCCTCCCCTGAACTAAAAGAACAAAGTACCTGATATACAACTGGGGCCAGATGTATATTCATTTCAGAGCTGAGAGAAGTGAGGTTGCCAGGTATGTCAGTGATGAAACTGGGGACATTGTTTCTGACTCCACACTTACTTTCTAATCCCTGCTGACCAGTTGAAAAGGTAGCATCCAATGTATAATTCTTTTTGAAGAGGTATGGCATTCTCATTACATCTTCCACCACTGACACATCAGCACATGAACTGTAGCAACAACACAGCTGCCCTGCAAGTATCTACCACTGCTGTTGGGGGCCTAGGGGGCATCCATCATCTGACTCCTAAAATACTGGTAAACATACTGTGGCTCTTCAGTTACTAGCCTGAGAGAGCATTTAGAGGACGGCCATACCTGCAGGTGTGGATCCTGCAATCAGTGTTCCTCTCTCCATTCATCCAGATGCTGTGCCTGTGTCTATACCCCACAGAGAGAGAATGGGAGGTGCAGGGATCCCTGAGCTGAAATCCCAGCAGGTGACATCTCCCAGCTGCATCTCTTCTCTGTAGAAGCACTTTATGGACAGGCTGTGTAGGTCTGCATAAAGACCTGAGTGCCCCAGGCAACACGACCTGGGCATATCGGGGGCTGGATTTTAAAGCTGCTACTAACATGCAGGGCAATCCATTCTTGAGCGCAGCGCCAGAACTGTTCTTGGTTCAGAGGGCAAAGAGAATTAGACGAATATTTTCCACCCTTCTAGCCATCTTAGGTCCAACCAGTTGGAAACTGCAGTGCAGTTGCAGTAGTTTCTGTCAGAAGGAAGGCAGGTGCCTGCTCACAGGAACATGTATGCCGTGGGAGTCAGGGGAACATGGTGTTCTCTCCATTGACAGCTGAAGGGACAAAAAGGGTTCAGAGCTCTGGCCTGGCCACTTGGGGGTGAATCCCAAAGCAGATCTCCAAGGAAATGAATGGTATCTGCCTTGTGTTGATGGAACCTTTCGGTCATTGTTCTGCTGCAGCAGGAGTCTTTTGTGAGAGTGAAGAAGGGAATATCTGTGCTCATCCCTCTGAGGTTGAAGGAAATAGGAAAACTTGACAAAAACATGAAGATGTGGAACAGGAACGTGCTAAGATTTTCCAGTTGAACTATTCTGAGTAGTGTCTCTTCTGAGTAGCTTGCTGAATGGTCTAAGAGATGGAAACAAATTTCCCTAGTCTTACTAAATTTTTGGCAAAGTAAGATATTTCACTCACTTTTCCTAGAAGGGAAACAAATAGCTCAAGAAAAATTACAAACTGGGAGAAGCAACCAAAGGAAAAGTCATATATATGAATGTGCTTACTGATACCCTATTAAACATTTATGGTAACCTTTTTTTTTTTTTTAATAATGCAAAGCAATAAAATTCATATAATAGCTTAAATTGTATTCTGCTGGATTTGGGGAACTGTTGAAAGTCTAGGAGGGGTTCTGGACAAATGAGAGATGCTGCATTGACACTGCCTGGCTTTACAGTAGGGATCTTCCCTTCACTACAGGTTTCACCCACAATCTTCCCTTGGACTCTTCTCACAGGTGTTCACCCAGCTTCACACAAGCATCAGACCTACAGAAAGAGAGCTCTGCCATTTTATTTTGAAACAAAGGTTAGATCAAGAGGCTCTTTTATTACATGTTGTTGTCATAAGACACATCTGTTGAGTTTTTGCAGCAATGAACACTCTCACCACTCTGAACATCAGAGTCCTCCAATTCTTTTCTGTATCCATACATTAACCAGCCTGCCCTTTCCTTGTGTTGATGCTTGCCATGTCTTCATATCCTTAGATGAAATTAATTCACGTATGCATCCACATCCCATCATGCCAGCTTTTTCAAGCTTGGCAGAGACTTGAAGAAAATCCATCTGTGGACCAGATTTTCCCTGTTAAAAAACACTCCAGTTGCTGCACTGTTAATAGCTATGGCAATTATTTAAATCATCCTGAAACCAGTAGTGATGTTTTTATTCAATAATTCTACCTCACCGTCTGATTAATCTGCTCTCAAAGTATTTCCTTACTAATCAGATTACAAAGAGCGTTACTTAATTATTCCAGCTGACGGTTAGCATGTTGACACCCTCCCTGCTTAGTAACAGAAGTCACATGAGATTATCAGGAGCAGAAAGCAAACCCATTTCTGTGCAGAGTGAGAGCACAGCTTTGTTAGCAGTCCCAGAGCAGTCTCACCCCTATTGACCGCTCTCCTCTGAGGCTTCTTGCATCAGCAACAGCCTCCTCAAATGTCTCCATCTCGTTTCAGATCTGATCTGAAAATGTCTTTGCAATGTAGCTAGCCAGTTACCATTTTAATCTTCTCATCCTTTCCCTGCATGCTCTCAAAAATACTAATTAAATCAGTAAAATTTTTATAGATATAATTTGAATGCACAATAGTAAATAAAATTGCACTGCCCTTGGTCTCATCAGGAAATTGTGTAAAACTGGCAGTCAAACAGAGGGGTATTTGAACTGCTCTTATCTCAAACCTAGAATAAGGGCATCATTAGGGACAGTTGTTACTGGGAAGTCAGTGCTTGTCCTCATTTTAACAATACACTACCAAATTTGAATATGTTGAGAGCATGAATGATCCAACAGAAAGAAGGGCACCAACAATTCTCAGTAGCTTGAATGGAAATTGCAGGTGTCTGGTACTTTTCTGGCTCTAAGACAGTAATCAGTCACAGATAATTGACTACTTTCAGATCCAGAAAGTGATTTGCAAGGGATTATATTTCCAGTGTACTGTGCTAGCTTAACATTAACTGCACAGGAGGAACCGGATTTTTGAAGCACCAACAACAAACCACTCATTTTTAATCATTTGAGCCATCTCCTTACCCAGTACAGTTGTATGTTCAAACTTCTGGGCAAATACTAATTACGCCTCCTAATTGCAACACAGCTGCTTCCATTCCCTTTATTAAACTCTATTCATCCCTTATTATTAAACAAAACATAGGGCAAGAAAATAGAAAGATATTTTCCTATGCATCTGTCTCTTTCAGAACAAATTCCTTTCCTGAACAAGTACAGCCATGTCTATAATCATATCTAATATACAGTATCACAAGACTACTCACATTCATTTTGAAGACCAATCTAGCAGTGAATTATCTCCTGTTTTGTCAAAGCAAGCATGCCTGCACATTAAGCACAGCATGATTCACAGGCACAGCAATAAGGAAAACTGCCCTTTGGGAGGCTTATCTAGCTCCACGTAAGTGCCTGGAAAGAATCTCTCCACCTTGAACAATGGTTTAAGAGCAAAAATCAGTTACCAAGAAGATAAGCACTATTGCAACACTGCAAAATCCATCGAGTCTGGAAAGCAAACAGGAGTTCTGACACAGCAGCACCAGTGTAGAGCAGTCACAGTCCGTCTGCCCACCAGGCATGGGGAGAAGTGCTTGTCTGGGCCACTCCTGCAGCCATTTCACTTTTTAACCTAGCTCAAAATGATCCCAGCAGAAAAGGTGGCCATTTTTCTTTGCAGGTGAATGAATTAATCAGCTCACATAAGCTCAACTTTCAGCTCCCACATCTCAGTCAGCCCTGAGATGGCTGGGTTGTGTGGATAAAGATAAGGGTGTGAAGGCAGGGAACTGAGACTTCTCCCTCCCCTTTGGTACCATTCAGGTCACAAACTGGCTCACCTACATATGTCATGGCAGCCTCAGTTCTCAATCCAATTAAACAGAGGCAGTCAAGATAGTTTTCAATTTTATCAGGAGTAAAAACCCCTGAACACTCAGAACTTGTAAGAAATTTTTATAAGCACACCTGATGCTATCTCTGTCCCTTCTCACTGATTTATCTACAGAAATGTATGCAAGGTCATTCCCGTTAATGTCCACGGAAAAGCACCTGTCCTAGCAAAGGGCTTTCATTGAAATATTCATGTACAAGAATTAGCTATTATGCAGCTGATGATCTCTTTGTGGAAAACACAATTTTGTCTTTCTAAACAAAATTGTTCTCATCAAATTTGGGGAATAGTTTGTGCTGAAATCAATGGCCAAGGTTTAATTCCAGAGCTGGTCCCTGAAAGACTAGCTGCCTGCCTGGAAAGATGCTCCCTACTAGACAAGGTAGCTAGGTTGATCCCTTCCATGCCTCTTTTGCCAATGAGGTTTGAAGATGAGTCGGGGCAGATGCTGCACCACTGCGTGTTCTCTCTGGAGGGTCCATCACTTGCTTCTTCCTGGGATGGATGAGGAACCTGCTGCTGCTGCTGCAGAGATGGGTCTCTGTGGGCAGAGGAGGGTTCTGCAGCGTGGTGTCCCAGAGGAATGTCCTACCTGGCAGGCCCTTTTATAGGAGGCATGTTTGCATTTCCTCATCTGCTCTGTAGGTGACGATTAAATCTGTCCTGTCTGTCCCAACAACTAATTTTTCATCAGAAACAACCTGGCTGGGAAAAGAATAGCTTTGTCTGAAGTGGAATGAAATATTTTCCTCATCTCACAGACAAAAAGGAAAAAAAAACAAGGGCAGGAAAAAAAATGCTCAAAAAATTGAGCTGAGATGGACTACATTATTTTTTCTCTCAATTTTTCAGTTCAACTGCCACACTGAAAAATCAATTATTTTCATAGCTCTACATCAGTCATTCCTATTTATAAAAATTCTAGTCATACAATCTGAGAACAGATTTTCCCTGCTGTTACATTGACTTTAGCTTCCAGGGAAGCCAGTGTAGATGGACTCTTTGGGGAGAAATAAGTCCCTCGAGTAGACAGCCTGACACTCCCCTATCATGAATAACAAACAGCAAGTGTTAGAACAATTAGTCACAGTGAACAGTTTATGTGAAATAACCACTGATTGAAATTTCCTTGCTTAAAAGAATTCAGAAATCTAACCAGCTCCACCTGGTAGGACCTGTTGAAATGATGTCTTGGGCTTTGGCCATAGACAAAGGGGTGTGCTGCTCTAATTTTATTGGGTTTTATATGATCCAACCCCCCTACTGGGGATAGGGTTGTCTGATTATGCTGGTATAGTTCACTCACCTATGAAAAAAAGGCATTAATCTATACACATTAGGCAACTTAAAACTGATACGGATTTTGTTTCCTGCGCAGCCTCAAAATGAACCAAAGTCAACAAATACTACATTGTCTGTCTGTTGCAGCTCCTTTCAGGCCAGTACCACATAAATCCTGGCATTTCCAGTGAAATGTTATTGTCTCCCTGGAGTTTAGATAATCTCTGGAAGTGCATTTACCCATCTGCAACACTGGCAGATCTCAATGTTTTGTAGAGCCTCTGGGTAGCCTGGCTGGCCTTGCAATGATGACAGCAAACAGAATAGACAGCTACGGCCCCTCTGGGCTCTCGGAACACTGCACCAGCTGGGACTGGTGGTCACTCTGAACCAAGGACAGGGCTGCTGCCTACCAGTGACAATTTATAGGCCAAGTGCCAAGTTCTGGGGCCATCACTGAGGCTGTTTCCAGTATGCCACAACAGTCATTGGATGTGTCACTGTGTTCAGAGTTGTATCACCACAAGCAGAGTCCTCTCATATTCAACATTCCCCGAGGACCACATTTGTGCTAGCTTATAGCCATGTGGAAACTGGACCTAAAAGCTTCTGTAGTTGATCCATTGTGTTTGTGTTGGCTTTCCATTTGTACCAATCCAGGAGAAGAGGCTTAGACTGCAGTCCAAGAATGGGTTATACTCCATTATTTTCTACTGTTCTATTTACAATTTAGTAAAACAAAACATAACAAATTTTAAAAGTCAAAGGAAAAAAAAAACCAAAAAAACAAAGAACCAAACCACAAAACAGTATAGCAGGAAAAAAACCCACAAAAATCTCCATTAAGTCAAAGAAGGGCTGACTGATATGGACTTTTGCAGCCATTCATGCCTTTAAAAATCACCTGCTCACTTTATACTGGTTTACCATCCTCAGAAGGCAGCCCTCCTCTTCTGCAATACATTTGAACTGAGATCTTCATCACAGGCATCTTTGCATCGTGGGTAGGAAATTAACTACATCCATCAAATGATTTATTTTGTTGGAAATAGCATGCTCAGAAAGCATTATGCTGGTTGCTCCTTTGTCAGTCACTGCCCAGAGGCTTCAATTAGTGCCATGGAGGTTACCTGCTGACCTTTCATTTTTCCCTACACATGGATTTCCATTCTGACTGATGAAGCCACATGTCAGTATAATTTCACCAGCATCTGTGAGAGGGTGCCTGCTCACCTCCACCTTACATTAGTCTCCTTTGATCTTTGACTGAAGCATGCCACACCACCAAGCCGGAAAAAAACATCAATTTTCTTCTTTGATCTGCAGCCTCCTGAGCTGAGAGAAGAATAAGTCTGCATTTTATAACACTACAGCCAAATCCCTTGTGTGCCACGGGCCTTTCATTCAATAGGGCTTGAGTCATGGGAAATGCATCTTACCTACACTGGTACAGCCCTCCCAGCTTCTGGAGTAGGACAAATAACTAGCTGAACATTCAGCTGCAATACTGCAGTCCATCTCACATAAAAAGATCAAATGAATTGGCAAATTCAACTCGGTAGGATAAAGATCAGTCTGTCTTAAATACTCCCTATACGTTCACTTGTACAGTCATGGTAGGTAGTAGCAGTTGTTGGGATCTCATCAGAGATAGCATCTTGGTTTTATTCTTTATAATTTATCTACTACATTTGCCTTGGTCAGGTTTTTGGTTTTTTGTTTTATTTTTTTAATTAAGATGTCAGTTTTGATGTCAGGTGACCTCAGATGGCAAGGATCAGATTTGAAAGGCTGCTTAGACTGGTTTCCATTTAGCATTGTAAGACTAAGTAGCTTTCAATGGGATATAGGAGATGAAATATCTAAGAAATTATGAAAATGTGTCTCATTTTTCAAAATCACTCAGGTCATGCAATGTTTTTATGATTTGTGGCTATAAAAGGGTTTGGAAATGAGGCCTTAATTTTGCTTTAGATTAATACAGCACTCATCAAAAAGGGACCCTAGTCTATGATTGCTCTTGCTATGATACAGCTGAATAAAATTCCAGGCTGTATGAGGAAAGCTTTAAAATGTAAACCTTAAAGGTTCCATTTTGTAAGTTAATAAAGACTAAAATTGAATGCAGTAATATTTTTTAACCTTGAGATCTTAGCACTAATATTTCATATTTCTTTCTGATCCTTGGCATTAACAGTCCTGCTTTGCAGTGATATGGCTGAGGTTCATGATGTGACTGAGGGCTTCAAGAGGAGAACTACACATAACTGTGAGTTCTGAAGGCACCTGGGTGAAAATAACCATTTCTGCTTCTCCTTGGGTTTTCATCTTTGTGTGTTTACCTAATACATCTCTCTTTCTAAGCTGCTCTCTGACCAGCTTCCAAATAACCAGAACAAGTGCACAGCCTGTAAATTCAGTAGTATTCTGCCTCTTCCTTCCAGTTAAAAACACCTTTCCAAGGATGCCTTAGAGTGCCTCTTGCAAAACACCTAATGTGTTGTTTCAGCTAAGCCAGTTCCCATTATTCAATCTTGTCAGTTTGAAAATCAATTCTCTATCCAGGCATTTCTGCATCTAAGGGCTGTAGTAAAAATCTCTTTGAAATGGTAACCCTAATATGGTGTCTTTCCATAGCTTCAAAGGCATGTTCCAAGCCAAATTCCTTTGAAATATTTAATTTGAATAATAAACTACTCAAGTACCAGCATATTCAGGTTGTTATCAGTTAGCTCTGACCAGTAGAAACTTTGAAGTGTTAATTGTGGAGCTGGACAAAGCTGCAGACTTTACTGGTTCTGCAGGAAGCAAGAATTAACCCTTTTACACCTTGCTGAGGAGAGAAAATTTTAATGGAGGAATCAGGAAAATCTTGGGCATTATACCCAAGACCCAAAGTGCTCACAGGGATGTGGCAGGAAAAATTTAAATTCACCTATTTTCATTGTTTATTTCCAAAGAAACAATAGTTACAGTCCTTGACTACATTGTAGACAAAGTGTGCTTAAGTAGTGGCCTGTAGATTGAACTTCTTGTTCAGTCAGTACAGCACAAGCAGGAGGATGAGGATGGTATTTAGATGATGCACACACCAAAATGTTTGAGTCTGTTCTTGGCTGCCCCATCGGCTTGATGGAGTATTGCAGTGGGACCCATCCTTCAGAAGATTCCTACCTCCAGGGCATCATGCCTCCTTTGTGGGCACCCCTCATGGTTTCCCCTGTTGCAGTTTACAAGGCTCTCTAGGTGAGAACAGGTAGGAGCAACTGGGTCCTTGCACAGAGCAAAGCAGAAAAACAAAACCCACTCATGTGCTGATCCTTAGAGCAGCCCTTGCTGTGTCCCCTTACTGTGCAGCTGCTGGGGCTGGGATGGGACACGTGCATGGGGCAGGTACTGGTGCTGGTGCCCAGAGCCAGAGAAACGTGGGTTGTGCTCTTGCTGTTGGGAGCTGGGCCAGTCATACTTCTGTGGCAGAGCCACTGTGGGTTGTGTCACTCTTTGATTGTCTCTATTGCTTTGTTTCCCCTCCTCTCTGAGGACTTGCCTGAGGCAGCAATGGATGCAATTGTCTGCTCTCCCCCATGGTCACCCTGCACGCCCTTATCCCAGCAGAGCCCCACCGCCCTCTAAGATGTCACCACACTGAAGTTTTAATTCTTTTGGTGGCACTACACACCATTACTCACCTGATCTTATCAGGATGCAAAAAAACTTTGTGAGGAGTGTAGTTCAGAGAAAAAGATGGCCTTCCTGTTCTGTACCTCAAAGCAGTATCATTTGGCTGCAGTAACCTGATGGCATCTTTGTCCACACCAGGCTTTTCCAGGATAATTTGGAGGGTTGTCCCTTGTCCCCTTCTGGTACCTTGTGCACCCAGTACATCTACAAGTATGAGTAACAGGGAGTGTTCCACATAGAGAGCACCCACAACTTTGCTAACAGATGATCTGCTCCACAGACTCAAAACCACTATTTGAACAACAGAGCAGTCAGTAATCAGGCATATCCTGCTGATGGCTCTCACAACACTGCTACTTTTTTCTCATTAAACCACAGGTTTTTTGCACTTGGGATTTAAATCAGTTTAGTCCCAAATGATCTGGGCTTGGATTTCTCAGCATGCATTGTCACTTTGCAGTTGCGAGATTAACATGGTCATCTGGCCACACTGGGAGATCTTTTACTTCTTGCAGGGAACAGTGTAGTCTCTCCACTCCTCCAGTGTTTTTTCAAAGGAATGAAAACACCATTATTTGCCTTTCTCCTCTCTCTGTAACACCACCTGACAGGATGCAGAGTTCGCATTTCATGACTCAAGTGACCTCTATATTCCCATTATCCATGGCTCTGTCTTAGGGGATTTGCAGATCCGTGCGTGTATCTAAAAGCAGTTTCTAAATCCTTGAACAGTACTAGTGAGGATTAATGGGAATGTCATTTTCCAGCAGTTATCCAGAAATCAAAATTTACCATTCTATAAAGGGCTACCACAAGGCCCAGATATTCCTAAAAAAGGCAAAAATAAACTCTTAGTTTCTAATCAGGAGTTTAAAATGGAAAAAAGTTGCAGATTTAATATTTGTCTAACAGGTGTCCAAAGTCTTTTAAGTATTTCTTTGGAAAAATGCACACTCCATTTATTTGAGGAACCCAGAAGAGACCACTTTTGCTGCATTCCACAGCTAATTTCAAACACTCACAGCTTGTTAGGGCACACATTATAGTGCAAGCAGCCGAAACGGTGTGGTCCTGGAAATGGCCCTGTGTAACCATGAAGGTTGAATGAGCAGAGCCCTGAGTGGCTGCCAGGGCAGGGAGTGGAGTGACAGGAGTTGGGATGAGGGGAGCTCCAGCCAGACTGTGGGTAGGGAGAGGCAGGGGCAGGGGGCACTGCTGGCAAAAGTAAGTTCCTGTTTCCAAAAGCTGAGAGCTGGGGAAAGGCAAACCATCTGGCCCCATGCCAGAGCCACAAAAATCCCTTCCTTCCTGCTTGAATTCAAAGGAATAAACACAGCTTCACAATTCACAGTGCTCTGCTGTTAAACCCAGTGTGCTTTTGTATTCATATTGATGTTTGTTGTATCTGCTGGAATCCAGTGAACTTACTTTTTCCTTCCTTGCATGACCTTTTGTTACTCCTGCTCTGAAAACACATTCAGTGTCCGCTATGGCTTGGCTTCAATCATCCTTCTGGGCAATGGAGAGAGTTCAATAAACTGCAGTAAGGTTTGGATTCTGTCATGCAGCATACAGAGAAGAATACCTGGCAAAGGGTGTATGTGAGCCCAGGGCAGAGCCAAAGGGAGACTCCTGTAGCCAGGAGAGCTGGAGACCTCCCTTTGATTTTGAATCACATGTGAAGCTCCACTGGGAGAGTGAGCCATTGGGTTCCTGCTGCAGTGAAGTGCCACTGTGGAAGCAGAGATCCCTGTAGCCCCTCTGGTGAAAGTGAGTTACCCTCTGTAGCAGGGTGTCTCCAAACTGCAGCTCAATGACACTTCTCTCCCTCTCTCAACTGCATTATCTGACAGACCTCTGGGACAGAGATTAATTTGTGTCACCTGACAGGGAAGGAGTATGCTAATAGCAGCTAAAGGACTTCAGTATCCAGGTTTGCTTTTCTCTCCACATAAACACCTCCAGCCTTTGGATTATACCTCATCATAGCACATGAGATGAAAGGGTTACTACAAACATCCTAACGTGTGCAAAAAGATAACGCTTCTTTAGACTGGCTTTGCTTCATCAATAAAACAGGCTGTGATACTGGCACCTGGAGAAACAGCAAAATCACTGTGAAAGGGAATAATGCTGTGTAAATTCACTAAAGTGAATTTCCAGGGCTCTGAAAACAGAAATGCAGTAAATTTACAAAACCTCAGCAGCAAAGGTACCCCAGCAACCCAAGAGGTGCATCTCATCTGACTCCAGTAGAAAATTTTTCTACCTGAGCTCAAATCAACTCATATAATAATATTGCAGCTTTGTTGTAGCATTGCTCCTGGGAGACAGACCTTGTGTCTTTTATAACTCATCTCATGTTGTCACAAATGCTTCAGTAACAACTTACTTGTGCTCTAATTAGGGAAAAAAATCCAAGCCTTTGGAGCAGACTGGTCTCAAAGTGCAGACTACAATGTGTGGAGATTGACAAGACCTGAAGGCCTAACAAAGCCAATATATCAGAGCTCACAAACCAGCTTTGCGCTGACATGATTTATCTTCCAGGGCTGACCTGCTTGGATATGATTTTATAATGAAGGCAGTCAGAGATGTGAACAGTAGACTAAAAGAAGCCATTCACAGTGGTGGATCTGAGACTAAGTATTTATTTTACTATAACCCCAGCACTAGTCTGTGAGATAAATCTAAAATGTACTACTATTACAGTAGTAGGTGACTGGTTCAGGTGAAGCAAGGGCTCTAGATTTTTCATAAAGGACTTTTTCCCCATCTCCTTCCTGGACATTATCTCTGGTAGTTAAATATTCTTAGAAGAAAAGCCTTACAGACACATCTGCAATGGCTGGAGACGATGGCTACTCAGACTGAAAGACATACCAGGCCCTGAAGAAGCTCACCATGGAGTTCCTGTCAACACTGACCATCAGCATCAGTAGGGAATACTGTACATATAATTTTTAGCACAAGTGTGTTCAAAATATTCAAAGGCTGTCTATCTGTTCCTACAATTCAGGAGCCAGTGACAGCTCAATTCTGAGTGTTATAAAAATAGTGAACCACCTCCAATATGGTCATTGTTAGGAAAGTATTGCACATTGTCTTTTTCGAGGGAAATGAAAATAAAGATGTTGTTTTTCAGAAAGGTGTATTTTCTTTATAACAAAGTGTTTGTTTCTTTGCATTGTTCTGCTTCAAATTCATTCCAAAAAACTTTACTTATGTTGTAGGAACATGAGCATCTTGAAAAGCTTAAAATAAAGGATAGTTTTAAAAGTGGGACATGTAGAAGGGGATTAATATTTTTTGTTAGTGAAGGCAGCTCTAAACCACCAGGACCATAGCAGCCTGAAACCCTGGTGGATTTTCAGATCCTTGTTTTCTCTTCTCAGAAACAGAAAAAGAGATAATGATTCATAGCTGAATTCAGAAAAATATAACTTTTGTCCAAAGATGCATTACTTTTTATTTGTGGCATATGAAGTATTTATTCTTTAAAAGAAAGAGGCAGCAACTCTAAATGCATAGGTTCTAAAAACTGTGATCATTTTCTTTGCACTGAGATGCAGATGTTTCTACTACAGCATTATGTGGGAATTCTATACTCTACAGAGAGATGAAAGATTACCCATGTCACCCAAAAATGCATTTCATCGGCATCCTAGAAACTCTGTGCTACTTATAGAAATGAATGCCATAAATAACTTTTGAGCATCAGACAAGCACTGACTGTCAAAGCACTCAGATACATTTCAGTAGTCTTTGCTCAAGTGCACTCAGAGACCAAACTATTCACATAAGGAAATGCCTGTTTACTGCAACGCTCCTGATTGTTTCACATTGAAGCTTAGCTAGTATAGAGCATAGCTAGCATAGTCTAGCTAGTATTTATATGGAAATGCTTTTTAAACAGTTTTATAAATGCATAAAATAAATGTAATTAATCAATGAGGTTATATTCATCTCCCCTTTAGCCTCTAAGGTTCAGAAAGTGAACACAGAACAAGCAGCCATGTTAAAGAGCCCTCTTCTAGGACATTTAAAACATTGCTGTGATTAATGCTTTGGGAATAATTAAGAATTAAAGGAAAATCTTAAAACACATTTAAATTGTTTGCTTTCAACACAGTTTTAACAGAAAACTTGCATCCTCAAAAAATTGGGTTTTTTTCAGATGTGCTTAGTCAATCTGTATGTAACTCTTTACTTTTAATTGGTCACAGAAGTCTAGTAAAACAATTTCTCTACACTGACTGGATGAATAAATATCCACACGGGTAAACTTCAAATCCAGCATCTGTGGTTATTTATAAAGGCAAATTTCAATGTCACCATATTTAGCCTGACTGCAAAAAATGCAAGCCTAGATGCCAAAAATACCTTTACAAATTCAAACAATTATTTGAAAGGCTTTTTCTTCCTTTGGCTGTAGTTCAGGTAAAACTGGATCACCATGCAGATTTTACATACAGCCTTGAGATATTCTACAGACTGTGTCCAGACCTTGGACTCTCTGGCTGGACTAGTTGTAATTGGGTTCCAGTCTAAGTGATAAATTGCAATAAAGAATCAAACTACTTATGCTGCCATCATGGTTAGTTTAAAGAACATTTCAATGTCAATCTAGTAAGGCTCTTACCCTGAGTAGAAGGCCATACATTTTCACCAAAGAGATAACCAGAATCACATTGAAAAGTGATCTTCATTAGGGAAAGGTATCCCTATCTTTCTTTGACACCTGCTTTGGAATCAGGAAATTCCAGAAGGTTTTACTTTCCAGTGAATGAAGACTATGCTCTTTGATATCCTGTGAGTTTAATGGTAAAAAGGTTCAAAGGGCAGGATTATCAGATAGAGAGAATTGTCTCAAGAAGTGGACAATACAAGACAAGAGGGAAAAGGGATGAAAATGAATATTTGCAAAAAGATGTTTAGACACTGCGTGAGCAGTTCTGCCAGGTACATGAGGACCAGCTACCCCAGGTTTTCTCTCTGTGAGCAGATGAGTTCTGTGCCACACCAGGGTGACTGGAGCCCCACAGATGGGCTCCACGTGCCTGCTCGGGTATGTGCAGCACCTGCGTCATGCTGTGGGTGCACCGGACATGGTGAGTGCAGACACGCTGAATGTCTTTTACACAGTGGGTCCCATCTGCCCAGGGTAAATTGGTCTCATTTGGTGCCTGAGATGTGTGATGTCAGGGATGACAGGCACCCAAAAAGATGGCACGTTACTATTCAAAGCAATGTCCAGAGGGTCAGAGCTGGTTGGGATTAAACTGTTGTAGAAATACTAACTAGAGAGAGTTCAAAAACGAAAAATACTGCCTAATACACCAGAGCTACCCAAAGAAACTTTAATTTTTCCCTCCTCAGAATCATTGCTACTTTGTCTCTTGGGGGGCATACATTGTAGCTAGAAAGTCCAGAAAAAGATTGCAAGTCAAAGATGGTTTTCACAGTTTGCAGAAAACAAAGAATAATTAAAATAAGTGATTGCAATAGAAGAGACAGTTTTCTTTTCAAAGCTACTGTCCTATATCATGTCCCATAATGCAGTGGCTATTAATTGCATATGGAGGAGGAGATGGAGGAAACCAGAAGTGAAGCAATAAAGTATTAAATTTTTATGATCTTCTAAGAATTTCTGACAGTTTTTCAGTTTGTTTTATAAAACACTGGGATAATTTCAAGTGGCAAAAGGCTATATCCTAAATTAGGATTGATACTGTGCAGCAAACATATACAACAGAAAGTAAATAACTAGAACAACAAAAAAAAAGATACTCTGTCTCTGAAGTCCTTGTGCCATAGTGGTTGCTGCAAACACTGAGTAAACAGTAGCCAGGAACAGTCTGATCACATGGCAGAACATCCCACTTTCTTTAACGATCCTTCATTGACACTGCTTTTTGAATTAGTCAATATTTCATATGTAAGGGAGATGCAATTGGAAAAGCCGACTAAAGAATAGTTGAAAGAAGTGTATAATCCATCATCGTTTTGTGTGCTGTTTTAAATAAACACAGTTTCACAACAATTATCTTTCCATCTTCTCCCTCTCAGCATTTGTCTCCTGCTTGCTACTGAGGCCCCAGTCCCTCACTGAGCTCTATGCATTGAGAACTTTGTGCCTGACTGAGCACCCAGTGTTTAACATACTATGATTAAAATATTTCTGATGTACAAAATGAACCACAGTCAGTGGTCTAACCAGCATGTCTCAATGCAATATTGAAAGATTGATTACCTTACTTTCAGGTAAGAAAAATGGAGAAAATTTTAAATTATAAAAATATATACCCACTGACATTTAAAATAAACAGCTGAATCTAATCTGTGAAGCAGTTTAGCTAACTTCCACGGAAATAACCAGAGGAAATATCTAAGGAGATCTCTGCCTTCTCTCTTCCATATCCTCCAACTTCTAGAGGTTTTAGTATCCCAAAGCCTTAGAAAATACCATTCACCTTCTATCTTGACTTCAGGCTTAAAAATACCTCTGAAGGATTCATCCTCGCCTATTCCCATTTGTACAGGAAAGAGCAGCATGAGACCTCAGTCATCTGCTCACAGACATTCATTGTTGTGGTGGAAGCAGAAGAGGGAGCGAAAGCAATGCCACTTTTTTAAAGGAATGGGGGTTGGATGGGCTCACAGCTGCCTGATCAACAGCTGCAAGTGCAATGCAGCTCCATATGGACTGGCACACATGGCTCAAGTGGCAAGGATGGATCTTGCTCTGGCTTTATTATTTTGCTGGACATGTTGATATGGAGTCCTCATTAACCAGTGACTGATTAATGGTACCTAATTAAAGCAAGGGACAGCAAGAAGAATGGAGGAATTAGGTACTGCACAGCATCCTGTCACGCTGCTTGCCTTGAATGTGCGTTGGTCAGGGTGATATGCAACACAATTCCAGGAATTAACTCTTCCAGCTGATGCTATTGCTTCTGACTGAGAGCTCCTGTGTCACAAGGATTAATTCAATCTATACCATTATTTAGTCAGCAACAACAGATGTTCATTCAGATATCTTGGCAGAAGAAGATGGCTCCACTTAACACCACAGCTTGGATGTCACCCCAGGAGAGTTGTTCCACTGTCATCATCTGGTCCTCAGCACCCCTTCGCATCTAAGGCTCTGCTTACACTTACTTTATTCTCTGCTTGTGTGTGACGCTTAAGATAGATATTTGGCAATAACCTCTCAGACAAAGCAGTACCCTGTCTGAGAAGAAGATGATTACTTAGATGAGGAAAATGGAAAGTCAAAGAGAAACAAGCGGTTTGTTCTCCTCCTGCTCTGTTTCCCCCACAAAAGTTGTTTGCCCAGTCATCCTGTCCCTTCAGCAAAGGAAGCAGAACTGCCTGCAGCCAGTTTTTCTGCAGTGGTAAATGTCACTGCCATCGCTTGACCAGGTCCTCAGCTCCCCTCAACAGCTGGCTGTCGGCCCACCGTGCACAAAGGGCCTGCTCCAGCCCTCGCCTCCTCTGCCAGCCCCAGGAATGTTTGGCTCAATGGGAATCCATGGAGCAAATCCAGCACAAATAACAGAGGAAGGAGACCTGGTATTATCAAATGAGTTAAAATGACTCCAGGCCTGGCATTTGGGGCTGCAGTACTTGGTGTCTCAGCTTCAAATTTCTCCTCACATCTGAGAAAGCTGTGGAACTCTGTGGCCAACAGGATTTTCTGGGGCAATAGTCTGCCTGGCAAGACTCAACTCAAGAGCAAGTTTCCTTAAGGTTACACGCCAATTCTCTGCTTTTAATAAAAAAGTAAAGAGTTTCTAATAAAAAAAGTAAAATGTTCTCCACTCAGGTGCTGAGCTGAAGCTGGGTGACCAGGGGTTTGCCACATACACTAAGCAGCTCCCTCACATGTCCTCCTGGGCTGGCATGCTTTCTGCTAGGAGGAAGCTTTGGGGACTGAAAGTCTCCCACTGAGAAGCCATTGGGATAGGAAGGAATTAAGCCTCCCAGGGGTTTTGGTTGGAGAGGCCCTTGCAGACCATGCTATTTAAAGAGCAGGACTGTTTCCCTGGGAGACCAGTCAGTCCATCCAACAGCCCTGCACTATCCCTGGGAAACCTCCCAGGTGCGTCTCCTGTGAATTATTGGCTGCCAAAAGAGGGCAAGGGAAGAAGGATATCGCAGAAAGCAAATCTAGATTTTTATTTCCCTCACAGCAGGACATGGATGAGCATGGGGAGAACTAGAGAAGATGCAGAGGGTGTGTGATTAGGTGTATAGGAAGGAGATGGTGCCAGGTTGGGATTGCTGAGGCTGGAAAGGAGTCAAGGCAGGATGACTGAAGTGTATAAACACTATAAGACCTGGAGAAGGTGGGTGGGAAATAGCTGCCCCCTCCTGCTTCAACACAACACTAAGAGCACCTTTTAAAATCAGTAGGCAGCAAGCAGAAAATAAATAGAGGAAGTCATCTTTCACACAGTGGAAATTAAACTCTGGAACTTATTGTTACAGGATGCTGCCAAGGCCAAAACCCAACTGGATGCGAGAAGGGTTACATCAGGGCTGGACCAAGGATGGCCATTAAACCTCAACTCGGCAAGTCCCCCAGGCACTGGCAGCCAGGCGCGGCACCAGGAGAGAGGAAGGAGCAACCAAGAATGACTCACATTTCCTACTCCCTTTCTTAAGCATTTCTGGGAACACTAGGGAACTCCTTGTACTGGGTCAAGGCACAGGCTTCACTGTACAGAGCACAGGGTCACCTGCACTTATTGTTCTGACCTGCTCTGGCCATTCTTTTGCATTCATATAACAAATTGGGGGCATTGTTTTCTGAAGTAACTAAAGGCAGGTAAAGACGCTTGAGAAATTATTATGCTTGCCAAAAATACCTTTCAGGGGACTAAAACTGCTGTGGATGATTTACCCTAAATTCAGAAAATAATGCTATTGTTAAAGAAAATACAAGCAGACAAAAAATGAAGTACCAGAACCACTCGTGTCAACTTTTTTGAGGGAAATTAATTTTTTTTCCAAAACACCAACATGAGCTAAAAGCCTGCTCTTATTAAAATTAATTGTAACAACCTAAACATTCCATTAGGTTGAGCACAGCCTGGGGGACAGCTTGATGTCGTTCTTTTTTGGGTTGCTAAAAGGAAAGAGAGAAACATCTAACCTTGTCCCACGTTTCTGGGATGTATTTTAGAGGAACAATGCCCAACATCAAAAGTGCTGTCACTAAGAGTCCGTCCCAGGAGGACATGGAGGAACTGCCACCTCATCAGTGAAGCCTCCCTCAGGCACAGCCACGTGCACAGGGACACAGGGCAGAAGGCTGGGCTGGCAGGGGTGCACACCCCCAGGCACCAGGGCTGGCCAGGACCAAGAAACCCAGCAGTCTGGCACATGCTGAATAGAGACATCTTCCCTCCCAGAAGCAGGGGATTGCAGGGATTTCCTGAGAGAGGGGAGGCTGCAGCCTCCTTGCCCCAGTGGTAAAGACCCCTCCAGGGGAAGCCACGACGCTCCCTCCTGTGTTACAGGACTCCCCAAGCAGACAGGCTGCCTTGGCTCAGCTGCCAGCAGAGCCTCTGGTGAGAGCTCTGCTCCTCAAAACACCTGCCCTGCTGCCCATAGCAAACACTTGGCACATGCATTCCACAGGGGAGAGGCCAAGGGAACAAAACTTGTTTTTATGGAGTGACAAAGACTACCAGATGGGCTGCCAACACACCTGGGATGCAGCAGCAGCATACGGGGGGCAGCAAGTGTCTTCTGGGATCCTGCAGGTGTACACTGGAGATATGAGCATCTGGGGAGAAATCTCTTCCTTTGCTTTGAAACCACAGAGAGGTGACTGACCTCATACCCTTTGGTGTGAAAGAAAAGAGGTAATAATTCAATCCTCTAGGCAGCAGATGAGTGGAAGGCAACGCACACCCACACCAGAAGAATTCCTAAAGGTAGTCCCATCACCAAAATCATCACTCAAATCAGAACTGTCCAAGCAGGAAGAATCACCAGGTTTTCCAACCCTTATTACCAGCTGTCTGAAACAATGACATAATCAACAGGGAGTGAATCGCATGAGGAGTCATATCCTGAGAAGAAGAACCGGATGCATAAAGTATCCTACTGAACTATAAACCTCTCATAACTCTCTGAAAGAGTATTTACAAACACACTGCTGTTCAAAGCTGGATGCATTGTTTCAGAGGAACTGCGGAAACTAAAACAAGAAAAGAAATTACCTTTGCAAGTAGGTTTACTATAATGATGCTTTTGTTAAGCCTGTGAAGAGGGCAGCTGTTGGTACTATCCATAATCCATTTGAAAGGAAGAGATGGGGTAAACTAGTGAAATGGTGGAATGATCCAGATTTTTATCAGCTGACATTTCAGGAAAAGACAAAAAAGTCACAGATTTAGATAACTAATCATGTGGAGCCTTGTGTTGTCACATTCAGACCAAAAGGATACTTCCACTGACTGCAGGAGGCAATAAATCAGTCCAGCAATTAAAAAGATGAACTTTCTCCATACTCTTCTCTATTGAAATCAGTGCATGGTGCTGAGTGCTCTGGCTGTCCTCCAACAGAGCACTCTGACATTCATAATCCAGCCAAAGCCACCAAGTCAGGTGTTTACTGGTAAGCACATGCTTAAGTGTGTTGCTGGACCAAGGCCGAAAGGGTCAGCGAGTTGCAGCCTGCAGCTCTCTGCATCCCCAGGACCCTATCAGGATATTCCATGTGGATGGCATTTTCCGGGCTTATGGGTCACCGGTGGTCCCTGAGGCATGGGGAGGTCATCTGCAAAATGTCATCTGTGTCATTTTGTTTTGAGCCATGCACAGGGTTTCCTATACACACAGAATGGGATGGGAAAACAAACCAAAGAAAACCAGACACATTTTAACCTGGCTTGGTCAGTGTGCTGGTAAATAAGAAGTGGCAACACAGTGTTAAATGATCTGAATTTTCCCAGCGTGTGGGAGGTTCATCCTTGGATTACAATTTTTCAGGCCTTCACATTATCAGAAGTAATTAAAAATCAAACTGTAAATAATTTCCTGTTGGCTGACTAGTCACATGCCAGTCAAATCTCTGGAGGATGTAGCTGTTCCTGTAAAAGAAAGAAGGAAGCCTTGCTGGATTGTGAAAGCAGGTAAAAAAAAACCCTCAGAATTATTTCTTCTGCTCCCAGAATAATAACCAGAATTAGAGTATGACCTTTCCAGAGTGATGCATGCAATTAAGGAAATCAAAGCTACTGCTATATCTCCGAGGCAAAAGAAAAAAAAACCCTGTTTTGATCACATTTGCTTCTTTTTATAAACCATGAAAGCCTGGATGTTTGGTGTTTAGACTGATGCTCCCTCTGCAGAAGAGGAAGTACACACTGCACATAAAAAGTAATGTGGGGGAAATAAAAAAATACCTGAATGAAATATCATCTCCAATATACCTTGGTGATTCTTCGCTTTTGTAGTATTCAAATGTAGAGGTTATTTTCACCTCCTCTGCTCCCTCATGAATTCCCTCAGGGATTGTGATTTGAGCTTCAAACAGTGAAAATGAAAAAAATTCTTTTTTATCATGGAAGCAGATAAAATGGGCAGAGACAAGAAAAGCTCCTTTTGTTCTGATCTTTCAGACCTCAAAACATATTTCAATTCATTCAAATATGTATTTAAACCTCTTACAAATCAAGAGTATGCATTCTATTTACCTTTCCAAAAATGCATTTTAATTTTAGTATTGCATGTATTATTTTCCTTTCTGGTATAGGAAAATGTTGTTGTTTCTATTTAGATAATATCTGTTATTTCTGTCCTGTGTTATTTGTTATTTATTGAAGTTTAAGCTGTTATGGGCTCTTACATAAATCCTTCTTAGCACGTGGATTATTGATCCTATAATCTGTAATAATATTGTCTATTTTGTCATCCAGCTGGCAGCAATAAACACTAAAAATGCACATTCTAAAATTTGTTGTGAAACTCTACTCAAACAAAAACCAAAACCAAAACAATAAACATGGTCAGTGAATGACACTTCTAAATAAATATTGTGATTTCTCTCTAAAAATGCCTAAAGACAGAAGACCATAATATTAGATTTATGGTCTCTCACACTTCAGGCTTAATACCAAAACAATTCTTTAGTCATGTAGACACCCTTCAATATCAAGCTTGTTTCAATTTTGTACTTGAAAAAGTATGTTCTTTTTACCCTTCTGAGGAAAACGTTTTTTTGGCTTAGGTTGTTTTGAAGGGCTCGACAAAAGCTGTAATGTGGAATAGTTAGACCAAACAGGGAAATTTTAGCAGGGCTTCCTGTGCTGTACCTGGCACCTAATCTCTGCCATGGGCAAAAGCTACAAGCCTGCACTTACAGTGTGCCTTGATTTTGAGGCTACCTTGTGATGCCATCACCTGCCCGACTTCAGCTTGCTCTGGGGCGGGTCTGGAAGACATCTCTTGTCTGTCCACGTGGGCAAATTTTGCTGTTGGAGGGGGTATTGCCTATTGGAAGGCTGCTGCTCTCCCTAGAGGAGCTTAGACACTTCTCTGTTCCGACCCAATATCCCCTCAGGTTAATGAGGTGTTGCAACCTGCACATCTGATTTTCAGTTTGGTCCCAAATCTGAATTTTTTTGGTAAATGTGCGATAAATGTAAAGCGATCATAAAACTGAGCAGTATCTGGGTTCTGACAGTAAGTCTGTGCAAGATTTCAACCTCACAGAGATATGAAGGGTGTGTTATGCCATCTCCTAAGGGTCCAGCTGCGATGCTGAGAGCATGTCTGAGACAGGGCATGACCAGCATCACATTCACTCCCTGTTTCTGATGATCTTAGAGTTAAAAAACAACCCACCAGCTCAGGAACAAAATCAATCCATCTCAGTGATGATGGGCTAGCAGAGAGCCTATTGTTTACTTGCATCAAACCTAGGAACTGGATCATTTTTAAACCCTGAAAGCCTGAGCTGCGAGGAGGCTGCATGTCCCCTGTGCTCAGGGCTGTGCAGCCTCCTGGCTCACCCTGGTAGCACCTCAGGGGAAGCACAGGAGCAACATGAAGATCCCTGTGCTGGCAGGCTTGATTTGTTCCTCATTGCATAACTCTTTGGCATGTCTTGGGGGGCACAAGCCCCCAGGTGCTCTGCAGCACCCTGAGGTCAGCTTGGGAGCTCATGACAGGGCACAGCTCCTCTCTACAGAGAAGGCAGAGCCTTGTGTGAGGAGAAGACCATGCAAGGGTTTTGGAGAGTAGCAATTTCTCCTGAGTTTTCCTCAGGAAAGTATGGATAGCTGTCCTGGGTTGCAGTGTATTCTATTACCATCCTCAGGAGCCGTTGAAACCAGGTGGGGCAG
Source organism: Corvus kubaryi (assembly GCF_017639235.1). Lineage (NCBI taxonomy): Eukaryota > Metazoa > Chordata > Aves > Passeriformes > Corvidae > Corvus > Corvus kubaryi. Next base: position 15,006,102 of record NW_024580667.1, on the reverse strand, counting down.
TGTTTCCTTGCCTCCTCCCCCCAGACTATCTTTCTGTTAATTGCCCATCATTGTCCTGCCGCCTGACTCAGAGATAACTCCCTCCGGACTATTCTCCTGTTAATGAGCCTAATCAACACTTGGCCTCATGACTCGTTACCCCATTGTGAGATGCTCCGCCCAGAGGGAGGAACCAAGCATCCCATCGTGGATATAATCTGAGGCTGAACACCAGAGACACCGGCTTCCCACTGGATTTCCAGAGGACAGGAGCTACACAGCCACCA
>NW_024580667.1:14993209-15005826 GCF_017639235.1 Corvus kubaryi | reverse complement strand
TTATTCTGACTTAGTGCCTCCCACTGGTTTGTTTTCAAACTAGTACAATAGCTAGTTTGAAAGTTGTAGTCCAGGCTTCAGCAAAAACCTAACTGAAGTTCCAGCAGTAGTTAAAACTGAAGAGACTACACAAATCTGAGTGAAATACATTCCATTTTAGAAAACTTAGGTGTCCCCATCTTATCGGTAGTAACATGTGGCTGTTGATAATGCCTGGTTTATTCACATTATTTTGTATTGGCATAGTTGTTACAGTAAGTGCCTCATAAATCATTTGTTGTTGGGGAAGGTTCCTAAAATCACTCTACCCTGGGAAATATCCAAACAAGGTAGCAATTCTTTTTCCTGCAGGCAGAGAATTAATTTCTTCTGGCAAATCTAAATACCTGGTTAGGTGGCTCCTACCTCTGGTGATCATTTATCCTCTTCAGAGATGGTTTCTCCTCTCCTGCACAGCACCTCCAGCTCTCAACATTTTCCAAGCCAGTGGCTCTCACTGCACCATCCCTACATTCCTGTAGCGCACATCAGACCTGGGACAGCACACCACACAACCACTGAAGGACCTTACAGATGAGATGATTAACCTACAAAAGTTTCAGATTCTTATTTTTCAGATATATTGTGAAGCTCATTTATCTTTTTTCATAAGGAAGAAATATATGTATAAGAATATACTCACAGCAAGTGTACATGTCTGCCCACTTGCACTTCATAACTTTTTAGCCCATCAATTTCAGCCATCTTTTATGAGGTGGAGTTTGATAGGATAATGATCTAAAATATATTAATTTTCTAAAAGTTTCAAAAAAAAGGTGTGGAAGAAGACCCTGTCAGCTCTTCTACTGGGAAATGAATGAGCCCAATTTGTATTAAATGACAGAGAATCCATACAGAAGAGCTGTCATGACTGCCATAAATGTCAAAAATGCTTTTCTTAGAAATTGCAGTGCATTGTACACCTGAGACACAAAGCTTTAGGAAGCCAGGCATTATTAGTCCTACTGATCAAGGACTTTGGCATTTGGGTGAGAGAGACTGGGGAACAGGTTTTTGCAGGGATATTCACTGACTTGGGGTGATTAAGTCAGGAGATTGGCTCTGGTTGTGACAGCTGAGGCAGAGGCAGCTGATTTAGCACTTTAATATACTATTCTGGTTGGTGAGAAAAGTAATACTTGTAAAAAATGTATAATGCTTTTGGTGGAAGCTTTTATACATCTACATGAATACAGCTAAGGTTTTTTAATCTAAAATACATGTATATTAGAGGGAGATCATATTCCCTCTTCTCTTTCATAACATGTCTATACGTCCCCCTTAGACACATAATCATGTTTACTTTGCCAAATCCTTCCTTGTACTTGTGGATCAATTAGTATTATTTCTATAGTGTCTCCATCCAAATTCTCTCATTTTATAAAATCACAGAAGAGGAAATAAATCACATTAAAACCCCATTCACCATGGTTGTATCACGATGGTTATGTTACTATGGAAACATCTGTGTGAAGAGACTATGATACTCTTGAAGATTAGCATTTTATCCCATATTTCCAATTATGTCATCAGACTGGATTTTCAGTGGCATAAACTGACATAAACACAGGAAAATTAAGTGATTTATAATGGGTAAAGATGTGAGTTAGTAATTATTTGAGAAAAAAGCCCTAATAATTTACATGATGGGGAGTCTGAATCTAAAACTGCTGCTGCCCCATGCATATTTGAAAGGTTGGATTAAGTTCTGCTTGAATCACCCTGGAATAATTGTTGCTTCCTATTGAGTCCTAGGATTCAAGCAAGCAGCAGGAAAGCAAAAAATCTCTGACTTAGACTGAGTTTAACTAGATAGGGTACAAAATGTGGTGCTGTGTGGCAGCACAGACTACACTGGAGCATGGGCACCTGTGCTTGTTCTCCTCCCTGGTGTCTCTGCACACTCAGGCCTCACCATGTTCTGTCAGATCTGCTCGCTCCACGCTGTGTGTCTGGGCATGTTTCCACACACAGCAGCCATCCTTTCACTTGTAGGCTGGGTCCCCAAATTAGCACAGCCTCTGCACTTTGCAGAGGAGCATTTCCCGTGCTGTCCTTCATCATGGTCAGTGTCCCCTCAACCTTCTCAAAGGTACTCCAGGTATGGTTGGCTTGTTTTCATCTCCCTGTTTCTGCTGGTACCTTGCACCTAGTAACAGATATTGGAGGTATATAGTAGTAAAGTATCTGCAAAATATCTTAAAATGTTTTGTGTAGTAGGACATTTTCTGTACCAGCAAAACAATTGCATTTGATAGATGGCCCAGCCTCTCAAGAAAATTCTCCACTTTGTTTCATTTTGATAAACTACATGATCTTTATGGAATCAAAGTTCCTTCAACACCACAAAGAGAAAAGAATTCCTAGGTAGAAAACCATCAAGCGTATAAATTGAATTGAGCAATGTGGTAGAATTATTTAAGAGATTAAAAGTAAAATGTAAAGTAAGAGTTGGTGCACAAGACTTTGTTTTGATCACATGTTCTCAGGTTGGTAACATCATCAGGGACAAAGACCTTCAAAACAGACAAAGACAGAACCACTCATGCATTATAACAGTTCATACATAATAACACTTCTCTACATGAAGCATGGTATCAGATCCCTCTTCAGGAAAGATTCATCTATGTTGTAAAAACTTATCATTAAAAAATCATGCTGATACATTCTGTGGACAAGGTGAGATCCCAAAGTGAGGAACATGAAGCAGAAGTGCTCCATCTTCATTGTCAGGGCCCCGTGTGCCCTCACACCTGTGTGCTCCAGAGCCCAGGCTGTGGGTCAGCTATGAAGCAGGCAGTGGGGCTGGACCACAGACCAGGGACCAGGCTAGAGGATCAGTCTATCTGTATCTACATCTTAGGATGCATCTCAGCCCATCCTTGCTGTGGGCATGGGATTGCTCTGGGGGGGACTGATTGTCCTGCCAGGTCCAGCAAAATACGGAGTTTTCTGCAAAACACAAATATGTTTTCACCTATTTTGAAATAACTTCCAATATTATGTACGTGAGTGAATATAATTGCAGGTATGTAGTCCAGTGATCTGAGTTTGGGTACACTGATGTCATTGTATGATCTTATACTTTACAGGTCTGCAGGCAGATGCTGTAGATTAGCTCAGCTCCAATAATTGCAAGGTGACTGTCTCTACATCTCTGGGTAAAACAGTCAGTCCTAAAATCCTAACATGCAGAGCTCTTTCAGAAGCCAATGGTAGTTAAGGGAAACATATAAGATTGGCTCCAGTAGTATCACTTGCAAGAAATAACCTTTTTTACCAATTACACTTGAAATATTGAAAGTTTTAAATCAAGGGAACTTGTTTTCCTGTTCCACTTATTCAACGAAACATATTTCTGTCACATCTCTCTGTTAACTATTTCTCAATTAAGTGCATGCCATTATTTTGAACAGATTTCTTTAAAAAAAAAAAGAGAACAAGGAGAGGGAAAAGGGAAGAATAAGCAGAAAATGAAAGCAAGGAGAGAAACTGTGGCTTTGCCTTTTTCTTCTGCATTAGGCAAAAAAAAAAAGTGACACAGGAGTTTATTGTAAACTAAGTTACATATCATTTGCTACCATGTTGATAAGGGAGGCAATCTCAACAATATACCCTGTGTGCCATCTGGACTCTACAGGAACTGCTAGGAACAGGGAGGAGACAAATTGTTTGCAAGCCAAAGCGAATGTGGCACCAGTGCTATGACTTTGTAATTGAAGTCACATAAATGGGGAAGGCTTCTGTCAGATTCTTTAGAGCCCCTTGCTTTCTCTATAGATTTCTCATCTGCCCGCACACCACAAGTTTTTTTCAGTGTTGATGTTGTGGTGACTCCCATTGTAGATGTCTAATTTTTCCATCAGACTGGCGACCTTGTAGGAACAGGGGGATCTAGCAGCAAACTCCAGAAAGTTATGGGAAAAGTGTTTCACATTTTACTTGCTTGATTTATTTCTAACAGTAGCAGTAGAGCCCATTCTCCTCTCCATTATAATGCTGTAAATTCAATTGCAATTGCTTTTATTAATAATGCAATTATTAATAGTAACTCATAATTTTCCTCATGGCCCTGGTCTTGAGTTAAAATTTACATAAAGGAATCCTCATATTTGGCTATAGTACCCTTCAGTGAGTTTATGAAAAAGTATCTGTTTTTTCTTGTCAGGAACTGTCTATGGGACTGGCGATTGAATTTGTTTCTTGGATATCATCTTTCCTATTCAGACTGAGATTCAGATACTAAGTGAATTTTTTGCACATTCTTAAGATGCCTGATGAATTAAATAGACATTCATAAAAGGTCCAAAATTTAAATTTGATGAAACATATAATGTCCACATAAGCTATTTACATTACTCAAGGGCAATTAAGATAATGATTGTGGAAGTTGGATAGTCCGGTACTTTTACAGGCTTTACTTTCATTTTGAATCAAAACTATTATTACCAAATATGGTAACTTATTCCCAGCATTTTAACTATAAATTTGAAGGAGACAAGTTATTCCCATTAATCTTTGGAATGCACAAAACTCAAAAAAGACGTGAGCAAAATGTTAGAAGGGCTGGGAAATGTTATTTTCATCCTGTCCTTTCTGTCTTGTCTGCACCAGGATGACCCCTCCTTCTCAGTGACACTGTTGGATGAACTCTGCAAAAGGGCATTTCTGTTTCAATAGTGACTGAGTGATATGGCCAAGCATGACTTTACTCCCTGCCAAGATTGTATTTTCAGCTCAGTGGAGAAAAAGAAAATCCTTTCTTTTCAGCTAAGGTTCTCAAAATATTTGTTGTTTCCAAACTCCAACCAGCAGGATCCACGTTAAAGCCATACAGAAACTAAAAGACAAGTGAAATCACCCACCTGCAAAATTTTCACCAAAACAGCCAAAAGGGAAAACACTTGACTGATTTGTGCTGGCATGAAACAGCATCTAGTGTGCTCCCCTCTTTCTGACACTAGCACATTTTAGTATTCCTGCCAACCACATTGTAGTCTCAAGGGCACCTTCAAAAAAACAACAAAAACTGTTTAAAAATAACCCTCTGGAAAAAAAAATAAAAATAAAAAGAGTGCTACTATTTCTGGAAAAAGTTGGTTTGTTTTCCTTTTTTTAATTAAATGTTTTAAAGGAATTAATAGTCCAGGCATTCAAAGGGACACAACAGCAGGGTTACATGTGCTCACAGTGTGGTGCATCTTGTCATCTCAAAGGTTCCCAAACAGTTGGTCCACAGAGATTTGGGAGGTCACATAGCTTTAACACTTCCCCATCTCCTACTGCTTAATCTCATTTGTAATATCTAAAAATACACATCTTGCTTTCCCAGTATAGCTTTCCCATGTAAACTTGGACTTGCTGCCGTTATCCCAGGACATGGTGATATTCTGCAGGGTGGGAGAACAGGACATGTAATTGCCAGCTGGAAGAGAGGCAGTTTCTGAATGGAAGGGGAGGATTTCCCTGAGATAATGTTTCTATTCGTTCTGGAAAATTACCAAGGACGTTTTTACTAAATAGCATTCAGATTGGTTTCAGGCACCTCTGCAAAAGCAATTCTGTCTCTCTGGTCCAGAAGCTGGGCTAGGCAGTCCCCGTGGGAAGCAAGAAAGAGCTGAGGTATCTGCCTGGTGCATTTTATGCCTATGCATGACAACCATTGGTTCAAAAATTGAAGCAAGTCAGAGAATTAGTAGCCCTTACAGAGCACCTCAGGGAATTCTATTCCATGCAAGGCATATCCAAATTGTCTACTCTAATCAGTTCATTCTTGTTTTTAAATATTTTGAGGACATAAATATCTTGCTCCAATAAAACTTACTAGTGACTTTAAAAGATTCTTCCACTGACACACACTAATTTTATCACACAATTTTGCTTTAACTTGTTAGTTTTTATAATGACCTTAGACTTCCTAAGATACACCCCAGGCCGTTGGCAAAACTGTTTGCATGCACAAAAATTTCTGTAAGAGTAATGCCTGTTTCTCTCCATGAAGATTTATTGCTGTCCTTTGCAATAGTGTTGCTGGGGAAACAGGGACTCCTAGTCATATTTCACATGATGCCTACAATTAATCTGTTAGCAATTCACACTGGATGGCTCTTTCACTGAGTACATCTGTTAACAAATTTCTTCGGCTGGATAATTTACCTACATGTGTATTTTGAACAAAACAGCATCACATATTAGACCTACTGACAATTATTTTCTCTGAATGTGTTTTTTCATTTAGCATGTTCAGAAAGAGTTACACTTGTTAGTCTCCTTGAGACAGAGGTTCAAATAAGTCTATTAATATATCTTAATCTCAATTAATTTATACAAAAACATCTAGATTTTGAAAGTATGCTTTCTCTCAGGAGTTAGGTTGATTGCACTTTAACCCATTTTTTATTTGATTACCTAAGCAACACATATGGAGGTAAAGGAAATGCAATATCTTGCTGCTAAGGGCAAAGTTGATAGAGACGGTGTGAACGTTAAAATGGAGTTGTATTCATGCATTCAGTGAAGGAAAGTAACTGGCATTCAAGTGAACTAGAAACTGGCAATCAAGAAGTCAATCTATGTGAACTCATCATCATCAGACTGAAAACAGTTGTTGATTGTTTGGCTTCAGATATGGATTACACGGATTCATCTTAATATGACCTAATGAATCTCACACCAAGATTCACTGAGTTTGAGTTCATCTAATGAAAGTACACACCATTTAACTGTTTCTCTAACCTGCAGTGTTAGTCAAAACATTAGGAACTCCAAGGTCAGGGAACACTATCTTCCCCTGAGAAAGTCAGCTACCATTTCCCTGTGAGTCAAGATAGGAAACAAATGGGGTGAACAGCACTGACTTGGGGAAGCGGGAATGTATGAGCTGTCTGCATCTTAGTACATTATCTAAGGGTTAGAAAGAGAGGAGAAAAAGGAATTCTGGAAAATAAATCTGTTTATCTGGAGAACTGCAGAAAAATGCAGTCTCTCTTTCAGACCACCAAATGCAGATGGCCTCAGTAGACCTGCTCACAGGAACACAGGTGGAATCACGTGTTCTTTGTGCTACGTGACCTCACCCACTAAACCACCTTCAAGCTTTTTATATCCATCCCACTTCATAGCCTACAGAAGTTGATCCTAGCAGGTAAGGCAAGAAAACTTTTACAAAATTTTCAGACAACATCAGACATCATTCATGATCAAAGTGAGGCATCTTCCATTCAGGCACTTCACTAAAAATTGGGTACTCTTCCAAGCAGAATGAATTGCATTAGACTTACATCTCATCTTGATAATTTTCTTTGTTAAGCAAAGACTCATTAGCCTCTTATACAAGCGTGGTATCAATCACTTGTGGCAAGGAATTGGAATAAAACCACTTATGAAATCCTTGGCTTACACCCAATGTTTTCCAGTGCCCTCTGAGTAGTTGCAGTGAGGAGCAGGGAAAATCTATTGCTTGTCCAAAGAATTTTCAGTGTTTATAGCATATGAAAGCAATGCTTTCTCTACAAGACAGTGTTATCATTTTTGAAAATGTTATTTTCAGAAGTAGTATACTAAAAATAACACAGTACAGCCTAGGAGCAGACTACTCATTTTAGTTCCTTTATAAATACACTTTTCCAGGTTACAGAAATTTTTGTCACTCCAGTTTAACTCATAAGGTAGTTTGAGCCTGTTTGGAGACAGGGCAGAGGAGAACTGAGAACTGTCTGAAATTCAAAATATGCAAAAGCAGGGCCCTGCACCTGGGAAAGAATAACCCCATGCATCAGGCTGGGGGATGACCTGTTGGAAAGCAGCTCTGTGGAGAAGGACCTGGGGCATCCAGGTGGACAACAAGGCAGTGGTGTGCCCTGGGTGCCAAAAATGTCAATGATATTCTGGAATACAGGTCGAAATTGGTATCCTGCCTCTCTACTCAGCCCTTGTGAGGCACATTTGGAGTGCCGTGTCCAGTACTGGGTTCCCCATGACAAGAGAGACATGGAGCTCCTGGAGTGGGTCAAGCGGAGGGCAAGATGAATAAGGGATTTGAGCATGTCTCTTATGAGAGAGTTGGGCCTGTTCAGCCTCAAGAAGAGATGGCTGAGAGGAGACCTCACCAATGTCTGTCAGTATCTGAAGGGAGGGTGTCAGAGGATGGGCCCAGGCTCTTCTCAGTGGTGCCAAGCAATAGGACAAGAGACAACAGGCAGAAACTGAGGTACAGGAGATTCCACCTGAAAATGAGGAAGAACTTCTTTACTGTGTAAGTGACCAAGCACTGGAACAGGTTGCCCGGAGAGCTTGTGGAGTCTCCCTCACTGGAGATATTCAAGAACCATCTGGATGCAATCCTGTGCAGTTTATGCCAAGATGACCCTGCTGAGCATGGACCAGACAACTCACGGTGGTCCTTTCCAACCTGACCCATTCTGTGATTCTGTGTATGAAAATGGATCTGACACTACTGTTACAATGTAGAATTCCAGAATGTGAGCAGATATAATCCAGCGTTACAAATGTTAGAATTATTTTATACAGACTCCTTACAACTAAATATGCACATTTAAGCCTTAATGAAGACTACAGAAAGCAGTGAAGCTCTTCCACTGGACATGTTCCTAAAACTTTGAAGAAGTCACAGTGTAAATAGAATCAGATCAAAGGATATGGATGCTGGATTAGGCAAGCAGCAGATTACAAAACAGCATTAGCATTTGCCCTTTGCAAAGGTTAAATATGTTCCTATCTTAAATATTGCATCCATGTTCCCATGAGGACTATCCATCAAAAAGATTTTGGACTAAAATTGGAACAGGACCAGAATACAATCAAAGAAAATTTTTCAGAACTTCAGAGCAGACATTATTAGAAATAAATAGCTCAGAAGGCTGTTGAAGAGTTATAAGTCATAAGCAGCCTTGAAACAAAGAAGAATACTCCTTCAAATAATAAAGTCTTTTAAAACTAAATGGAGGTGATCTGCTTGTATTAAAGTCTCCAGATTTCAAGAAACTTTCACCTTGTTCAGTTCCATTACCAATGTGGTGCTCAGAACAGCTTCAGTAGTCAGTCTTTCAGAGTGCACAAACATTTTAAAAGCAGCAGACCTCTTCATGCATTTTCGTTCCTAAGTCACTGCAAAAGTAAAATGTTCCTGATCTTGTTTGTTTCAATTTGAAACTCAGAGGAAGTTTTGGGATATCAGGAGAGAGAGTTCTCCTTTCTCATATTAGACATCTGCCATGTGGATAAATGAATTAGTCACCCAAGACCCTGTCTGTAGTCAGGGCAAAAAGTGAATTATTAATCTGACCTGTCTTGAGCCAATGCTATAGGATAAGTTGAACTGTTTCTTTCCATTGGTCTGGGAAGAGAGTGGAGGTGTCTGGCTCTTCTGTGGACACCCAGACTGCAAGACAGCCACATTGTGTCAGTTGACCGCTAAGCCAGCCTGTTGTACTCAACCATCAATGGCTTTGATGCTTCAGCTCTTTCTTGATCTCATACAAGAATCACTTTGCTGGTGTTTCATAGCCCATACTAGTACAGGGAGTTAGTCCATGCCAAGTGCAAGCCTCTGCACTAATCCTGGCTGAACACCAACCATAAAGCTTCTCTTGGCCCATTCTCAGTGCTGGTCTGGTCCCTTTATAGTTTAAAAAGAATCCCATCCACCTGTTTTTATGGGCCACTAGTCATTTTTACAGCTTCAACCATGCTCAGAATTTCTTGTGCAAAAAATGAGTAAATATTAAGGAAGGGAAGGTGTGGATACACCTAATCATGGCCTTGTAACCTCTTTAGAGCCAAGGAGAAGAAGACACACAGTACTGCAAGTCTGAATTACCTGTCAGAAATAACCCCTCATTCACCATAAATACTCTTACACAGTGAATTCCCTGAACTGATATACTGTGTTATCACTGAAAATAAATAATATTGAGTAATTGTAGATTACTCCTATAATCCTTTTGCAGGGATTCAGAGTAGGAATCTTATACATACAATGGACATCAAAAAAGAGGAACCAGACTGTAGTTCCCAGAAATGTCCACTTACGTGCTTATAAGAAACATGAGTAGAACAAGCTTAAAAATGCAAGAAATCACATGCAGATCACAGTCTGGAATCATCCAAAAGAAAAAGCATAAGGAAAAAAATCATATTTTGGCACTCAAGCTCTGCCTAGCAGAGACTCTCTTAAGTTTAAAAGCAAAAGGAAAAGGCAAGTAGCATTATAAAGTGAAGGTAATATGTTCAAATATCTAGTTTTGCCTGTTATTTGATACTGTTACAAACTTTTCATGGTTGCTTTATGCTCTTGGAGCAGGCCACTACATATATTCTCACTGTAGATGTGTGGTAAGCAACTATTATAAATAATTATTCTATGTTACCACTATAAAACTATGTTTTAACAGGCAGAGTAATATTTCTTTAATGATAAGTACCTCACAGATATATGACTGAAGAATATCTGTAATTAATACTGTCCCTGCAAAATAACATAACTAGTGGAATTACAAAGCAAATCATTATGAAATAGCTACTGAATTGTAAGGCCAAATTGGAGTAGAGAATGCAAACCCAAGGAGAATATAAAACCAAAGTTACCAGCATGCTTAGTAAGGAACACATTTGGTGATAAAATGACTGTGTGTAAGATGGCCATCAAGTACCTTCAAAGCTACCCTAGCCTCTACTCCTGTGGCAAGTGTTCCAGCCCCACTGCACTGGGAGGCCTTCCCTGAACTCCCTCTGGATTGTCCATTTCTTTCATGCATTGGGGGCCCAAAATTGGATGCAGTATTTTAGGAGTGGCCTTAAAAGTGTTGCACAGAGGAAATAAATAGTTTCCTTGGTCTGTTGAATATACTTCTGTTGATATAGCTGAGGATGCTGCCAGCATTTCTCCCTGCCAGGACTCCCTGCTGGATTATGTTTGGCCTAAAAGCCACCTGAACACCTGGTCCTATCCAGGAGAGCTGCTCCCTGGCCTAGCCCATACTAGTACAGGGGGTTAGTCCGTGCCAAGTGCAAGCCTCTGCACTAATCCTGGCTGAACACCAACCATAAAGCTTCTCTTGGCCCATTCTCAGTGCTGGTCTGGGTCCCTCTAAATGTCCCCAAGAGTATTGACTGGTGCCACCAGTTTGGCTTCATCTCCAAACTCTGTAAGGGTGCACTCCTTCACATCCTCCAGGCCACTGATAAATGTACTAAACATCACAAGTAGGTCCCAGTGCAGATCCCTGTGGAACTGGACCTGTAACCAGTCTCCAGCTGAAGTGTGAAGATTTAACTACCCCTTCTGAGCCCAACCATGCAGCCAGTTCTTCAAATGCCTAGTACTCTGCTCAGTTACTGCTGTTGTAATTACTATTCTCTTCAGCAAACCATCTGCCTTTGTGATTTCAGGACCACCGCTGCAGATCTGAAGAACAAAAGTTTTGCCACTACTTTTTAGTGCCAGTGGCATCCCATAAAAACCCACAGCTGTACTGTCAGAGACTCAATGGTAACTTATTCTGTCTTCAGCAACAGACCCATTCATCAGTGTTTCATTGCTGGATTCTCAAGGATATATCTCTCTAATGCATTTTTTTCAGAAGCAAAGACAGGTTAAGATTTCTTGCCTCCTTTCCTACTGCCTCCCCTTTGGCTGAGCTGGTACTGCTCTTGGTGGGACGGACTGAGAAGTCAGGAACAGCAGTGTGGAGATGGGGCCTAGAGTGGAGGGGGAACAAAAAGCTGGAAATGTCTGAAACTGGCATCCCATGAGACAAAAACACACCACTGAATGCTACATACTAGCCTTACTCCTGGCTTACCTGAAATGCAACCAGACACACAAACATGGTGTCTGGAAGGTGATTTTTGCCTTCTAGGATTGTTTTCCAAATCTCACCTGGCAATACCAGTAGTAAATATGAAACTCTATCCTGAATTATTCTGTTTCCTACATCATCTCTGCAGTAGCATTCAGGTCAGAATGAAATACAAGTGCTAGAAAGCCCTCCAAATCTGAGCTAATTTACACAGAAAACTTCTCAAGCTAAATGTTATTCGACCTCCTGAACAGGGCGTTGAATTGTGAAGCTGTGTGAACACACAAAAAAAGGATGACATCATCCCAACACTCATATTTGTTCAACTCTCTTTAAGGGAACATTTATGGTTTTTTCCAATAGTAAGGGTGCCATGGCTCTCAGGAGGGACAGAAGCTGTTTTCTCAGGAACCATCAACCAAGGTTCATTTCTACTCTTTGGAAATGTCCTTTCAGTTCCTGACGGCAGTTATGTGCCAAAGGGGCCCAGCAGGCCTTTTTGGAAACTGTCACTAGTGATCAAGGAATGTTGCACAATTTCCTTTCCCTGAAAGGCCTCTTTCCTTTCCTGCTAAATCATCCCTGCCAGCTCCTAGACCTTATAAAGTTATTCTGAGTCACAAATCAGTTTCCATGCCATTGGACCAAATCGTACCCAGGAGGAATGGTCATATACTGTGCCCATGCTTCCTGGAGAGAAGTCTTAAGAGAGTGTCCTGGGTTGCAGTGTATTCTATTACCATCCTCAGGAGCCGTTGA
>NW_024580667.1:14877278-14993199 GCF_017639235.1 Corvus kubaryi | reverse complement strand
TTATTCTGACTTAGTGCCTCCCACTGGTTTGTTTTCAAACTAGTACAGAGAGGGAGATAACATTTCATTCTTCTCTCAAGCAATCTGTTCACCTATAACATTCTCAGCTGAAGAACCCTTGGTTGAAGTTTAAAGAAACAAGGGTTGTCTACCTGAGTGGCTCTTTCATAGGGCTCAGGGGGACATGGGGAGGGGAGGATTTGGTTCCATACCACCAATTTGCCAATTTGGAGAATGCAGATTAATATTAACATCCTCCCTACTCTTTTTTGAACACCTATAGTAAGGAACAGGACATGAGGATTGTTGTATATTGTAGGGTGAACAGAGAAAATAGGGGCTTGGAAAGAGATGCACAAGTATCTAGGATAACTTAGATTCCTTCAGAAATACCCAAACAAACAAGCTGCAATATGCCACTCAATTTTAGCAATAAGTATGACTGTGGAGGCTGACATCTCTGCATCGCACATCTAAGTACTACAAGAAGCAATTATGAAGAGCTAGGAAAGTGCTTCCAGATATAATAATAGTTTATTAAAGTCCATCTGGTGGTAAGACAGCAAGCGGGAGTGTCAGTATGAGCCTAGAGAAAGTGATTAAAACATAAGCAGGATGTGATGGAGGAGGCAAATAATCTAAAAGAATTATATTTTTGCAGAGTTTCATTAGATGGCTTTTCTGTTACAGCAGCTATGTTTTGCTTGCTGCCAGCTGCTGTATCCCACTCCAACTCAAACACACCCCTCGTATTTAACTGTAAGGCTTGCTATGCTTGCAAGGCATAATTAGTATTTACTAACTAATAAAGATGACAGGGCACAAATTAGAAATCTAAGGTCTTGTGGCCATCCCACTGAGGGCCGGAGGCCACATATACCTGACAGCATAGGCTATGCTCCCATATCAGGTGATGCATGCATGAATATATAGCTCTATTGATCCTCTTCCCTGCTTCCCTCATAGACTGAGGAAACATCCACCAGATCTTCTTGAAGAAGCCCTAAATACCCAAGCACACCTGCAATAACACCTGACTTGTTCAAATTGTCAAACAAGGTAACACAGCACAGAAACTGCTACCCGTCATGGCTGGATGACCCATGCCATAACTGCCCACTGGAGACAAAGGGAATCTTCACCTTTTCACACAAGCAGCCTTCAGAAATTCACATTAGCATTCATGATCACCATCTTTTGCATCTTTTCTTTTACAATATCTGCACAAATCTCATGTTTTTCCCCTCTGGCCTTGACCAACTGTCTCGTGGCACCATTAAAATAATAATCCTCATCACACATGCTCACATGCCCAGAAGTGTGTTTTTGCACCTTTAAACTCATTCTTAGACTGGTATTCAGTTACCAGTCATCATCTGCATGGAAAAAATATTTAATTTTCCTCTCCTCTCCTTCCACAGGTATTATTATTCTGAAAGTTTTCAGAAGAATGCCAGCTATCTTCAGTTAAAGGTGGCCACATCTTGTCATGGAAGGAGGTGTCCTTGTTGCTTAAGGCAGAGGGATGCTCTCATCTCTTTCATTCTCCTGTGCTTTGCCATTTTACTGTTTGTCAAAATCCATGTCTCTTCTGTCTTAGCCGTGCCCCAGTGATGCTACTTTGGCATCTCGATGATCCTGGCTGGGATCCACACTTGCAAACTTTCTATTTTCAGAGAGACACATTTTAGCAAAATGGTTTTCATAAAACAGTGCTTACATCTGGTTCTAAACTACTTACAACATCAGCAGCAAACATCTATCACCAGCACTTTAAAGTGAGTGTGCTGCCTCAGATGAAATATTGTCAGATTGTGTAGAGCTCAATAAATCCACTACACTAAGAGTAAACTATTCTAGTAATTAAAAGCATTTCCAGGGACGAAAGATTGTAGAAAATATCTTCTACTGAGTTAATTTTCATTTTTTCCCTATTGATTCAGCTTAGTATAACCAAAATAAAGATATAAAATGTGGATGAAAAGGGGAATATGACATAAGTCAAGAAAGAAGTGACCAGTAATGGATCAATTCTGCATTCACCATTTGTAAGTAATCAGTATTTATTATTACTCATTTTGCAAAAATGATCTTCCAGCTTCAGTTCCAAAGCTATAAATACAATTTTCACTTTAAAGTTTGCTGAAAAACACAGTGTGAAAGTTTATCTGCACCACTAAAAAAGTTAACACAGCTATCCTGAGACAGAAATGCAGTGAAGTTGAGGCAATTTTAGTTTTATCGTGAGGCAAACTTGCCAAGGTATGCCTTAGGCAGGAGCAGAAAGCTGATCTTGTTGTGATAAATGTCTTCACTGTGCCTTTATACCATGGTAACTCACACATGTTAGTTTTCATATTGGCAAAAAAAACCAAAAACAAAAAACCACAAAACCAAACAGAAAAGTAAAGGGGGTAGTGGTGGGAGAAAGAATCATTTATAGTAGAAGTGACATAAGGCGCAGCATCACAAATGGATTCTCACTTAACTTGCTGGTGGTTTTCCACTGGTCCTTGCCTCTGTTAATTTATTTTCTGTCTCTGGGCTATCAGAGTGTATGCAGGGAGCTGCATGTGCCTAGCTCTACCCCAGCAGCCCAGTAGCAGTAAAACAGGTAATAGCGTGTTTGTTTTTCTCTATGTTTCTGAGTGACCTATGATGTCTGGTAACTCTGTGTTCATGATTCACAGAAACATAACTGTCCAAGGAAAAGCTGTTCCCCTTCTTTTTTCTTCACAGCACACACTGAGTTTTCTTTTATCATGATTCTTTTCCAAACAGTTCTCCATGGGGGTGGGGAGAGTGGGAAACTGTCTGAATGCCTTATGTTCACTGACAGATCATTATAACATGCCAAGATTTTACAGGGGTGAAAATATCCCAGGAAGTTGTTATTTATCAATTCCCAAAAAATTTAGCTTGCAAAATAAAAAAGTAAGCCTTAAGTAAATGAGGGAAATAAAGTAGTACATGCCAAAGGCAGGTCATTTTACTTTTACTTTCTATTTCTTCTACACCAACACAAAAAACATCATCAGTTCCTATTCTCTCTCCCATATGAACTCAGAACTGTACAGGTTGCTCTGAAAAAGCTCAAATCTGAGTTGTAAATATGAAGCCTAACAGCTCCCACATCTGTTTCTTAAACAGTTGGAAGTCATTACTGCTATTCACCCTAGTGTAACTGCAATTCCACATGAACTTGATGTTCCCTCTTTTTTTTTTTTTTTTATAATTTAAAATTACACTCACATTTTCATTGTGATGTGGAAGCAGAGTGTTTCTTATAATCCTTTTACTCAAAACTCTTTTGAGGACTATTTTGTATTCATGAAGAGGGTGTATGTGGTGGCCTGTTAACCCCCTGATTCTGTATGTTCCCCCTGTTCCCTCCCTAGCCCTGGCCACTCCCTCGGTTTCTCCCTATTTGCTCCTGTACCCCAACCCTGCCCAGGGACCTCCCCTGGGCCCCTGACAAAACCACCCCGCACTCAGAGCACGCGGTCTCTCTACCTCTGAACATCCCGGGGACAAGATGTGATTAAAGCCATCTCAAACCCGCATGAGAGACCCTTCTCTGCCTTCTTTACCATCCGCTGCATTGTAACACTGCTGGCTGCCGGAGCCAGATCGCGGGGCTGTCCGAAATGGACTCCAGGATGCGACTGATCACACGGCCCTAGGAAACCCTCACTGAGCTCTCAGGGAGCAGCAGCCTGCTAGGCAGAGTCTAGCGGTTACAACAGGTGTTTCTCTCTTTATCTCAAGGATCTGACTCAAGTTCAAGGAGCAAACAGTTGATGCACTTAAAAAGTCTGACATTTCACGCTTCTTGTTACTGCTTATTGAGTAGAGGCAACATCTCCACAAAAGAGCCAACAGTGCTGGACACATACCCTGCATGCACATGCACCTCAGATACTCCATCTCATGGTTTGGTCTGCTTTCATCACCAGTTTAAACTAATCCGCATGAATGTGAACTGATGCACCTGCTGGGTGGTCCCCACTGGCTCTGCAGGTTTGTGCTGGGAAAATGGGAACTGTCACACTGTGGGAACTGTGACACCCTTGGAAAAGCTGCTGGAAATCATCCTTCGTGTGGATGGCTGGATCCTTCAGCTGGAAGATGCAGAGAAGAGGGTTGGGGCTGTTTCACCTTGTCCCACAACATATCCCAACCTGTCCATCCTAATATCATGGTCTTAGTGCCTCCCTGCCTGCACTGTATGTATTTTGCAGACTCTCTTGCCATGGACTTGGTTAGTTTATGTCAAAAACCCAGTGTAGTTACCTTTCAAGAAAGTAAATACAGGAAGGTCCTGGAAATTGTGGGTTGTTTTTTACCATGTTGTCATGGCAATGAGCACATGTGAATTCATCTGGGTAGAGATGTCCTTACAGCCTCTCGCCAAGCTGCAGGCTGTGAGATGAGTGGGCAGTGCTGTCTTGCCTCCAGGCAGTCTTTTGCAGAGAGCCCCTGCAGGGACAGAAGTCATGGTGCAGGGGATCAGCTCACCTCTTCCTGCAGGGAAGCATCCTCCAGGATGCTGCTGCTCCTTGGCAAGAGTCACACATCCAAAGCAAGGTGCAGCAGGAGGTAGGACTAGCACCAGTTCCTGAGGTGCTGCTGGATTCGAGACTGAAATGTACTTCTGCAGCACAGGAGACTGCTGCAGGAAAAAAAAAAACCTTTCCCCATTTTCTCAAGAAATTTCCACTTTCCTTATTTTCTCAAGAGATTAAAAAATCATCTAATGCCTGTTCCCTGTGATTCACTTGTTGAAATGCCTTTGTGAATTCTCAGGAGGAAGAAATAAGATCATGAGATCAAGGATTGCTCAATGGGAAAAAAATTGCACCCAGGGAAACTGGAGCTGGAAGAGAGGATGAAACCCTGTCACTGCTCTATCCTTTCTGCAGAGCTTTGTCCTGTCAAATTTTAAAGACTATAAAAGAGAAATGCCTGTTGTGGGAATAGGGATGTAAGACAGTTATACTTCTCCATCTTGGTTGCCTACCACACATGGGTGGACAGATGCTTCAAAACAATAGTGATGA
This sequence comes from Corvus kubaryi, assembly GCF_017639235.1. Classification (NCBI taxonomy): domain Eukaryota; kingdom Metazoa; phylum Chordata; class Aves; order Passeriformes; family Corvidae; genus Corvus; species Corvus kubaryi. Next base: position 14,988,139 of record NW_024580667.1, on the reverse strand, counting down.
TGTCTTGTTAATAAGGCTCATATATCCTAAATATCCCTGAAGTGGGTAATTCGTGAAGGTACAGAAAAAAGGGAGATTAAGATCTTTCCATTGCTGTGCTATAATGAACTATCTGGGCTATGTGTACAGCTGTATGATAGCAGCACCACCCAACAATTTTAAGATATTCAATGGCTTAGCAGAACAACAGTAGCCATACGTTGCCAGAAGATAGGCAGAACTCAACAACAGTAAAAATGAAACAATTTTAGGAGGAAAAAACAGATGCAGTAACACAAAGCAACTTTGTGACTACATTTTCGAGGAGCATTGACAGATACCAAACTCTCTCCAAATCACACTGGTGCCTTTTGTTTCATACTTGTTTTGCTCAGACTACTTTTTTCTCCAATTTGTCCTAAAGATGTTCTCAGAAGTTATTTCAGTTCCTCCAGAATGTTTCTTAGTTATTTTTTAGGCAGTGCCTATAAACCAGAAGCAATAATTTCTCACACACTTTGAGCCATAAGCACCCTGTGAAGAGCCAAGTGAGAGCTATGGGTATTCAGCATCTCTCACTACAAAGCCCTGCAAGTGTCACGTTTTTGAGTGGTTCCTCTTGGAAATTTGAGTTTCTCCCTGTGGCCACTGCTGGGAACATGATAAAAAGCAAATGAATGTCTATGAATAAAAAACTACTAAGCCAGCATGAGTTCTTTCAAGCCTTTGGGTTGGCACAGCTGTAGAGTTGAGTTGGAGGAGTTGGGCAGAGGTTTGCCAGAAGTGAGAGACAGGGAGGGGGCAGTGAGGTATGTGCAAAAGCTCTGGAGAGAAGGATGTCTCAGAAGGTGAAAAAAATGATATCCCTGGGAGGAACTCAAACAACTAGAGGTTTGTCATTAAATTCAGAACAAGCTTTTTATCCCAAATCACTCTTGCAAGCTATGCATTTGCTCAGTCTTGTCTTGAACTCTTCTCTCCTAAGGATGCAAGCTGATCAGTTAGTGAGGAGGTGGTTTCTCCTTCTGTGTAAGCAGCCAAAATTTCTAATTACCTCCATGTCCTGTGTTAACTAACTTGGGCATTAACTTTGGTAAAATCCTGGCATGGGTGTCACTAAAGATGGTTGTTCTCCCACATCATCAAATGCACTGCAGTTACCTACAGGTCAATGGTGTCTTCCTCAAGAGTGTGCTCTGTACCCTAATCACTTCTTGCTGTCTCTCACCAGTTTTGACTAGAAAATGCATTACTCTACAGACCATGAAACTACAAGCATTTCTCCACCATTGCAGCACCACTGCTCAGCACAGGGATGTTGCACTGCTGGGCACAGCCAGATGTGGTGGGTACCACGGGAGCCAGGCAGCAGTGTGGGTGGCTCCACCTCTGAGACGAGCCTAGGAGAGTGGGAATCTAGCCTTGGGTCAGCGCTGTCTGGTAAGGGGGAAGGAGAAAACATTTTAAATCAGCCAGCAAAATAAAGGCATGGTAGAGCTGGGAAGAGATGTGCCCTGAACCCTTTAAATTCCTTTCCTGTTACGTCCTCCTGAAAACCAAAGCAGATTTTTTTTTTCTGTGTTCAGCAGATGCAGCTGGGGATTCATAGGGCTGTGTGGGCTCTGCACTTTCATGAGTACATGCACATATGCACACACTTTTTATTTTCTACATTAATACTGTAAAAACTCTCTGTGCAGGGCGCAGCTGAAAAGCCACCATGTATTCTCCAGCACACACACATATTCTTCAAACATTTCTACTACTGTTACCTTAGTAACAGCCCTAGGGAATCCCTAAGTAATTAATCAAGCTGCGTAGCTGTTTAAAGTTTCTTATGAGGGATGCTGTTTTCTAGCTTCTTTCTCACTGCTGGCAAAAAAAAAAAAAAAGTCTATATTTAGAAAAGAAGTGGCATGTGGGCTGATTGAGGGAGCCTCCTTTTTCTCTCATATGGGGGAGGTAAACGAGTGCCCATGTGCACCTTGTTAAGCATTTCTTTGGCATGGGTATACTTACTAAGTAACTGATACTGCAAGTAACAGCTGAAGCATGAACCTCAAAGAATTTAGAGGTGCAGCTGCCAGGCTGGATTTCTTCAAATATTTCAATGTTCATTCTAGGAGACCATTCTGGTTTCTCCCTCCAGTGCCACATTCAGAAATCACTTTCAAAGTCACTGATGCAAAGCTGAGTCAGACAACAAGAAACAACTATTATCGTTTAGTCTGAGTTCCCATAAAACCCATTCTATAGACATTCACTATTCTATTTTAGTTTGGTTTTTTTCTCTGTAGAAGGCAGTATTCTTCCTTTGTACACTAAGGAGCATAGCTGAGTGTGCTAGATTATGGAGATCATAAAGCCTGCCTTACAGAAAGAAATACCTGTTGATTCTTTCCTCTAAAGCAATTGAAACTCTATGGATATGTTATTTTTATTTTTAGGATAGCAGCTAACATCACGTCAACCTTTTTTCATGGTGTGGATCCCTGAGGATTTTCCCTAGGAGCTGTGGTTCTGTGCAAACCAATTCTCTTTCCTGAGTTATCTCCCAGGATCACTCAGAGGAGCATGGCACTCCATGGACACGATAAAAAAAGTGTGACTAGGTCAGGTCACTAAATTTTCAGTACAGCGCTTTCCTTCAAGAGATACAGATACAACAACAGCAACAATGAACACTCCCAAGTCTTCATAAGATGTTGCAATTTGGATCAGTTTTCTTTGGCAAGTCTTTACAGACTCCATTGGACAAGACATAGATCCCAGCTGGGGAGACTCAGCAACAGTACTGACCAGGGAAGAGGACAATGGAAAGTCAAGTCCTTGCTCATCCTGAGTAAGCTCAATGCATTGATCTTCACCATTCAATACCCTCTCTCAGTACTCAATACAGTGGTACCAGCTAACAGATCTCTGCTATGTGTTGTGACAGCCTCTGAAAGACTTGCGTTGTCTTTGTATGGGATGGGAATATTTCTGAAGTCTCAAAAGTGGTCAGAGGAGGGGATAAGAGCAGCAGATACCTTTCTGTGGACTGTGCTGTGCCAGAAGGATGCTGTTTAACCTCATTTTGCTCATTTTGCATAGTGAGTCTTGACAGTACTAACCCCCTTGATGACCTGCATGCTCTGCTCTTTAAGTCTCGGGATTTGCATCTGTTCCACCAGCAGACACCATTTTATTTTTAGATTAGTCAATCCTGGAGTAGTAAAGCACTGTATGACTGTTAGAGATAATTTCTAACATCAATAAAACTTAAGAAGTTTATTCTAATAAAGCAAGAAACATCTGAAAAATGGGAGGCAAAAGCTACAAAAAAGCAGAGCAAATATATACCAGTAAAATGGAGTTCTTAATCACACTTAAACATCATGATAGATTTCTCCAAAGTGCTTAGGATCTCAGCTGACCTTGTAGATGGACCAGCTGCTCTGTCTTCCCCATTTGTGTTGCATTTTGAGCTTACCACTTGAGAAAGCTTTCTCATGGCTCTCCTCTAAAAAAACCCCCAGCTCCTTATACTAAATGTGATGACTCTCAGTTTTCTTCTCCTATTTTCTCAGATGTTCATTTCTGAAATTCTAATGGTGAAAGCAAAACACGGTTTATTTTCAATTACCCTAGGATTTTCTCTGCCTTTACACTTCTGTGCTGTGCCTGAATTAGCAATTTCTTCTACTCTAGCCAGTCTTCTTGCAGGTTATTTTTGCATCGTGACTTTTGCCTGTTTCTCTTTTCTAACTAGAGAGGAGACCTTAGTGACTTAAGCAAGTCTTAAGGCACCTACACTTCAGTTCCTTCAGGTCATGTGAGATGAACCTCCCTGGTGAACCTCAGGGTCTTTAGGAACTTTTCCCAACACCACACATTGCACCAGACACGACTTTCAGTTATTCCACACCTACCCCTCAAATCCACTCTGTTCCACACCAACGGACTAGGTGTTACAGTAGCCTAGAAATACACAACTAGAATTAATAATAACAGTGGGTTTGATGTTTGTGTTTCATGGTCCAGCCTAAGGACAGTTTTCTCACTGTGGGAGTCATTCTTTGAGTGTTCCTCCATGACCTCATTGACAAAGATCAAATATCCATGAGTTTTCACAAGACCTGTAGTCGTTTTGTTGTCATTTGAAACTGAAGAAATTAGTATTTTTCATTGGGTTGTGTATTCCCACTGATCTCTCATATATACTGTGTGTACACATACATGTATAATGTGTATTTACAGGGATCTACATACATATTCACAGGACTATTGGCAAGGCAATGCAGAAAACGATCTATGATTAGCAGTATTGCTATTGTCTGCTAAGGGCAGTTCACATATGCTCAGATGGGGCTGCGAGTTGTCTTGAAAATGAGTCGCCTTTGCTGTTTCCTTTCCCTTTCCTTTTGATCTATATCTCACAGAAAGTGCTTGCTTTCACACTCTGCAAACGAGTAGTAATGAGGTCGTTAAACTTTGATGACCACCCATTTACATGATTAGCTTTGGACAAAGCTGTGTCTCCGTCTTGGGGGAAGGCAGATTTTCAGCTCTGAACTACGAACAGACTGAAGTCAGGCAATGCATTGGGCAGAAGGATTGCTCAATGAGGCTGATTAGGAATTCGCCTGACAAAAGATTAGAAGGGAAATTCAGATTTTTGGAATGAGAGAGAGGAAAAAAAGAAATTGAAAAAGAGAAAAAGGCCAGCAGCAAGGGAAGGAGAAGCAGGGCATGGCACAGGGCTTTGCTGTCAACATGAGAAAAGCCCTTGCTCACTGAGGAAACAGAAACAAGGAAATCTGCGGTGGTTTGGTCAAGATACCCCCATCTCCTGTGTTAGCTACATAGAGAATGATGAAAAATTTTGAAAATTTTTCAGAGTTGATGTGTCTATGTTTAGACTAGAAACTGTCAGAGAGGGGTGGCTTGTACACCGGCACTCCAGGAATCCCAAACTCTTGCAAGAGACACCAGGACGTTAGCAGGCAGGAGACAGATGCACTATATCCTATTTTGAGAGGGTCACAGGGAGACAGACAGACAGACAAATGGTGTTCAGGAGCAGCAAGGCAAGAAACAAAGCTGCACAGGCTGCAGTTTTAGGGAGCTGAGCTACCTAATTAGGTGCTCTGGATTTTCATTTAAAGCTCATTGGAAACAAAGGATCTTTGTTCTTTTTCCTGTAGGGAGCAGAGGATTAGTTTCAATACATAAACTGTGCCTCTGACAAACAAAAGAAAAATCAGTACATAACATGACAGGTGCCTCAGCAGTGGAACATGAATGCATGGTGTGCCCAAGCAGTGGCTGCTTTCGCAGAAGTCATTGATCTTTGCCATCACACTCTCACAACGGCGAGGTAGGCTCTGAGGCTTGCAGCAGAGGGTCACTAAACCTCTTGATTAAAATAAAAGTATTTTTTTTCAAGACTGAGTTCAGGGGAAAAGAGACTCCGAGTGTCTCAAAATGGCTGCAGCTTCCCTCCAGCCTCCCACTTGCAGACCTCGCTTGTGTGCAGCTCACTCTGCAGTCATTCCACTCTTAATCAATTTTCTTTTTCTCTTCCAAGTGTAAATCAATATGGCTGCAACTGGAGGCAAAATCGCAGCATTTCTAATGTGGAACATGGGACAGGCTGAGTTCCTAAATCCTAATTCAGAGAATTCCTTGAAAATCGCCTTTAAGTGTGCACTAAAATATACTGCCATCAGTGATCTCCGTGAACTGTGCACCCTGACAGAAACTGAAGGACTTGGGGAAACAGACATAGAAGGGGCATCCTTGGAAAGAGTGACCATGCCCAACACAAGACACCACAGGTACCACAGCTGTACAGCAGTGATTCACTAGGACAGGGTCTGGGGCAAAGGTTTTCCCCTGAACTAAAGACAAACATCTAAATGAGAGTCTTGGATAAGTCAGACTCTTTGCTGTCCCTTGTAAATCACATGTGGGAGCTGTGAAGACACTGAAAAAATGTGTGTTAGAGAAGCAATTGGTATGTCCTCTCTGTTAAAGCTTTTCCCTCGCTGTTGACTGAGTGGAGTTCAAGGCTGGTCTTCTAAGTGGTGGAAAAGAGGCATCTCATCCCAACACCAAAGAGTGGCTATCTAGCTCATTAGTTTATGCACAACCAGTAATTAATTGTAGCAAAATAACAGGCCTAATCAAATAATATCCACCCCTACAACCCCATTCAACACACACACTTGTTAAATAACACTCCAGTCTGCTTTTTCATCTTTCAGCATCCTCACCTACGGGCTTGCAAAACCAGTTTGGCTGGAGTTCCTGGTGCATCTCAATCTGTACACTGACCCAAAACATTGTCCCACTAGTGCAATGCACTCACACTTATATTGCTACGTGTGCAGTGGGACATTATGAAAGTAACTAGTGGCAAGAGGTGCTGGAATAAGGAACATTAAGTGAGAAAACAGTCTATTTCCATTCCAGCTCACCTGTTGAAAAATGTTCAGAAAAACACAGATGTCTGATTTGCAGACAGCCAAGTGTGAAGTGTTCAGAAATCATTTTAGGAGCCTTAGAGTATGACAGAGAAGAGCCAGGTGGGTGGATTGCAGTGGTCATGGCACACAATTGCATTTGAGAAGCGTGTGTGTGTGTGTGTCTGTGTGTGTGTGCATGACCCCACAGTGATGAAGAACCACTACACAACAAGGCAGAAATGCTACACCAGAGGAAGTAGAGGCCACTCCAGAACAAGAGGAGAGCTGTTGTTGTGAGATGCAAAATGCATTATCAAAGGAGTCCTCCAGAGGGGCCTTAACAGTAGTTGAAGACAACAGAAGTGAGCAAAAGAAAAAAGATTATGAAGAATCTTTACTGTGAGGGTGGTGAGGCTCTGGAACAGGTTGCCCAGAGAAGTTGTGAATGCCCCATCCCTAGAAGTGTTCAAGGCCAGGTTAGATGGGGCTTTGAATAATCTGGTCTAGTGGAAGGAGTCCCTACCCATGGCAGAAGGATTGGAACTAGATGATCTTTAAGGCCCCTTCCAACCCAAACCTTTCTATGAGCCTATGATAAGAAAAAAAATATCTGTATGAGACATAAAACTGAAAATCAGTCACCACTTTTGTATTTTATGTTTTCCATATTCTTCAGAGAAAATGACACATTTGACTAGAATGCTCATCAAATCTGCAACCACATCTACATTTGCTTACTTGTAAATTCACTTTTTTTATGATTCCAAATATTTTCATCTCACAGATCTGTACTTGGGCATCACCAGTGAACCTTCTGGCGTAGATTTCCAGCCACCTGTGACTGTAGCACATGACATCTGACTTTATCCTGAGTCTTCCTATACACCTCCTAGACAGGGAGCAGGTGCTTAAACATTAGTAGCCAATGATATTGTAGATGTTATTTTTGGTCTGAGACCTTCAAATGGCAACAAGGAATCTACAGAAGGCCTGAGCTCTTTTTGAGCCAGAGAAGATAGATTATAGCAGCTAAACCACATTAGGCGCTTTCTTACTATCAAGAAACTTCATTTCACCTCTTAGGAGGAATGAGTTTGTTGCAAATTCATCTGACAGGATTTTGTCTTTCTTTGCAGCAAAAGGCTAGATTTAGCAAAGATGACACAGAATTTCTGTGCTGAAGTTACCTAAAATGATGATTAAAATAAAAGCAGAGAAATGAGAGAAAAACCCCCAAAGGAAATAAGAGTTTTTCAGCACTCTGTATATGTTTGTTCTGATATTAACTGTGATGTCTTTAATACTGCCCACATGCTAAGTTTGCAGAGTGCCACTGATTTTCTCCTTGACAAGGTACACTTACATCTATATTGTCTGGTGGAAAGATGTGAGTTTGTGCAGCTTTGCTTGAGACCATGTGCAGACATGAGAGGCAGCTCAACACCATGGAATGAGATAGATGCATCTTCTAACTGATCAAAGCTGAAATAGCTCATCATGATTCTACTTAAACTGCTGTCTCTAAACTCAGAGGTAATTACCCCATTGAGATGCATGAGATTGTTTACTTACCAGACCTGTGGCGTCATGCCTGCTGCAAATTCGTAAAGACATTGCTATATTGGTTTTGCTCAATTCCCAGGTAATCCACAGGGAGGGAGGCAGAGCATAGGTCCACGGGAAGGGAGAGTCACCAGATGTTCCTCCACGTGAAACAAGATCTTAACAGATATCTCCTGTGGTCTATCCTGACTGTCACAAGATGACCCATGCCATGCCTGTCCCCAGCCCACGGAGGCCCTGGAGTCATTCCCCACCTGCACAGGTAAAGCCCACCCCTGAGCTGCAGCAGGCACAGACTTGCACAGCCTGGCAGCAGAGCGCGGCCAGCGCTTCCCCAGGGACAGGGCCTGCCAGTTCCACCACACTGATGGGTTCAGGATCTAGGATAAGTTTTCTATAGTAATTTTCTGAAGATGGAGGACTTTTTCTCAGAGACAGCCTGCCTCTGAGCCTTCACAGGGCATTTCCTGGGTGCCCATAGACAGCTGAGGGATGAAATCTCATCAAACAGCAACAACATGCATATTAACTTCACCATGAATTCTTGAAGGGAACTGCTGAATACAGATCCTGTGATAGTCCTGCTGCATTGCTTCACCAGCACTCTCCACGAGTTGAAAACATAGCCACAGCTAAATCCAAGGTCACTGCGGTGGTATTCTGAATGGATTTGTTGTGACTCTTGGTTGTTGCTCCTGCTGTGGGCAATTGATTTCCTCCCTGAAATGTGACTGCAAGACATAAATTTACTGTACTCATTAATTCACTGACACTAGAAGGGCAAACATCCTTCTTCCTCCTTCATGCCCACATATTCCATTTATGGTCCCTCTTTGTGACTGGTCCTCTTCTGTCATAGCCCTACTATCTGTTCTTCCCACTACATCATTTCTTACTTTTTCTACCAAAAAAATAGTGTCTTCCTTACATGTTCAGGAAGATAACTTCTCATGTCTGCCACCTAGCCAGCTTTTACTCTCCCCAGAAAGTAAATATGCCTCACACTCCCCCAGAAGGGCACAATAACTGTGAAGAGACAAGTACTTTTTGCTGAGATTTGGCAGTCAGATACTCTGAGTTCTCACATCTGCTTTCCCCCCCCCCCCAGTCAGAAAACAACTACAAAGTGGCTAAAGCTGGCTGCAGCACATGGTTTACCTGCATCTCCACTTCTATTTAGACAGGTTTTTCTCAATGAGGTTACTCTGTGTCTGTTTACCTGTTTCTGGTAGCAGGCTGGGGCTGTGGACAGTCACAGCAATGGAGAAGGCAGCACAGGGCATCCCCACTGTGCTTCTGGTGTGTAAGCAGCAGCGGTGACTGGGCAGGGTAAAGGAGCAACAGCTGCCTTCTCTCCCACCTTTCAAGTGGTAGGTATTAAGCTGGTGTCCTTGACGTATAAAATGCAGGTTCTTGCCAGGGTGTTTGGGAACACAGAGATGCTGAAAGATCACATCCTCCTTTCCTTTCTGAAAGGTCGTGACTGATGGAATTAACTTTTATGACAGACAATTGCACCTAAAACAGGAAAGAGGGAATGGTAGGGTGGTTTTCCCTTGCTAAATTGTTGAGCTTGTCCTAACACTTTACAGCCTGGTTCACCAGCTGCGCCTCCATCTGTGCGTGAGGGGGCCATCCCACTGTGCCCACAGGACTGGGACATGGAATATGATCTTTACGGACCGCCTGATTTTGCCTCTTAAAAAGGGAACACACAGGACTGCTGTAATGCTTTTAATTAACTTCTTGTGCTCAGAAATTCTCAGCTGATTTTGAAGGAAATAGACCAGTTTGCACAAGTGGTGAATTTGGCCCTAAGAAAATAAACAGTTATCTCAAAAATGTCAGTCTTCAGTAATTTCTCTGGACATGCCCTCACAGTGAACCAGACAACACCAGAAATGATCTTAGCTTTTTGAATGTCAGTGTGGGCGATGAATTAATTTTCAAGAATTGTATGAGCTTTTGTTATGCATAAAAGATTATTTACAGCAAGCTATTTTAAGTTTGAGCTGTAATGGGAACAGACTGACTCACGTGCACTGCCTGTTATAAAATCAATCCAAGTATCTAAGATGGTCATCACCTTTGTAGATGTTTTATGTGGAGGAGGAATATGTTTAAGAAGTTATTAGCTGTTAATATGATCCTTCCAGGAGTGTTTGTATACAGAATTTATTAAGCTTATTTTAAACTTGGATAACATCTTCAGCATTCTCCCCTGTATATTATGCCTGTTTTTATCTAGGAATGCAGTTGGACTTCTCATCCTGGTCTTCCAATCATGGTAACTCTGTATAATCAAATCAATAAAGGTAAGTGGAGCTACAATAAAGCAGTATTCACATGATGATTCACAGTTTAGGGTATCAGCTCACTTACTTTGACAATGCCACTTTCAAAGGCCTTAGCCAAATTAAAGCCATGCCTTCTGAAGAAGGAGAGATGATTTTACAACACTGTTTGATGGTTTTGAGGTTCATAATTCAGGAATTTCAAATGTCATTTCAGTTTAGGAAAACAACAGAGGACATTTGGTCAGAGTGTAGCTTTGGCCAGTCCCAGCATCGTGTAGCTACTGGGCACTGAAACCAGCCTGTTGCAGCCACAGGCCGGGCAGTGACATGCAGCAAAGCTCAGCTCTTCTGTATTTCCTGCTTTCCGTGTGCTCAGTTGTACACGTCTGGCCTGTCCTGCAAATGAATCCACATGAGTCATCACAGCAACGAGTCACATGAAAAGAGACCAGCTTTTATTGTAGATGGCATTTCTACTGACTTAGAGCAGAGAGATACAAGAGCCCTTCATGGCCACATATTTCAAAGAGAATCTCTAAACAAGAGAAGAAGGAATTTTGCAGACAAAATGAACAACTCTAAGCAAATTCTGCTAAATTGCCTAGAAGCATAAGTATTGGCTGCCCAAAATACATTTAACCCTTCATATTTTCCCCCAATTCTTTCTGTTATTAATCCCATACAATGAAACACATGTACATAATCCTGAAAACATCTCATATAATTCAAAACAGTATCTGTTTCTATTTAAGGCAAAGTGAAATATGTGCCACAGATGCAGGACTAAGTTCTTTTGTTGGAAAAAGTCCTTTTCCCCAGGCATGCAAATATTTTAGCTTTTTTTTCCTGCTCCCGTACAGCATGCTTGCTCAAGCCTAACTTTCCCTCTCTGTGTAAATAGCATCATAACACTGGAAACAGCAGATGATTCTGTCTCTCAGCTAGTTTTCCTGTCAGTGTTTTAAAAACAAGGTTCCTTTTAGTGACTATCTCAGTCACCCAGCAGCACAGTTTATCAGAACAGTACTAGGTAATTGTTTCATGAGAGTCATTTCTGTCTGCATGAGCGTGCTCAGAACAAGTCTGACATGCAACTAGATAAGCCAAGACATATGATTTTTTTATTATTATCATGTCAGTCTGAATAGCATTGCAAGAACGATGCTGAGCATCAGGAATATTACAGTCATAAGAAAGGATGACATTCCCAGTCCTAAGTGCAATTCAGCTGCAGGGCCTCTGCATTATAGAAGAGGGAAATGCAGCCACAGCAGTGTTTCTCATTAAAGCCATCACCCTAAGAATAGCTATTTACCATAATTTATTTTGGAGAGGAAGGAGATCAATAACTCAGAAACATCTATTTGCTGTCCTTCATGTCTCCCTTTCAGTTTGTAAAAGTCCTTATTAACCTAAAGCTTTTTAACAACAAAAAATAGAAAAAAACCCCAAACCAATCAGACAGACAAAAAAAAAAAAAAACAAAACAACCAACCAAAGAAGGAATCAAAGCCCACAGAATTTTACACAACTTTATTTTCAGCAATCCAGAGGGGGATCTGTCAAGGGAAACATCTGTTCTGAGCTCAGGAAAGGCATGTGCTACGCATGAGGGGAGCTTTTCAGTGTCATGTGACTGAACTGCTCTGGTTCGTTTATGTGACATTTAACAGTCCTTGAACACAACACTCACATTGGTGCACATGAACAGAGTTGGCCATTGGGGTGCTCATAATGGGGAAGAGAATATATAAATATTCTTTCTTTATATTTCACAAACAACTCAGATGAAAGAAAAAGAAAAGGGCTTGATAAGAGAAAAGAAAGCAGAGTTACATACAAAGAAATTGCCAATAGAGCCGAGATAAAAGTACAAGTTGTCCTTTCTCGTCTGGCAGCTCCTTCTTCCATTATTCACAGACAAGAATCAGAGCAGGCATAAAACATCATCACATAAGATCACTGTATGCTGCACCTGATGGTGAGAGTTACACCTAAACGTGGGGACTGTCTCAGCTTTCTCAGTACAAGCCAGACCTTTCCTCTTCCTATTTTAAAGACATCACTGGGCCATTTACAAAAGCATGAGTTCTCTCTGTTATCACCTGCTACGGTCCCTCTTCTGTTATGCATAATAAAATTTATATATCCAGACCATCTGCTATTTTAGCAAGTGAAATTTGTAGGTAAAAAAACATAGCAAAAACGTGTTTGAGAGAGAAATTTCACATCATGCGCAGGTGTACAATTTCTTCTTTGGATGCTGGAAACTGCACTTAGGCAGTTACTGCTAGAAGAGCCACAGGCACAAAAGGAAGAGAATGGGCAGAGTAGAGGTAAAGTTGATTCCTTGTTGCTTTGCAATGACAATGAGAAATCAAAACAGATGCCATGAGAAACTGGAGTTACCTTGAGAACAAGGTAGATTCCTCATAGGCACCGTGCCTGGGATGAACAGCATCTTTTGGTCCTCGTCCTTCTGGTGATCCATCACCCTTTACCCATCTGCTCCTCCCTTGGCAGGGTTGGCAGAGGTCCACACGCACCAGTGTCTCAGACAAAGCCCAGTATTTCACTGCAGGAGATTCACCAGTGCTTTGAACTCAGACCCAGGATTCTGTGGAAGAAGACTTCCTTTCACTGATTCAAGGACAGTGATAATCTCTGAAAAAGAGGCAGAGCAGGCAGCTGGCAGGGACTCTCTCCTAAACAGGCACTGCAAGACCTCCTACAGATGATGGGCCCAAACATACTCTTCCCAGTTCAGGCCCTGCTCTACCTGCCTCTCTTTGAAAGAAAGGCCTTCTTACCTGGAGCATCTCAAGGCCCTAGGCCATTCCTGAACCAACACGAGATATTTGTTGCTGCAATATAAATGTATCCTGAAAAGCCATACTGCAGATTTTTCATGTTGAGTCGAGGTCTCTAAAACATCAGGTCCAGTTCAAAGCCTGTGAAATAATAGTAAAGAGATCTTTACAGGTTTTCACTAGGTCTAGAATGAATGATAAGTTGTTATATGTGGCACCAAGCTATTGAAAAAAAGAAAGATAACTGCAAGAACAGTTTTGTTCTAGCCACCTGATTTCCTGGACCTTCTCAGCCACTTCAGATCCAACAGCTTGAAAAAGATGTGAGGCAAAGACTTTCTCTGCACAGCTCTTACTGTCCTGTGCCCACAGACAAACCCTGCCAGAGCTCCCAGGCACACCACGCAGATTCCCAGTTCTGTCAGGTGTCTGGCTGACACTGAATTTGTGGCTGTGGAGCCTTCTTGGAGCCTCTGTATTTGAGAAAAAATTATTTTGAATTGCTCAGTTGTTAAAATAAACACTTCCTCTCACCTCACCAATATTCACTAAAATGGAAATTGGACCAAAGCCTGGTATTATGTATGAAGTACAAAAGAGAAAGCAAACTTCTGAAATCATTACACATCCTCATTTTGAAGTGCTATGCCTTATTTCGCACCACAATCAAAAGTATTCTGTTGCTTCAAATTTCAAGAGTAGGTTGGACAATTTAAATACACTTGCTGTCTGCATTAAGTAGGAGAAAAAAGAGGGGGGATTGTATCTTTATTTGTTCTTTTGCTTTCAGCTTATGGCTGGTTCAGTGTGACTAATGTCAGCATCTAACATGTGATTTTATCCCAATAGACCTTTTATTTCAGCTGCTCCATATTTGGGCTACATTCGTTATGTATCTGATGGAAAAAAAAAAGGAAGTACGTGTGTGTTCCTATCTGCATACATACATTTTGTATGTATCCTGTTCCATACCTATTAGTCTTCTAAATCTATGGAGAGGAAGAAAAACTGTTTGGATTTTTTTGTGAGTCTATAATAATGTCACAGTTTAGCCCCAGCCAGCAGCCAAGCCCCAGCCAGCTGCTTGCTCACTGCCCCACCAGCAGGATCCAGGAGAGAATCAGAAGGGTAAAAGATAGAAGACTTGTGGGTTGAGATAAACGCAGTTTAACAGGGAAAGATGCACCCACAAGTAAAATAAAACAAGGAATTAATTAACTACTTCCCATGGGCAGGCAGGGGTTCAGCCATCTCCAGGACAGCAGGGCCCCATCACACGTAACAGTGACTCGGGAAGAGAAACTCCATCACTCCAAACGTTCCCCCTTTTCTCCTGGTTCCCCCCACATTATATACTGAGCATGATGTCAGATGGTCTGGAATATCCCTTAGGTCAGTTGGGGTCACCTGTCCTGGCTGCATCTCCTCCCAATCTCCCATGCACCCCCAACTTCCTCACCATCGTGGCAGTAGGAAAGGCAGAAAAGGCCTTGGCTCTGTGTAAGCCCTGCTCAGGGCTTAATTACAAAAACATCTCTATATTATGAACCCTGTGTTCAGCACATATCCAAAACATTACCCCATACCAGCCTCTGTGAAGGAAATTAACTCTACCCCAGCTGAAACCAGCACAAGTAGTTAGAGCTATTGCCATTACAAATAAAATAGAGGATGCAGTCCTTTCACGCGTCAGATTCATCTCTGTGACTGTTGTATGAGCACAAAAATAGCAGCCACTGCAAAACAATTGCTTTTTCAGCTATGTACAAGGCTATTTTGTGTCTGGCCAGGGCTCAGCACTCTCTGCACAACAGGCAACAGTTTCTTCTTCCTCCAGGTTTGGTTGCTGTCAGCACAAGCTTCCTGCACAACTAACACTGTTAGGTATATTTTTCAAGGATGGGAGGAGAGGTTCAGTTGTGCAGTGGCTCATCCCTCTGTATTGCTCACTTCTATGCCTTACCCACTTCCCTCGTACCAGCCTGAACTTCAATGGCACTTGGTCAGCCCAAGATTTTGCCCCACAGCCCAATGGCTAATTAAAAAAACAAAAAAAGGCAGATTCACAAAATGTAATGGATCTGCTACACTTTCTAGTACAACAAAGCAGCCTGCTATCAGACCTGTTCCTTGGGGTACAAACGCAAAGGGGCAGAAATACACCTGTTTTTACAAGTAGGTTGTAAAATCCCACCTGTGGGAGCTGTGTGTGCAGGTGGCTTTGTAAGGGCAGGGAAGTCTCGCAGGAATGTTTGCCTGCATCTCCTCACAGAGCTGCTGCAGGACTACTATGCAGCACAGATTGATCCATGCTCCTGCTGATAGGCCAGAGCCACCAGCGAGTCCCTGCGGTCCCACCCCACCCTGGCCGAAGAGCTAAAGGAAGCTAAGAGAGAAAGGTGCACCACACACTAGTGTCTGGCTGATAAGAAAGCAGTCCAGTACCAGCTTTGTTCAGGTAGCTCTTATTCCCCACTGTGAAGTGTGGGCAGACAGATGCATACAAAGCAGTGTGAACCATGCCTGGAAGGAAAGACTTTGCACCAGCTCTCTCTGCCTTGCATCAGCACAGATGTGTGAGCAGCACAGAGATGACCGTCAGAGGCACCACTCTCCACACATATTACACATATCAGCTATGGTGCACAGGGTTACTCCTGTCCCAGGGCTGGAACTCTTCCAGTGGCTGATTCATGTAAGGTGGTTTGGTTTCTCTTTCTGAAAGCCCAGCTCAGGAAGTGTATGACATAGATTAACTTCTGGTTTCAGTTCTTTTAAAGTACAGATTCTGTTTTGGTTGGAAGGTAGCTCTATCTGCAGCGTGAATGACGGGGAGGGCAAAAAGGCAGCCAGGTACTGTTAGTGTGGGATACAACTGGGAACAGGATCTCCCTGTTGGCTGGTGCTTCTGGACATGACTGATGACCAGTCTGCCCCCTTCCCCCAGGCTGCTCCTTCACACTGTAAATAAATCCACACTTTTTCAGGAACCAGCCTGAGGACTGTTTTTTTCCAGCTTCCAGATCCTAGAAGGGGGACATCTATTAGACCTAAGCAATGAACAAAGTGGAGGTGTGGGTGATGCTGCTGAGAGAATCTGCCTGCAAATGAAAGACTGGGATGGCTTTTTGGAGAATGACAAGGTTCAGCAAAAAGGTCTGGGGAAGCCAGACCCACCGCCATCACAGCATCATGACATTGCAGAGTTCTACATACACACACGGACACAGAAACATAAGCACTTGCCCACCTCATTGTTTGGGGGGGAAGCAAAGGCTAAAAAAGCTTATAGGCTTAGAATTATTGTAATAATCTGTAATAGAGAGTGCTGCTTTCCTCCAAATCTTTGTCCATAACCACCATTCAGTAAAAAGAAATGCTTATAGTATTTATAATATTTAAAAGGAACAGCTGTTATTTGATTTTATTGGAGGGCAAGTTCATTATGTTATTAACTGCTTATCTTAGTTATATGTTTTGAGGTAATATATGGTGCATGAGACAATGTGCCTGAATCCTTGGGAAATAGGCAGAGTAAGGACTTGTCAACTCTAAAAACCTCCTCAGTTTTAGGTAACAAGAGTAGTCAAACAGCCTAACAAAAAGTATTGAAAATTAAATAGAAAAGTTGAGCCTAATTTAGCTTAATTTTAACGTGGTTTTCCACCCTTCTTTATCACAAATATACAGTGTCTGTCCCAATCCAGTGCCTGGACTTTCAAAAGGCTGTTGGAAAATAAAAGAAGTTTCAGGAAAGATCTGCAAAAATTATGCCTGAAATTGTGCCAGATAGATTAAATTAAATGTAGTCTATTTATTTTATCAAAGAAAAGATTTGCAGATGGATGATTTGAGAAGGTGCAGACTTACAGGGAATGGGAGAGCACTAAGGAGGTTGGAGCCCACGTTCCCAAGCCCCGACTGCTGCATGGGAGCTCATGCATGCCCAGAAGGGCACTGGGCCATTCCACACACCCTGAACATGGGCAGCGGCTTCCTGGCCCTGCGAAACAGGAGAGAGGCTGCTGGACGGAGGAACAGCAGGGACTGTGGACCCAGGCTCCATTGTAGCACAAGCCAGCAGATAGAGTCTGAAAAAGAAAATTTCAGACCACAAAGTTTTCCAACACAAGTGGCAATATGCTGCTGAGGCAGCATATTTGCAGTCACAGTGGATTTTCTATCCTTTTATAATCATAAATCAGGGTCGGGTTTCTTTCATTAAAGGTACAAGCACAATCAGACAAAAAAGTGTTTAAATTAAAATCTTTGGTCTCTGTCATGAAGAAAGTCAGCACAGAGGGTTGTTCTGATCCTGTTCTTAGCCTGTGAGTCTAAAGCATTCCTTCATAAGAGCATAGGCAGGCGCAGCCAGGACAACAGGCAGCATATGACCAGAAAGAAATAATTTATTTTCTGTGATACAGGATGAATAGATTTTCACACCATTCAGATCCATTTTTTTTATAATCATCCACCATATGCCAGGAACTGGAGAGCAGTGTGCAGAGCGAGCCTGCATCTGCTTCCTCCTTCATGCTGTGCATGCTTTTTATAAAAGTCCTTCCCTGGAAAGCAGCAGAAGGCATCGCCAGCAGCACTTCCCAGGGTCTGGGTGAACACTGCAGGGGATGTACAGTGCTGGGAGCCAATGTAAACATGCAAGAAAGAGCTGCAAGACCATGGCATGGGTGATGATGCCTAAGTGCCTTCCAGCACAGCCACGCCAGGGAAAGTTGACAAAGATGAATATCTTTAAAAACAAGAAGAAAATGTTCATCTTGATAACTCTCCCGTGTGGGAATAGTTAAGTGTGAATCTTCACTGTGAGTTGGTTTTGTGTCCACCAGATCTTTCTCCCACTGTTTGCAAGCATGTTTTAAGAAGAGGAGATACTGCAAGTTGTGCAAAGGTCAGCTTTTAATACAGCACTATTCACCATGCAAACTATATTAAATTGTAGTCTCATAAACATCACTTACAACTATCACCTTTTTCTTGGCTGGAGTATTTATCCAGCTTTATCCAGGTCTCTGCTCAGGGTCAACTGGAAGCCATCAGTCCATCAGACTGCTTTGTTTATTCAACTTTTAAATTTCTTTAGCTTTTCTCTCATGTCATTGGGCCTTATGTACAACAATTTTCACAGGGTGCTTGCAGTCAAAGTCAACACATTTGTACATATCATAGTTGTTTTGAATAATGATGGCATATTACTGTGCTTATAAATATTATCTTACTCGTACTTCAAATTTTACCAAGAACCTGCCATCTCACCAGGTTTTTGGTTTTTTTAGAGTGATGATGATATTGCTACAGCATCGACAAAAGAAGTGGCATATCATTCAGAGCATTCACACTTAGTTCAGGTGACTAATTCTAAACTATAAATACTTCAAGAACAATTTGTCACAGACTTACAAGCACCTTGTCTCTGATGCTACAGCCTATTTCCCCCGGCACTTCCACAACACCAGTGAATTGGAAACTCATCACCCAATAAACTCTGTAATTATTCTTCTGCTTACTACTTAAGTGCATTAGTAATGCCACACAATAGATAGGATTAGGTCATCAAGTTTGCTTCTGTGTCTGGCATTGCATGTATGACAGGGTTTCTTTTCTAAACAAAAGGCTGTTTGTCAGTGTTACTTTTGCTCTAACGCATGTAAAGCCAACTGTATAAACAGAGCAGTATTTCTGTAACCACCTCACTGCTCTGTGGTGCTCTGAAACTCAGAGGAGATGGTCCTCTCTCAGCTCCTAGGCTGCATCTACTGAGACAGCAATTCAAGCTGGAAAGCACAGTCTGGCTTGTCACTTGTCATCCAGAAAGTATTAGAGGAGAGAATATCGTATTATTGAGTCATAATTTGTTCAGCTAGGTTTCTGGGCACCAAGACAGCCAGATGGTTAATTCCACTACTTCTTTTTTTTTCTTTTTTTTTTTTTTAAAGGAGGAGCAGAGGGGAGGGAAGTCCCCTGGCATCGGGTTCTGGCACAGCAGGCTGAGCCCCAGTGCAGCAGTTGGGATTTTGACCCAGTGAATGTGCCCAAAGATCCTTTTCAGCCACACAAAACCGTTCAGTTTTGCCATTAGCATATCAGAGGTGGAGCGGTGGTGGGAAATGGCACAGGCAACAATGCTGGGAGCTCGGAGTCTTTGTCTGGCTGCAGCTTAGGGAGGCAGGAAAAAAAAATTATAATTGGCCATTGGCCATGCAGTGACAGACAGATGTTGACATTTTTCTCCCTTGGCTGATCAAACCCCACCCTCATCCCGAGGTCTGGAGGAATGCTGCCAGCTGCCCCATTGAGGCAGGCAGCTTTCTGCCCACTCTCCAGAGTGACAGGGCCAGCATTAGCATGGTATAACCTGCGTAGAGAAAACTGAGAGGGTGAGAGAGATTGCCTCTGATTTTTCTTTTCTTTATTTTTGCCACTCTAAATCAGATCTGAAATAAGGTTTTAATTCCAATTCGAAAGGGCAGGCAAAGTACACCAGCTAAATGCAACGTCCTCGATCACCTTTGAACCCCATGCAGTATCTATGGGAAGAGGCCAACCTGCCTTAGACAGCCTTCCTTTGCTTCCTTGCCAGAAAGAGATGTTTTGGGGCCCCAAAAACTGCTGAGAGTTCCCACTCCCATACACTATAAAAATCCCATAGGAGGAGGTTCATGAGCTGTGTCAGGCTGGGGTCTGTAAATGTGCCCTGCTGCTTTCAGCTCCACTCATCTTTCCTCCTCCTGGCAGCAGCCATGAGAGCAGCACTGCTTCTGCTTCCTCCTGACCTGACCACACACCACTCTGGGACAGGAAGGAGGCAGGATTTGAAAGAGATGACATTTTTTTTGACACAGCAATAAAGTCAGCCTGCACGCTCAAAGGACAACTCTGCATCTTTTCCACTTGTCTCCCAAATCACAGACTGATCCCTGGAGGCAGAGCATCTGCCACTTCATTGCACATCAGACTTTCCCTAGAACCAAGCAATATTTTTTTTTTCTGACATCAAGCTCAGTTGCACTGACTATCTCATCTATCACTTTCTGAATATCTTATCTATCACTTCTCTGTATGAAGAAAGCCTGCCCACCTCCATGGCTGTTATTCTGGAAACTTTTCTCCATGCAACAGCCCTTGCTTCTGCAGCAGCACTGGGGCAACACGTGAGGACAGAGTGTGGTCATGAACACTGCCTAGGAAACCTCTATGAATTCCTGGCAGAGTTGCAGAGACAAGCCCAGCTGGTCAGAGGTAAGACCAATCCTTGCCCGGCTCCAAAACACTCACAGTGCCCAAAAGGCCCCAGCAGGGAAGAGTGCAGTGCAGATGCCAGCGTCCATGGCAAAGGGTGGCCAAGCTGTGTGTACTGCTAAAATGGAGGAGCAATCTCCCATGCAGTCATCACCCTTCTACTCTCCTTCATCAAATGAGCTTCCCACAAGCTCAGCTTTCACCCAGCTTTTGGCTTTTCCAGTGACAAATCAGGATTTCATAAGGTTTTGTTTCTGCTTTGAAAGGCCTGTACCTAAAGTGTCTGTTTAGAAAATGCAAATGAGTGCAATGAGCCTATTAAATGGTGTCTAGATGCAGACTGGAGCAGAGACTGTCAAGTCTGCATTTCAAATCAACAGCTGAGCTTGGATTTAGAGTTTAATGCTGTCATATTTGGCTTCTTGTAAGATCAAGGACCCTGTCTGTCCTCAGCCAGTCCAATGGGGAGGATGCTCATGCTGGGCATGTTTCCTTATGAGTGGAAAAATCCTGGGCCCGCAGAAAGGGCCCTTTACACCACTCTGTACTTCAAAGCCAATTGACTCACCCAGCCTGGACAAAGCAACCACAGAGAGTTAAAGCTCTGCTAACTCTTGCCTCAGGCCAGGTTGAGCTGCTTCAGAGGCGAGAAGGCTTAAGTGGCCCCAAACACCCAGGGGTAGGGGGATCAGACCTGTCAGCACACAGTTCAGCTCCTAGCTCAGCAGCTACTGGCCTCTTGGGAGGGTCTTGAGATTCAGGGTTGGGGTCCAAACCTACATATAGCTTCAAAGATATGTTCACAGTTGTTAAGTCCTTCATTTGTTTACAGATATAATGCATTAAGTGAATATAAAACTAGATTTCAATATGTTGGATAAATTATTTATGGCAAATCTATTGAAAATTCATGTAGTTCCTAGTAATTAGCCTAACCAATGTGCAGTGGATATGAACAGTCATCATTCTTCTGCCTTGTCCCAAAGGAAACACAACCATAGAGCATAGATCTTAAATGCACATCTCTTTACACGTACATCTACAGTCACATCTCGGAAATGAGTTTTTATTTGCTTTAGATTCACAGGGTTCTCTGAGAAGATTATTCTGCTTTATGCTTGGTTCTTGCCCTTTTATTAGGGCTTTGCAATGTGAACATTTCTCCATGGAGGCATTACTGTGTGGTAATTGTTCAGCTCTTTCTACATTAGAACACATCCTCTGTGGTAAAAAGGGCCCCTTCTCAGTTCATCCAAACCCTGGGCTGGATCAGACTTAAAGCTTCTTATATTTATGGCTAAAATATGTCTTACTCTACTCTATAGCCATGAGGGTTATTAGATCCTCAGCCAGAGTCACTCATTACAAGAGACTCATAGCAGTTACATGGGTGCAAATTTGGCCTTGCAGAATTTTGACTGTGAAGAAAAGGGGTGGGAAGGAAAGAGCAGTTTGACTCAAACACCACAAAGTAATACGTAGACTCAGAAAGGAGTGGTAAGCTGGAAAGCTAACCTGATTTTCAATGGTTATTATATCTAAATCAGGACTCCTTTTCAGCTGTGATGGAGCCTATTATAATGAGGAAAACACAATCCCCTTCACCACTGCCAACCCAGTAGGGGTATTAGAAAAGAACAAATTCCATTTAAACTCATAGAGTTCAGTCTAGGTTATATCCTGTGTTGGGATAGGAACATTTGTATTTACACAGTTTATAGATCTGGTCTTAAGTTATTGTACTTAGAAAAGTAATGTAAACAAGCTGTAAAAATTTCAACAAGTAACCTTTAGGATCCAGCAATTTTAGAGTGAATCATACAATTCCAATTAGCAATTATTGTGGTGTGACACCTAAATGTAAGTTTTGCTAGAGATTTACAGCTGCCTTCTATTCACATTACTAAGCTAAATTTACAGTCAAGGAATCCAATCTCCTTTATACAGACTCAGACACTTCAGCATCCACATGGTTTTTTTCTGAAAATAGGTGTAAACAAATCTGAGAATCTGGACAAAAAGATGGCAAGAAATTAAAAACATCTTGCAACTGCTGGAATTAATGCACCTTCATTTTACACTTAGAGCCCTGCAGGGAAGGAATCCCTTGCTAACAAAAAATCCTATGCTCTTCACATTTTGGTGTCAAGGTTGTGTTATGACCCTCTATTCTTTGCATAGGTCACCTTGCTGCAAAAGAATTAAAAATAATACTTTCTAATGAGGGTAACAGAAACATTAATAGCTGGCTTGATTTGAATTCAGATTAAGGAAGGACATGGCTGATTTTTAAATAAGCATCTGCTAAAGAAATCCCCAGATCGGTTCCTGTGCTTATAGGAAATCTCTTAATACTCGCTAAGCGGGAGCCTTGGAAGATCATTTGAAATGTGGCTGCTTTTCCAGGGCTCACCTCAGTCATGCAAGGCTCCTCTGCTGCTGCTGTGTGCACACCCAGACCTGTCCTCCAGTGGTCTCTTTCTCCTCACCACTGGTATTACAGAATCTCCTGCTTATGGGGAAGAAGGGCCTGGGGGGAGGGTCTCTCTGTGGAACTTTTTGCAGGACTGGTCTTAGCAACTCCTCCAGCAACTGCTCAGTTTTGTCAGGGAGCTGGCTTGACTGTCCATCCAACCATTGTCTCCCTCCCTGCACCCCAGCAGATAATTTAGGATTTCAAGCACAACCATCAGCAACCAGGATGAAAAATGTACAGAGCTGTTCCTTATTAAGATGACCACCTCAATATGCATTTTCCAGCACAAAAGTTTATTTTCAGTACAGGATGTGATCTATTGCTTAAAAAGCCTTGCTTGATCAACACTCCTCATTTTCCTTGTTCATAGGCATGCAGCACAGGGAGTTGAAATACCTTAACAAACTCAGTGCTGGAGGGTAGAAAGGCAGTGAACACATTATCATGGGATAGAACACTTGCTATACTTGATAACCAATGCCCAAAGGCTGGTGGAAGACAGCTAAATTATCACACATGAAATTCCCATCTCCCTGGAGATGAGGTTTTCTACTGAGGAGGTAAGAATGGAGCAGTCACACTTTGAAGCATTTCTGATACAAACATGGATGAGACCAAAATCTACACAAGAAGGACTCCTGCAGCAGAAGGATGAAGTATTCACAGAATACTCTGAGTTGGATGGAACCCACAAGGATCATCAAGTCCAGCTCTTAAGTGAGAGGCCCATGTGGGGATAAAACCCACAACCTTGGCGTTATTAGCACCATGCTATAACACACTGAGCTAAATATTTCCACGGCCAGCTACAAGAAAGATGTGATGGCTTAAGAGGAGAGACCCAGAGAGCCCTTCTCAGCCCCATGCTCCTATGACCCTCTGCAAAAAGATCTCCAGAACTGAGCTGCTGAAATGGTATGGTGGTGGGAGGAGAGAGGTCTTGGTTTGCATCCAATCAATCCAGTGGTCAGCCTTTCTCTTAGGAGTTCCTGCTTTACAGACATCAGCCCTGATCTGAACCACAATGGTGACCAGTAATGTTGACCAGTTTTCTCATCGTGTCTGAGCAGCATTTTTCTCTTCCCACTTTCCATAATCCTTACATACATCTGTGACAGAGATTTTAAAGACCTTGAAGTTGAACTGCAAAAACCACAGCCTGCTGGAAAAAGGAATCCCTGCCAGCATAACTTTATTATTCCCTTTTTGGACAAATGGTTGAAGAAGTGAGAGCTGCTCTCATTTTTATGGCAGACATTCTGCAGATGCCTTGATGGGAACAGGATGACACATAAACCCTGCTCTAGATCCATTCTGAGATCACAGGCAAGAGGAAAGCTGCCTCATACGACTGGTGAAGCAAAGAGCACATCTAGATTCACTTGTCTTCATGGCAGCATCTGCTAGAAAATACATGCAGAGTTAAACCTCAGACATGAAAAAATATTTTTAAAAGTTTGTGGACAAATGCCATACGTTCCTTAATGGCATTTGTCTGTTAGTAACTCCTGGAATAGGAAATGTTTTCATTCTCAGTTTCTGCATTTTCTTCCTCCCTTTTGAGTCAACAGGAACTGAACCTATAAGTCAAAATAGCTTTCTGTCTCCAGACAGACTGAGTCAGTACCATGGTTTAAAGAGATAGGGGAAAGCTATTGACAGTTATGAGTAACGATATAGAATTTCTGACAAAAATGGGTTGAAAAGCCACAAAACAAAGCTCCAAAACTCATCTTCACTTAAAGAAAATGTTCGTGCTGTTTGAATCAATTTGGCTGCTTCCACAGCCAGTACTGCTGTGACAATCTTTGCCTTTAAAGATGTAAAATGCTCTATCACTTCACAAGCTCTTGCACATCACTGTTGCAGGAGCAAAATTAATGCATAATATTCTGCCTTCATGGTTTGTACTATTAGCTTCTGTCTTCATTAAAAGATAGGTGCTTTCAAACAAGCCTGCCTCCTGCCACATGTATATCTACGTTTGAATCTGCCAGGGCCATGGGGAATGCATTTACACACACGCATTGCTGCGTCATCTGCGTCTGTGCAGAGCAGAGCTTGTGACAATGTGACAGAAGGGACGCTGCCAACACCAGCACGGCTGCTCATGGGTCTGCACAGTTCTTCAGAGAGAGGTTAATTTTGACACGGATCCAACAGACTGGGGAGTCAGTCAGTGTCTTGCTTGTTCCACTGTGTAAAACGGCCCAGAGGCACCAGCCCATGCTGGGACAGTGCTTATGGGACTGGTGTCAGAAGCTCTTGGCAGCCAGCACAGCTGTGCCTGGGGCTGGCCTCACAGAAGTGACATTTCCATGGCCTCAGCTCACCACAGAAAACAGGCTATTTATGTCAACCTTAAAAATGAGGTGGAACTTAGCAGTGAAAGCTATATCTATTGCACAATAAGAATGTTCAAAGAAGCAGTTTGGAATTTGGGCTGAAATTATTTCTTTTTCTCCACTTTAAATATTTTCTTTTATTTACTCCCTGACATCTATAAAGACAAACCGCCCTGGAAAGCCAGACACCCCTAAAAAATTAAATCATTAAAAAACATGAGAGATCAGGTCCATTTGAGGTCAGAAGAAATGAGGGCAACAAACTCTACACTGAGTAAACTTGGGGCAGTCAGTGCCAGCTAGGATTACCTTGACACTGACTCCTTGTGCCTTGCTCTGCTCACTGAGCAGACCAGAAAAGCAGCAGCAGTCCACCCAAAATGCCCCAGCTGATCTCAGAGATCAAGAGAGGAAAACCAGCCAGGAGACTGAGCCCTCTGACCTCTGCCTGGACAGGCGCCTGCATGGCAGAGTCCTGCAGCCCTGAGTGAAGAGGCCAGGAAGATCAGACATTCCCCTTTTAGCCAGGGGGAAGGATTCCGGAAGAGCTCCCCATTGCCTTCCTGTTCATGAACATCCTCCAGAATCGTCTTCTCCTTTCCCCAGAAGCACAGCCCTGCTCCAATCAATCTAATTTTATCAGTACTGAAAGAAATCACAGCTGGTTTAGATCTAAGGACCCCACGATGTGTTTGGAAGTCAGATGAGATCATCAGCAAAAAAACCAAAACAAAACAAGACAAAAACCAGTGGGGAGAAGAGGCATCCAGAAACACTAGAAAGGTTTAGGATGCCTTTTTGATGAACAGACTGCACCCTGGCAAAGCTTCAAAGAACTGCCCAAGGGCTGTGGCAATCCCTGTCTGCATAAATAATGTCACCTTACACTGCAAAAAGAAACCTCAACCATTTTGATATTATTTGAAAAAAAGGTCCAGACACCACTTTAAAGAGAAACTTCCAGGATGGAAGCAGTTTAGGTGCTCCATGTTGATTACCAAACTGCACTTTGGGTGACCAAATATACTAGAAATTTAAAATTTGACATTTGTCCATTATTTATTGTACCTGCTGTTCTTTGCTGCCATGAGGTTAGGCAATTAAACAAAATAGTTTATCATGGCATTTCAATCAGTTTTCTTCTCAGGTTCTCATGCATTATTTTGAAGTGCTTAGCTTGTAAACACTGCAGGGTAATATTTATTTGTTTAAAAGTTCTTTCATAAAGCCCTGGAATGCTTTGTTAACCCTAGATCACTTACGAACAAACAACCATCCTCAGACTATGTTGTCTTCCATATATATTATGGTTTAAGCCTGTACTTTAAAGTGATTTTATATAAAGTCATATGATCCTTCAAATGCTTCCCCTAACTTTTTTCTTGCTAACTAACAGACAGAGGTCACTTCTCTTCCTCTGCAGTCACTTTTTCATAGAATCCACTTCCCTCTTCCCATTTATTTTTAATACTAGTGGTTTCATCCACAGGAATATATTTATTATAGAAACAAACCTCTCCACTGTTGGTAACCAGAAATGGCCCTGAAAGACAGTTGTGGCGGAAGAGTTTCCTGTCAGAAAATAGGTACAGCCTTAGCAGCAACCACTACTGCACACTGGCTTTGATGTGTTTCAGATTTGTTTGCTTATTTTATCTTTTCTTCATCTTTATTTATTCTACCATAGTGCTCAGATATCTGAGAGAGCAGCAGGGTTATGAGGGCTGCCACCATGGCTGGGCTTTTATCTCTGGGTGCTTTCATCTTGCTCTATGGTCAATCCTTCGTGAGTTGGCCAGCTTGTAGGTAGACAGATATCCTCTGGGCAGCTCCTTTGTGTCATAACATATCCTTGTCCACTGCTGCTGGCTTCTCCTAATGCCAGGAAGTTTTGGGAGCAACATTATGAAGGGATTTGGCAGGTAAAAATGCTCCGGTGAAGGTGCTCCTGCTGCTGCACAAGAGCAAAGGCCAAAGGCCGCGGCAGTGTCAGCGCATGGGTGTTTGGGTGTTGCCGCTGATGTTTTGGTGAAGCAGACACATGCTCTCTGCCTTTTGGCTTTCTATTGGAAAGATGATTTATTTCCTCTTGAAACTGCTCTAATGCAAAGTGGTGGTTACCTGAGAAAACCTCATTCATAAACTGTGGTTGGGTAACAGAGGATGGGAGTAAGACCTGGTTTTCGCCCCATAGAGAGAAGGCTCTTACAGTTTGGCTTTGTTCTGGACTGAACGAGAAGAGCAGAGCACATGTGGTCTTCATTAGTGACGCTCCTTTGAAATGCCTCCAAGTCCTTGGGTTGTAACTTTAGCACACAAAAGGGTAGGGGAGTGAGGAAGGGAGAAGGGAACGAGGGAAGAATGAGGCTGCTGGAGTTATCCCTCTGAAATCCATACTTGGACACACTTTCTGTTTTTTCCTTCCCCCTCCTTTCTTTCTTGTTCTTTCCTTTTTCTTGCCCCACAGACACAGGATTGTTCTTAGCCTTCTGAACTGGGAAAATATATTAAAATTTTAAAAAATTCCACTGCTTTTCTGTCAAAGAAAAACCAAGATGAATAATCTCTTCTAAATTATAAGCACTAAATGACAGAGTGAAACAGTTATCATTTCATTGCTCTTTATGCATATGTGCCTGTGTATAGGCTTTTGTGGTCACATGAAGCCTGTGAGTCTCCAGCAGGCTGGAGTTTAAAAAATGCTTTTGAAGGAGTGGTTAGAGAGCAGGCAGGAGAGTGGGAACTGATCTGGGAAGCTGAATTAATGGGTGTTGATCTCTGCTCATTAGGAACCATGTCACAGAGCTGCAGCCTGATCAACATGCCTGCCTTCCAACTGCATGGTGCTTCCTCTTGCTTTAGAACTGTACACCTCTACTCCTTCCCACAAGCTAATGAAGAAGGAAGTAGTTTGGAAATAGCCATACTAACTCTGCATATGTTAATTTTCCATGATTTTGCCCATCTTTTAATTACATTTGGATTTCAACCCTCTTAAATTCACAGTTACGCATACATGGCTTTCCATATCAGAATTCGGTTAGAAACTGATGAAAACTAAAGAATATTACCAGAAAAATAACCAACAGCAAATACAAAGTGTCTCTATTAGACCCAGGTGCAATTGAGATTCCACCCTGCAGCCTGCAGGAAATGGGAATATTTCACATCACTGAGAAAAAGACATCCACGTTTCTGGTACTGATAGGCTGGTAAAGGATCCCTTTAACTCCTGAGTGAGTTTGGGAACATCAATGTCTTCAACTGGCCAGAAAAAACAAGTAAAGCATGAAACTCTCTCACATGCCCATCCACCCACTTTGTGCTCCCTCCCAGGGAGACTGAATTTCCCAGGTAATGGACATTCATGTCAGAAGTAAAACAGCTCTATTGAACAGGCTGAAATAAAAAGGTGCTGACATGGGAAAGGCTCAATTGCATAAGTGCAGGAAGGCAACAGCCCAGATCTGCATCAGGAACAGCTGCACCTTCATGGCAGGGCAAGAGGAGACCATCAGATCTGTCTATAGGAAAAGCTTCTCTCTGAGGTTTTCACCATAACTGCAGAAACAGATATTTCTGCCCAACTGCAAACCATGGTTGATGCTCACAGGACTCTGTGCTCAGAGCCGTGGGTAGCAGCAAAGGGGTTGGTGCCTGGGCTTCTCCGCACTCACTCAGCCCCAGAAGGTATTTTGCCTTTCTAGTCCTTTTCATCATTTTCCTCTCCACTGATGCTATAAAATCCAGCGATATGCCAAGGGTGCTGCAACAGCTCTGTTACCAAAAGCACAGTCCAAACACTGTTTAACAAACGAGGCTTGTACAACAGAATGAGTGCTATACATAGCTATGAGCAACTATACTTAACTGTAAAATGCTTCTCGCCTTGCCTACATAAGGATTTGCCATTCAGCGTCCATATGAGGCTGTATTATTCAAGAACATCATTCAGTTTAGCATACAAAAATGTTGGGGTCTTGAGGTAAATCATGTGTTGTCAAAGGGGATCATTGCCAAATGTTGCTTTGGTCCAGCTGTGTTTGCCCAGCACTGTGTACAGACCCGGCATATCCTCTGCTCTCTCTTGGGCACAGGGCAGAGGGGCTCCATCATCCTCCACAGGGCTTCTTGCTGACTGAGAAACAATCTTGGGAAATGTTAAAAAGTGCCAATGGAGTCAATGGTACAGGCTATTTCATTCTTACAATATATAATCCAGAAAAAGGAACACTTTGTTTGCCTTCATTAAGCATAAGCACTCACAGGCTAGGCATTAGGATGTGGGAGTTGCCTCCTCTTATTCCTCTTTCTGTAGATGGTAATAAAATGCAGGAAGGTATTATTGTCCCTGTGACCCACAAACTGTTTTCTATAGATTGAAACACTGAAAACCCCCTAACATTCAGGTGGGCAGATAAGTTCCAAAAAGAAAAAAAAGCTTAGAAGAACGGGTGTGGTGTTTTGAAGCATGATTATGACTAATTACATATTTTAGGAAACCAGTGCAAAAACAGCGTCACTCTAATCTCCCAGCAAGTTCACAGCCAGGCAGCTCTCCCAGTTCATAAGCAGGGAGATCAGAATCAAGCTCAAGACAGTAATTTTTATACCACTTGGCATTCTAGTAATGACTACAAAAAGGGAACATAACCCTTTTGTCTCTATACTTCTACAGACATATTTGCTGTGTAACTATTGCACTCCATTCATAGTTCTTTCTAAAAGCTTGGGCTCACTCCTGCTCCTGTAGCTCTTTAAATACTCATTCACATCAGAAAACAGCTCTGAACAATACAGGGCTCTATTGCTTGCTTCTTATCTCACCTTCCCCAGTCCAATCCTGTTATAATGCTATTGGCTTCAATATTCAAGCCCTGATTAATGCCACTGTAAATAAGACCAAATCAGATATAGCCCATGTTGTTCTATGGGAAGACATACAAAATAGTTGAGGACAACCAATTAAAATCTTTCATTCAAGAAAAAAACTAGAAATTGGTTTTTTTTCTAAGTAGTCAAAAAGGTTGACTTAGGTAAATGCTAATTACCAAATGGATAAAATGGATTAGTGTCAATACACACATGAAAGTCAGCAAACAGATTAATATGTGCTCAACATGTGTGATGCTATTTCATTTCTGACCAGGTCACTAATGGCCACAAATACAATTTCATGTTCATTTTGGAGATGTCTTCACAGACCATGCAGGCATTCCTCACTCCTTCTTAGTGCCAGGTAAAATGTGCCACATAAAACACCGCTGCACTCCCACTGTGCAGTTAGAGCTCCCACTGTCCAAGTGACCCATTTCCTAAAGCACAGGTGGTCCTCTAAAACCCTGTGTGTTTTCCAAGAGCCTCTTCATGCAAAGGCAATCAGCTTTGGTGGGCAAAGGCTTAAAAATTTAAAATTCAGAGGTAAAAAAGTAGTCCAGCATTTCAGTCTCTCCTTGAGAGTAAAGCTGCAAACCATTATTTTGACTCCTTTCCTGTTGTATGTAGAATAAACAATCAAAATGGAAAATATGTATTTAAAAAAGCTCTAATACCAAGACCTTAAAAGCTAAATCATATATATTTATAGCAAAGGTTCACAAAGTAAACCTGCCAGTGTTGTTGCAAACTGTGCTGCTTACCAGATGGCTTTTTTTCCCTTCTACTTTGGATTATATCTGTAGTGTGCAGAGGTACACTTTAGATTAGCATGCACTGGGTGATGGATCACATTATACTTCAGAAGAGCACATAGTTTTTGAGAAATGTCCATGTTCTGTTTGTATCAGAATATCAATTATGTAATGTCTCCCCTGTGTTATTTTGAATATTTCTGTTGTGTACAGAGACTAGAAATTGCAGATGCAGGCAGAGATTTTTTTTTTTTTGAGTTAAACATTTTCCATCAGTTCAACATTTGGCTTCAGGTTTCAAGTTCAAACTTATTCTTCTGTTATCCATATGTTTGCCCGCTCTTCAAAATAGAGACTTTTTATAAACAAGATAAATTTCTTTCATAAAATGCTCTGATCTAAATTTTTGTAATGTGACCATTGTTTTCACATGTCAAATGGAAGGTACATTACTTTCAGAAAGTAAGGGCTTAGCATGTTCTAAAACTTTAGCAACTGATCGCGTCTCAAGTGGGGACTCTGAATATTATTAAGTACTTTACAAAAATTTCTTCTCTCTATAATGGGGCTGTCCATAGTTGACACAAAAAATTATTACTTTCTTCAGGCATTTTGGAGTCACTTACTTTTACTATATGGTTCATTATATGCCTAACATATATCTAGTGCTTATTATCCTGAAAAAAAATACATTCTTTATTAAGCCTTTTGAGACCCACTTATAAACAAACTGCTACAAAAGAGCCTGGAATTAATAACAATAAGCCACAAGGACCAAATAATCATTCAGATCTTACCATCCTAGCCATGAAAATAGGAATAACATATCTAATTCATTCATTGCTTTTTATACTTCCATTTTATTGCCCATGCTGACTTTTTCTCCGTGATAAAACAACCTCAATCTTTCCAGTGTCTCTTCAGTTGGACTGTAAATGTTCTTCTGTTCTGTCTCTGCACCTTTCTTCCTTTTCCTCTTCTGCAGAGTCCTTTCTACCACAGAACCAAGCAAGGTGTCACAGCTGTAGCCACTGCTAGGTCCAAGGCCCCACAATATTGTCCTATTGTGATTTCAGCTCCCCAAATAGCTGTACTGAATTTATACAGCTTTAAAGGCCTAGCTTTTTAACATGCCACTGCATGAAAAATTGGAGCAAGCCCCTAGAGAAGGAAATGTCAATGTACAAAGATGTGATTGAAGGCGTGGAAAGGCTGGGCACATGGAGGCACCTCTCCTCCTCCTCTTCTCTGCGTCTCTGAGGGAGATGCCAGATGAATATAGAGCATATAGCAGAGCCCTTATAGCTGCTCCCATAGCTGCTTCCCAGGAAAACACACCAAATGTACAGAATGATAGACTGGGGAAACTGATGCTGAAGGTGAGAAGTTTTGCTATGGTGTCACGATCCACTAATGCAAACGGGGGTCGTGATGGTTCGTTTATCGATCTCAGAGTGTAAAAGGACACAAGAGATTACAGTTTTAATCAAAACAGTGCACCTTTATTAAGTGCCCACAACACAGTAATGCAATAGAAGAGAGTAAGAGAGAGAGAGAGAGAGAGAGAGAGAAACAATGTAGAGAGGGGGAAAAAGAGGGGCAATAGCTACCAACAGATGAGACGAAGTCCTCGTGGTCTTCCGCCAATAGATTCGTCTTCTTTCCGTGGGGAGATCTCCTACTTGGTTATTTTAGAAGGTCCCTTTATAGTCCTTTTCAGAAGCGAGGGGCAACTGGCCAAGAGGTTGGGAAATCTACAGCCATTGTTATGGGGTCCGTTGCTTTGGGAAGCAGGTACAGGACAGACGTACAAGACAGGTGTACAGGAGAGGTGTACAGGACAGGTCATTCCTTTTCGCTTCGGCGCAGTCCTTCCCGCCTGGGCAGCAAGAACCGCGCAGTCCATTGTGACCTGCACTAATTTTCCTCAGGAATGCGTACCAGTTCCCAGTGGGCACACCCGTAGGCAACACTTGGCAGACAATCCCACCTCAGCCAGGCCAGGACTGCTGTGTTCAGTCTCTGTCTTCGGCGATGATCGTGAGGCAGATGAGGGATTTTCAGACCGTCTCTTACATATGGTCTTGGGCTTGGTTCTCACTCACACTAAATGGGACCTTTCATACCCCAAATCTGGGCCTTGGAGAGGGTCTGCAGAATGCTGAGCTTTTGCATGCATGGCAGAGCTGAAAGGGAATACAGATATTGGGAGAGGGAGCAAACATGAATGTGATGAGGCACTGCACTGTTTGCCTTTACCATGAACTGTCAACGGTGACTGTTCGTACGCAGACACCAACACGATATTTTCTAATACTTCTCAGAAATCAACCTTCAGTTTTCCTGGTTTAAATTTTCTTTAAACGTGGGAAAGAATAGCTGTCTCCTGGCTGTAAGCTTGTTAACCCAGACAGCAATAACACTGCTAACCTCCAGATCTCCAAGGGCAGTTAGAAATATGAGCCCTGCAGGACTGACAGGGGCATGAGAATTTAAGGATCCCATATCTATGAAAAAAATCTAATTCTTTACAAGATACTTATAGTGCTTGATTTTCTTGAAGACAGCAGGAGTGAAAGAGCACAAGACCTTCTCTTTCCTTGCTGTGCCAAGGGTCTTTCACAGTCAGTGCTTTGTCCAAAAGCTCCCTCCATCTTCCCCTAGGTGATAGTCCCAGGCCATGTTTTCTGTGCTCAGTGGTGCTGCCTTCTCTTTCTAGCATGTCTGCTGCTTCACCTTCTTTCATTCCTTTCCATTTACTCATGAATCACCATTAAACAACACCATATGCTGTAGAGGTGGCACTGCTTTGGACTGTGTGTTCTTGTGCTGGGCCGGAGAGTGTGCTGGTTTCTACTGCCTTGCTCCACAATGGCTTTTTCAGCCATTCCTTTGCACCATCTTAAAGGACAAGGGCTGCACCTGTCCAGTCGCATTTTTCTCTGAGGTTCAGTGCAAACCAGCAAACAGAATCTTGAAACACCTTCCTGAGATTTGATATCCCTGGGTAAGCAAATGGAATGTCAGGCTGCTTTCCTACGCTACCTGTACTGCAAATAGTGTTTATTCTGATAACAAGCTGCAAAGTGCAAGACTATGTTGTCATAATTGGAAGATCAAAAAGTAAAGGAACTCTGGCATTTTGGCCTTCTCAAGATGCTGCCCACACCAGTAGTCTGGTTCTATTGGACTGCTTTTTGCTGCTCTTCTAATTACTCTTCTGTGCTGTGTTGCAAAGCAACAAATGAGACATTGCTGCCTTGCTGGTCACATTTTACTTGACTGGTTATTGCCACTTGGCATCATAAAAAATAAATACCACAAAACTAGAAACTACATTGGACATGTTTGTTCTATTTAATGAAAAATTTTACTTTGGATGCTCTAGAAACTCCAGTTTTGTGACAGCAACTGCACATAAAGATCCTTCCCCTGTGTAAGCAATAGTAATTTTTATTTATAGAGTGTACCTTTGAGGAAAATATTTCATTGTTTTCCATTTCTCTCTTTCATTAAAGACCACTGAAGACAAAAAAGCTAAAATGTTTGAAAAGGACCTGTGTCAGTCTCCTTTTAATGAACCATGCAGGCTCCTTCGTGGTAAGACAATTTCAGTTATGCAGAAGTCAAGCTTCAGTAAATTCTCAGCTCTTCTAAGTGAGCTAATGGTACAACTTTTCAGGCAGTGATTTTCAGATCCCTGATAATTGTATTTGGATAAATAACTCAAAATAAAATCTCTCACAAGTGTTGATGGCTGGTTCTGCAGCAGTATGTTCAGAACCCATATATGTTCCTTTCCCTGAAAATCCAGCAAATTTCATGGCAGAAACGCTTATCTGAGCACCAAACTGCAAACAAATGCTGTTAATATTCACAGAACGCAGATTCTACATTTGGAATTGATAGCATGCACACAAGAAACGTTATTCCAGATGTTATGGCTATAGTTATGGCTAATGAGAGGAAGAAAAGTGTAGCATGAATCTCCACACTCAGTCAAATAAGCTCTGAACTGGACAGCATGGTTGCAACAGAATACCTGCAAACAAGGGTTCTTTTTGGTAGATTGAAATTTAGTTTTTGGACCAAAAATGATCAGCTAACACTGTCCGCATCATTAATTGTTGTCTTCCCTGATTGGGGAGTAGTGTAGATTTTTGCCAGGAGAAAAAGGGAGGCGAATAGGACTTCATGCTTCTCAGTCTCTAGATGGATGTTTATTATCTAAGGAGTACAAGCTACTGGCATGGCTTAGACACAGCACAGAGCAGAGAATGCAGCAAGAAGACAACTTATCAAGATCTCCCGGCCTTTTTAAAGGTGAATTATCCAATGAAAGCTTAAAATGCAAGATATTTTCACTTTTTTACCAACGCCCAACAAGTTCCTAAATCACATAGACAGGAACTGCAGAATTCTTTATCCAATCATCTCAAACACTATTGCTGCAAAATATGGAGTTAGTGAAGAAGGAGAAAGAAGCTTTTAACTACAACTTATCCTCCATTTTGAGGTTTTCTAATTCTATCTATTTACTATGCAAATAGACCTGAAAGCTCTAAATTTTTCACCCTGTGATAATCTCACATAGTATTCTATCACCTAATTCACACAATTGCAGATTCAAATTCTTCCCAGAGGCTAGGCAAATTTTTGCATGGACAAAGGTCAAAAACAGTACTGTCCAGGGGAGTAAAACCTTTCAAAACAGGCAGAGAAATATTCTCTGCATTCTAGGTTCCCACAATCAGCAGCTGTGGCTATTTTGTGAGTGCTTTTATGACAAAACCTTGCCATTCGTATGAGAACTGAAATTGAAACTTTCAACCTGTGTTGAGTGATAAAATTCCAGAAGGAGAAAAACAAGCTGGTACAGAAAATCAGAGTTCTTGATACTTGTAGGGTGTTGATTCAGGATTTTGAGATGTTTTCACAATTAAAAACCAGTTGCCCTGATGTAATGCATGGAAGATAGAAAGTAGTCAAGACTGCAGTAGCCAAGAAACTCCTAACTGCAAAACATTCCCCAGGCTATATTTCATCCATTCTTGTGTCCAACAGTTGGAGGCAACAGTAATTCTGCACACAGAACAGCCAAAAAATGGCAGCAAGAGCTGGAACATGTAACAGGAGTGACTGCCAGAGTCACCCAGGGTGCCAGTGACGTCACAGAAAATGTGCCCGTGTCAGAGTGATCCTGCTGGGCTACACCTGTTGCACCAATACAACAAGACTCTGTTCCCAGAGCCCACTCACTTGTGGCCAGTGAACAGAAGAAGACAAAGCAAATTACTGACAAAGAAGTGGGAAAGAGCTGAAACATGTTTTGTGTGCCATCATAACCAATAACAAATGGACAGCACAGACTTCATGTCTGCAAGAGACATAAGGTACTTACAGACCCTGAGAGAAAAGCATTACATACAGCCTCATAAAAGGGAGACGTGGGAAAGGTCAAAAAACAGTAGCCATATTGCCCCCCATACTTGGAAGCAGCTCACAAGAAATAAATGCAGCAAGTCTACTCAGGCAAGGAACAGTTCTCCCCACTTGTTTTCCACTTGCAGGGAAAACTGCATCGGTGTGGTATGTACAGAGTGTCCTAATCTTTCTCTGCAAAACCGATGCATTATTCTAGCTGTGCAGTGTATCCAATCATTCTGAGGCGGTAAATGTACCCTGCCTCCAAATTACCTCTCTTTTTTCCTCTTCCTCTCCCACACTCACAGCCACATGGTCCTACCATGTCTTCATACCAGCTTTGGGGCTCACTGGACCTTCCATAAACCAATGTAATTCATTAGCACAGTAAAAACTTGCCCAGGTGGATTATGTTGGAAGGAAAGAGGGAACTGATGAGCTAACTCAAATCACAGGCAGTCTGGCTAGATTCAAGTCAGGGGAAGTGACAGGATAATTAGGATGAGAGCAGAATTTGCCATTTTTGACAGTGGGAGCTTAAATTCATTTCACTCTCTCTCCTGAAAGCCTCAGATAACCCACATAAAGTAACTGAGTAACACTCAACTCTAAAACTCAACCGCTGCCTGCACTTTGAGCCAAGGAGCTGACTTACCTTGGGTTTCTACTCCACATCAGAAGCATTCAACTCTGAAGTCAACTGGGATTAACTTGACTGCAAGACTAGCTTTCAGCAGTCAGTGGCCTCCTCATCAGGTTGCAAAAGCAGGCTTACATTTTCTTATGTTGTCTTTGATTTCTGCATACTTTTATTCTTGATTACACAGTGGGCAAAAGGCTTCTTCTTGCCCAGGTGGCTTTAAGTCTCATCTGGAAACCTCGGAGTCAACAGTCTTCTAGTGGAAGACAATGACCTAGAAAGTAAGGTGTCTTAATTCCCATGGAATTCGATGGTATTCCCATACCGGCCCTTGAGTGTTTGGAGTTATCTGGTCTGCAGCTTGGAGGCAGCCATCCATCCAAGGACTTCAGTTCTCCCTATGCTTGCCTTTAGCCAACACTGGCACTGCATCAGTTCATTCCATCAGATCCCAGCCCCAATGTTTCTGCACAGAGGCACCCTGCAAGATCCCTTCCCCCATTTAATTACTCAACATTTTTACAAATAATTCACAAGGTTTTGAGCCCTAAGAGAAAATGAAGACTACTTTTTAACAGGTAGGTAAAACTGTGTCTTTGTGTTTTGCTGGAAATCCCCTGCCCGTTGAAATGACACCCACTAAAGATAAGCCGAAGAGCTCAGCTGTTAAGGGAGACTTTTCTCCTCAGCAACACAGGCTAGATGGGCTGCTTTTGACATCACTTCCCACGGACAATCTATGCAACAGCAAAACCTTCAAGGCACGTTGTAGCTGGAGTTGAGCAAATCCAAAAGCTCAGCTCAAATGCTGGGGTGAGAGTGGAAGCTAATATCACGGCTTAAGCAGAAAGGAATTTTGTAGCAGAGGGTAACTCCTCCCTCTCTGCAGGGGAGAGCTCTCCCGGAGATAACACAAAAACCATGGAATGAACTTCCTCAGGAACTTAACAATTGACCACAGCAAACCACACTTTTTTTCCTGATCTTGCTCTCGCTAAGGTAAACACGTATCACCATTAAAAACAGGAAAATAAAAACCACTGTAAAAGCCTAACTACCTTATTAAGCCAAATCTCCATACTGAAACATAACACCGCCCCTGAAGGAGAAGTGGCCCCCATGACCAATCTCTGTCACCAAACGCCCGAGTGTAAATACTCTGATATTACGGAGATGAAGGAGAAGCAAGAAAAAGCTTCATGCAATACCTCTGCATTGCAATGTACCTGCAGTGTCAGATTTGAAGGGGTGTGAGATTCTCACACCCCATAAAGCACACCAATCACACAGAGACCACAAGCCAGGCTAATAACACTTTGCCTTGAAAAGGGGTGCTTTGAAATGGTCATTTTCTGTGCCCGAATGGAATGGCCAGTGTTCTTCCCTAGTGCACTCTGGAGGAAGTATAAACCCTTTCTCTGGATTTTCAGTACTGACAGTGCACAATCTTATGCCTAATAGGAAAACCTTATGCTTCACCAAGGTCTACTTAATACACTAAAATAAAACTAGTCTCCTTTGTTTGCTCATGGATGATGAGACAGTTTCTCCTTTGAAAGCAAAAGAGGTTTGTTTGAAAAAAAAAATTGCCTTGTGAATGACACCATAAGAGGGCTGGGAATTAGCATATGAAGTCCTAGTCCTTGGGAAGGTTTGTGTTAGATTGGGCAAAAGCAAGTAAAAAATAAATGCCTTTCTCAGTTTGTCATTGGAAAATTAGGAGTTTCTACCCTTTAGCTTTTCCTTTTCTTGACTTTTTGGTTTTTTGGTTTCTGGGTTTTTTTATCTGCCGCAGCTGCATACAAGAGTTTCTTGCTTTTCTATTGACAGGTGTTGACCTTTACTAATGGATTTGTATAGCCATACTCTGTCAACACATCAGTATTACTCAGTGTTTCAAGAAATGGACTGGCTAAGACTTGGAGACACGTTCAGGGACATTTTAATTCAAACCTCCAACTGCTTTTAAGAGACCATATCTAAAAGCTCCCTTCCAAGACGCTGGAATGTGAAGTATGTGGGAAATGTTTTCTTATTGGCCTCATGTCTGCCAGTGATTGTGAAACAGCTTCACTATTCTGGGAAAAAACAAACATGATTCCAGGCAAAGAGAGATTCATGTAAGCTTGTTAAAAGCTTTAGGAAATACAAATAATACAGAATCTGGAGTAAATCTATAATGCTCCATCACGTGATGAAAGGATTGGTTTGAATGTGATTGCCATTTTTAATCACTTCACGTAAAAACATATAGAAACTGAAAAAAATGTAGAACCAGTGCAGCTTGTTGAACCTAATTCACCTTTAGATCATTTGTTCTCAATGTGGTCTGTCTTCCCTGGAGATAACAGGCCATTTCATTTGTAGTGTGTCACATAGCCAGGTGCGAGAGAAGAATGAGATGCTGAACCATGGTGTCCAGATTAGTCTTGCACTGCAGTCCCTGGAGGCAAAGCAGGGTGGTATCTACCCAGTGGGAGGTGTGTGCAGCCTTGACTCCGGATGCCCAGCACACATGGAAGCTCTCATCCAGTCTGTGGGCCTTTCCAAGGAAATGAGTGGAGTCTTGCACTCACTTAAAACTAGAAATTAAATTCTGTCTACTTCTCAGGCCTTCATTTCAGTCACTTCTAGGTAATCCCAGAGAAAGGCATAGCAGGTACACCCACCCTGTCATGCAGTGCTTGTGAAGAAATGCTAGGTGTGGAGTGAGGGTTGAGGGTTACCATGCTTCCTTCTGGGGACTCACAGCATCTTTCATCATAGAAGAGGTAGATTTCCCTGACACTCAAGCAAGTATGTTTGTACAAGTATTTCCTGTTCAGACCCACTGTAAAGCAAACAACAGTGAGATTTTTTTTTTCTCAGAGAGATAACACAGGTCTTAAATGAAACGAGCTTGTCTCAGGGCATGATTTTAAGGTTCTCTTAATATTTACACAACTAAGTAAAAATTATGTTGTGCTGTGGAGATATTTCCCTTTCAGTAGTCTGATCTTTTCATTGGTGTTAGGACATAATTTGGGAAGTTTCCAAAGTTTGCCTTGACAATCATGTTAAGCTCCCTACCAGCTACACAACGTCAATGCGCAATGCATTACATATATACTGGTTGCTGGCCAGCTGGCATTTTAAATGAGTAGTTCAAGGAAAAGCAATTTTGGTGAGGGCTGACCACAGCTGGCTTGACATTAGACTAAATTTTCAGGACTTAGCATTGCCAAGCCTCCAGAGACTTAAAGACTCACTTAACATTATTTTAAACTTTGACTGACTCAACAGCTTCAGTAAATAACGAGGGTGTGAGGGATCCAAGCATGTCAAATCCCTGCATATGTAACTCTCTGTATTTCATTTGCTTATTGAATACATATATTTTATATTATATCTGGTTTTTGTGCAATGATTTGAGTGTCATTCTTATTCTTGTCACAAAGCAAGTGTGGTAGCTGAACTGCTTCCTTGAACATATGTGACCACCACATAATGTAAATATTGCCAAATGTTGCCTCTTGGCCTTTGGAAGACCATAAGGAATATAAATCTGCAGAGAATAATGTAGTGATACAATGTAACTAACCTTGTGGTACACAAAAAAAGTCTGAAGTTGTCAGAAAGTAGTAATTGAGAAATCAGAAGGTAGGCTGGTTTAATCACTTCTTTTGCACATGGATATTTCACTCCCAAATACACCAAAGTATATACCCGTAAAATTTTCAGTAATTTACAATATGTCCCTGCAGAAAATAGTAATTGAAACACAGTTATAGATCACTCTTTTCTGGTATGTATTCTGGAAATAATTCCAGCTTCAGCTTAATTTCATTTAATTTTTTTAATGAAGAAGTCCTATTTGAAACCATTTGACTGGAATATATCAAACAAAGTACAGTGTTGATAAAGATGTAACATTGTTATAACTTTAAATAGTATTCCTACATTATACAACACCTTCTGTAAGTCATAAAATATTGGAAGAAAATCAGAACTCTATTTCTTATAGAAATAAACTGTTCATAAACAGTTCAGTACAGCTCTGGGTGCATCATGTTCTAATTGCCTCTGGTGAGCAATAATATTTAAAAGATTTCCAAATAAAAACATTTTCTCTCCTACGCAGTTTATATCTGCAAATGTTAACTGATCCTTTTAAACTATTAAAAGGAGATTTTTGAAAAACTGTTGTCCTTATCTACAGTCTGAGGAACAGGCATATCTTCCAGTTAATCAACAACCAAGCTGTGACAAGAACCCAGAAATCCTAAGCTCAGAACTTGGCAGATGCCTTCTGTCCAAAAGGAAAGGACAGAAAAAAATCTGAAGAACATATCTGAAAATATATTTCAAATATATTCAGCAACAGATAAACATGACTAAGAAAGCAATTACAACTAAAGCATGTCAACAGTGTATACTTATAATTAAAGTGAGGCTTATGATTTGCTTTCCCAACACTGCATCATAAGAACTCACAAAGATCAGTATATTGTTGTTTAGTTAATGATGCGGAGTGCCTTAGTTATGACTTTTCCTAACTTTTGAAGCTCGACATCTGAGATTTTAATAGTCCTGTTCCAAAATCTTATAGTATAAAATGAGTAAAGAAGTAGAAGTGATTGATTCAGGATGTTACTGATGCAAAGGAACTGTTAAGATTTTAAAAATATGCAGTAATTTGCATTCATTAGAATAGCCATGAAAATTTCACAGAAGAATAAAAGTTGAATCAATTCTCACGTGGGAGGCCAGACATGTCAACAGCAACTAGGTGAAGAAGAGCTCCTTCAGCCCATTCTTCCTCCAGGAGGATGGCTCACTCCCAGGAGGAGGCTGGATGATCATTGATGAAGATTCTGCTTCCTCTCAAAGACACAATGGTGGTGCAGTCTCAGGCATGGTAATAGAGTAGCTAGAATAACTGGAATTTTAGAATCTCTCTTAGAGTAGATCGTATCCTTGTGCAGAGTTGGTATGTACACACTGCAAGTCTGCATTGCAAAAGTTTTTCTGACTTCCTCAGTAGCTTCCTTGAGAAAGCAATATTGGGAAAACAACAAACAGGCTTTTCAGTTTTTGCAAGTTTGATTTAGCAGTGAAAAAGTACAAGCAGTGTCAAAGTACAATATCCTCTGCTCAGTCTATTTTTAAAATTAAGCACAAAGAAGGTTTAATGTTTAATAGCACTTTTAATACTGAAGATTTTTATGTCAGAATTTTGATTTAGCAGAGGGATACAAAAATCTGCTGAAATCAGAATACAAGGACAATATAGTAAGTGCAACTTACAACTGGATCACAATACGCGTCATAGCCATTTCCAGTCTCCCTGTGGACACTTTCATGATGTTTGGCATCCTCAGTCGTAGGGAAGGAATGCACAGGTTGAAGCCAGTTCAAGCACGTTGCTCTCTTTGAAGTTCATTTTATTGATCATTACTCTGTGCTAAGCCATGTATATCCTTTCCCCATGCTGGTCTTGCTGACTCAAGAAGACATTCACACCTTTTTGATTAACTCAGGGAAAACTCAGTTTATTAGCTGATCCACTCAACTGATCCCACCCTACTTTGTGTTGAGATGAACTCAGCTGATGTGCAATAGCTGTGGTCAATAAGGTTCCTGAGCCCATCTCTTGCCTTGTGAGCCCTCTTCCATTATAGGATTGGTCCATCACTCCCAAGCACATGATGCCAAAGAGCTCATCAGAAATTATCAGCAATTGCTCCACAGACTACAGGTAACAAACCCTTGAAACAGCAGAATTTCTCCAATGCCATGAAGCCAATTCCAAAAAGAAGGGTCAGGCTTCACTTAAAAGTGATTTTGTATGTTATTCTGGGGGATGGGGAGCAGAGAGAAATGTAGAAAGCAAACACCCTTCTCCCCTGTCCAGAGAATAGCATTTTTTTTCTAAAATAGAGGAGAAAAAATAATTGCATGGAACACTTTTGCTTTTTTCCCCTAATTTTTCTCACTGCACTGGACTTTGGAGGGCCAAAATGGAGCACCTGGGCTCACTGCGCTGCTCACCCTAAGCAAAGCATGATTTATGCATCATAGAGTCTCCTTATATATCACCCAAAGAGTAGAATCTTACTCTGGTGG
The DNA here is from genome assembly GCF_017639235.1 of Corvus kubaryi. Lineage (NCBI taxonomy): Eukaryota > Metazoa > Chordata > Aves > Passeriformes > Corvidae > Corvus > Corvus kubaryi. The sequence goes on along the minus strand of NW_024580667.1, from coordinate 14,945,161 downwards.
GTCTTATACAGCAGCTTGACCGGAGGAAATCCTTTAGGAAGAGGATGATACTAAACCCATGCTCTCACATTTGCTAAGGTTGGAACTGACAAAATATTTGGGTTTATAGATCTAGAACCAGAAGAAAACATGCAAGTAAAGCATTTTGAGTTGGACCAAAATTAATTAAATGCTTCTTTTTTCTTGCCAAATAAAGCAAAAACGAGAAGGTGTATTTGAAGGCTTTCCATGCAATCTAAAAAAAATCCCCTTATTGCTTTTGAAAGGAACTTGAAAAAAAAAAAAATTCAAAAAAGCAGAAGATTTATGTGTAGAAAGCTGTTGGACAATAGCTGTAACCTTGTTCAGTAATTCAGTAATTTTTATATTCTCTGCCCAGGACTTAAGAGATCCAGGTGCATCTCTGCCTGTGGCAGTTTGGACTCACATTCCCTACCTCTGAGACAAAGGATTTTAATCACCAAACCATAGGATATATGTCAGATTGCTCCCCTTCTATTGCAGTCTTTTTAGCTTTGGTCATGCTCAGTCTTTTCAGCCAGAAGCAGATGTGAATAGCACCTCAGGCTGCTGGCGGGAGCGTTAAGGTGGCGTGGCCATGGGTGCTGTGAGGAAACCCCAGCCCCACGCTGCATCTGTCCCCAGCTCTGCTCCAGCTGAAAGACTGTGCAAGGTGTGAGGCACCAGAATTCAAGTTCCTGGCCAGCTGCACCTCTAATCAAGTGCACAAAGCATCTCTGTAACCATAGGAGAGTAAAAGTCTGTGCACGCAGGTTTACACAACTGAATTGTCCAGAGGTGTGGTTTTAAAGGCACAAAAAGGATTTTAATCCAGCTCTTCCAGATAAAGAATGAGTTGGTCCAAAGGGCCACTCATTTTGTTGGCTTAGATCTGTTTTTATTAACGAAAAGTAATGATCCTATTCCACTTCAATTCATAACTTTTTTCACAAAACCACGTTTTTCAGAAAATCCTTGGAAAAAAAGAGTAATTTCCTCCAGCTCTATGCCTGGCATTGTGCTGATATGCAAAATCACATTATACAATGCAATAGAGCAGAATATCTGATGGAGAAAAGAACCATAATGACAGCTGCTTTATAAGCTTCTCCTGATAAATACGAATGGTTAATATAAGAATGTATATATATGTATATCCAGGTTAGTAATTTCCATGTCCTAGCTATCTGTCTTCTATCTGGAAGAATATTGACCTGATGGTCTTCCACAAAACCTGAATATTGCTATTCTTCTGCATTGTTATCAAGTTAATTAGGGAATAGGGCAATTCTCCCACTGCAATTCTTCCATCTGTTTCTGCCTTACCAGTTTCACATATTATGAAAATGTGCCAGACAGCAGCTCCATCCAATATGTTTCATGTTCACAGTATATGTATGAAAGACGGTTTAGTATCAGCAATTAAACATTTACTGGCCTTCGTTTTAGCTCAATATTTCTTCTGTGGAGGGGAAAAGCTCCAGCTCCTGAATGATTTGTCACAGTGACTCTGTAGCATGTATAAGGCATAAGGAAAATTGCATTTCAGCCCACTTAGGGGCGTGTCAGTAAATTGCTAAAGGATAAAATCCTGATGCATATAAAACTCTCTTGTTTACATGATTATGTTCCTGGAGGTTCCAAAAAATCTCTAGATTGCATTATGCTATATCTTGTCCAAATATTTAGTAAAAGGCAGCCCCTACCTCAAAGAACTTATACCCAACATAGACAAAAAAAGGAGTAGAGGAGGCTAAAGCATGCAGGGCAGGGAGAGGCCAGGCAACAGATCTCCCCCAGTAAGCAGGAACACTGGCACTGCCTCAATCCCAAGTCATTGCTCTAATGACAGAAACACACAGCTGCCTACAAGGATAGCAACATTTCCAGCTATCCACTTTTGTCCACCCAGTAATAGTTTATGTCTGAAAGAAAAAAAAAAAAGGAAAAAAATTAAAAACATGGTCAGTTGCTGCATGAGACATATAAAGGCATTCACTGTCGTTCATAGGGCTGGAATGAAGCAGCAACTCAAATCATTGCAGACAGAAGAAAAATCACCTAAGCAAAAACAGTAATCCATGGGTTTTTGGAGTCATTGGTCCCCAGGGTCAGGAGCTATCCCAGTCTTACTGGTAGTTTTCTGTCATGAGTATAAATATGCATCAGATTGAGACAAAATAGTCCATAAGATGCAGCACATTTATAGGGTTATGTGGGGAAGCAGAAAAAAAATGCCTTCATATAACAATGAAGGCTACACTGAAGAAATCAGGTGAAAAAAGAGACCTGGTTAGGAGGGTACAGTCTTCTGAAACTCTTTTAAATTACAGTACTTACCATCTTTGTCATTTCTGTGATACCAGGGCACTCACTATTTTACTTTCCAGTGTTTCTGGCTCATACATAATACTGAAACACCCAGAATTTGATGGCATCATGTACATTATCATCAGCTGATAAACCACACAATCTAGTCTAAATCATCTGATGTAGAATTTCTGAGGTTTTTAAAGTCAAATTGAGGCATGAAAGAATCTTCTGCTTCTTCTTCCTTACCAACTTCGAATTACAGTGAATATCTTGTAAGCTTCTGGACAGCCCTGTGGGTCTGAAAACTCATACTCAAATGCAAGTGGTATTTGTCAGAGTACTGTAGTTACTAAAAGTATACATTCCTTGTAAATGTCTTATCTATATAAGGAACACTTTTATCAGACAGTGGCACAGTAATAAATATTAGGATTATGCAGGCCTCCAAATTGCAAGAGATCACCTGAATAGCTATACTTACCAGAAGCTCACTCTCTGCAAGAAAATAACATTCATTGATATAAATGGCAGGCTGCTTCATTATGCAAGAGCCTGATTCTGCAAAAATAATTTATATGCATGTATTTAATAAAATTTATTCAGAAAATGTACTCAGCATCTGCAGACTGATTAGGATTCAAATTGTTCTGGTTTGAGGAGTGGAGAAGTTTCTCTCCTAACTCTACATTTGTCGACTATAGTCAAAAACATATGTTAAAAAAAAGCTAAAATACACACAAAAGGCAATAAAACAAAGATACAAAAACCCGCCCAACCCTCCAAAAACCCCCTACAACTTGCCTACAGAAGAGCACCATGTCTTTTTTGCACTGCAAGTACATATTTTATTCAAACAGTCCTATTTTACCTAGTAACATAAGATAGAAAAGCAGAACTTTTAAAACTGTGGATCACATCAGCACAAACATACCTTGCACTTCAGCAAAATGTGGCTACAAGTGGTTTCCTCCCAGCTGCCCCTGTGCCGGTGGAAGAAGTTTTGAACCCTGCTCTTAGCTGCTCACCGCTGCCTCTCCATGCAATCCCTCAGCCAATCCATCAGCCATGCCATCTGCCAGCTCCACTACCATCTAAGATCTTCTCACCTGCTTCACTTAAAACCAGTCAAGTTATTTAAATATATTTAAATATATGGTCCTATATAGGAATTAGAATAATACGGCCAGGCACCCTTCCACCATGACAGGCAGCAGCCTCCAACTGAGGAGCAGCAAAAAAGGAGCACCAAAGGCAGTATAGGGAGAGGCAGGAACAGCGGAGGATACTTGCCCAGAGCTAAAGTCCCCACTCCTGCATTTAAAAGCATTTCATCCATTTTCCTGTCAGAAATCCTGAACAGAAGTAATGGCTGTAAATCTCTTCTGTCATCTGACTTTTTGTATTGGATGATTTGTAAAGAGGTGTATGATACAGCATAATTTTTTTCTCAAGTCCATAAAAATCAAAGTGCAATATTTTATTTTTGAGTGGTTGGATACAATCAGAATGTATTTGCAGTCTGAATTACTCCAAAGCTTTGTCTGAGTTTGGAGGGGTTTTTTTTGAGCTGACATGAATAAGCACACTAACTCATTTTCCTAATGAGTTAGGACTTCAGGATTTCCATGGTCTGTAGCTGAGGACTTCCTTTCTCTTGAGCTTTTGCTGAAGTTGGCTTGCCTTTTTTTTTTTTTTTTTTTTTTTTTTTTGGTAACATGTGTGATGCCTTTCTGAACAAAACTGTAGGATTTATCTTGGAAGCCCTGGGATTCAGAAGGCATTACAGAAGATGGACTCAAGCCAAGGGCCCTGCTCATAATGTGGGAATGAATGAGATTTGGTACTATAGCTCCCTCAAGACGATACACAGTCATGATCTGCAGTTCAGTGTTGAAATGAATAAACACAAACCATTGTCATGCTTTGAATAGGCAAAAGAAAACATTTCAATGAACTCCAGATTTTTTTTAATTATATTTTTTCCTAAGAATTTTATAATTTCCATTCCTAGGAAGGTTTGGAAATCTCAGCAAGGTTTGGAAATCTCTTGATTTTGTCCTGTTGTGAAATGAAAATAAGTATTGAGATGCCAGCAATTTCGATGGCAGCTCTAAAAGTAATATGGCTCTAAACATGTATAGCATTTTTTTGGTACTATATTGAAACAGAGTCATGGGTATAATTGCAGATATGTCAGGACCCTTAAAAGACTAACCCCTCAGCTTTCCCCATAAGCCACATGATGACTATGTAAGTATACAACAAATCCTACAGGGGATATTTTATTCAGTATCATCAGAAAGAGGTTTTCTCATTTCTATTTCTGGATCTTGAGTCCCATGTACTGTAATCTCAATTGTAAATACAATCCACCTAGTTATAACAAAACGTCTTTGTAGAGCACACACAGCCTTTGTTTCAGGGCCTGATGTTAGAGGAGTATAAAGGCTACATTCAAGGCACTCCAGTGTGCAGCTGGAAAAATGGCTGGAAAATTACTTCCTGGCCCACAGCCAGCCCTAAATTTGCTCAGGATATAATGCAATACAGGACGTGCAAGGCTCTGATCCATATCTGGTCTTAACCTGAAATGGGGAAAAACCACTACTTCTGTATCTACAATTTGCTGCCAGTCATGTATTTACAGCACAGCACAAGTCCATGTTGCCAGTCAGGATCCTGGGAGCAGTCACATGTCCATCCCAGGGCAGTGTCTCCCCCTGGTCCCCATCACCAGGCCTGGTCCTGATGATATCCCATCCATGGACTAACAGTCTGTCCCAGCCTTGGCCCATCCCTTTCCCCATGGAGGGGCTCAGTGTCCAGGGCTGGGGCTGTCCCAGTGTCTCCCAGCAGCCCAAGTCCTGGCTGGGGAGTCAGATGGGCCCTGGTTGCCACATCCTGACCTGATGTGGGGAGCCACTGGTGCTCCCAGACCCCAGGGAGTCTCCAGTCCCTGTGGGGCCCTGGTGTCATCATGTATTGCCCTTTTGTGAGGCTCTTCAAATTTTAAAAAAGATGAGTGGAAAAACATGCCATTTTCACCTGTTTCTCAGAGTACCTATGAAATCACTACTGAGAATTGAACCCATTTCAACTCATTGTAGCCTGAAGAAATGGAAGAAGATATCAATTCCAAAATGAAACATACTGACTGCTTGGTTATTTTTCCAAAGAGAAATAGGCAAAACAGAACAAGAGAGGGGAGATCTCATCCTAATATATCCACAGGGTTAGAAGCATCACCTGTTCTGTGGGAGCTTATGTTTTAATCAGAGAGTGAAGATTATTATAACCCCTCTGCAAACAGCTAGGCCTAAACAATGGGCTGTGGGGTACACAAAGGGATTTCTTGATGGCCTTTCTAATACTCCTTGCTTATTCACTGAAGCAGTGATCAGCTCGTCTGTTGGCTCTTCTTTCCTCTGTTCACCCTCCAAGGTAATGTCCTACCTTTGGGCTAGAGGGTGGATGAAGTCAGTATCTCCCTGGCTTTGGGGAATCCACCTCTGATTTTATTAAGCCCTCTCTTGAGCCCAGCAGGTCTTCATGCACCCAGAACCAAACTTATGCTGAAAAAGGGACCAGCATGTACCAGGGATGTACACCATTGGCTGGCTAAGCACAACCGCCTTCAGCAAGAGCAGACAAGGTGGCCTGGAGACAATAACACAGTGACTTTACACAGAAGGGAAATTCTATAGAGCAGTAAAGGCCACCTCCACCTCCTGCCTCTGGACAGGCCTCTATCAGAAGGACTGATCTACTCTCCATCCCCTTTGTTGAGTGTGGCATCAGCAGCTGAGGCACCAGCACAAAGGAGCCAATGGCCCCAGAGAGGGCAGTGGTATGTATGTAACCCTGGATGGGACTGTGGGGAAAGTCAGTGACTTCTGAGCCTCTCCCTGCAAGCACTAAGCTGGAGATACACAGCCATATCCTGAGCTCACCCCCAGCACAAGCATGGGGAGGATGTTTCCACTTCCCAAACCACACTCTCCCCTGCTTCCAGCTCCCATTGGACCTGAGGCTGCAGGTTCCCAACACCGTGAAAGATTTCACCCTGACATCAAATGTTAGAAAGACAGAAAGATCACAGAATAAATGCGATCAATAAATGAAAACCCACTACAAACATGAGATATAATTGGAAATATATATCAAAAGTAGGTCAAAGGACAGGAAAGAGGAAGCCTCTTCTCTTCTGCACTGAGCGAATCACATGAGAGAAAACTACCACTTAAAAATACTTTACATAATAGAGTGAAAATCAGAACTATTGAATGTTCCGGTCACTAAGGAAGATATTTGCTTTAGAATAATGTAAAATTTAACTGCATTCATGACAGCATTGACAAGATTTCCAAGGTGATGTTGTAGCACCTACATTCACACAAACACAGAAAACATCTGAAGATGCTATGTGCGTGTTGGGTGTGTGTGAGAAAAGGGAAGGGCACAGTAGGAAGTTGTGCATTGATGGTGATCAGGCACAGCATCACCAGGGAGGGGATTGTCCCACTCTGATCTGCACTGGTACATCCTCAACTTGAGTACTGTATGCTGTTTTTGGCACCACAATATAAAAAAAGATATTAAGCCATTGGATGTCCAAAGGAGGGTCACAAGGATGGTGAGGGAGTCACAAGTGTCTGGAGGGGAAGCTGTATGAGGAGCAGCTGAAGTCACTTGTTTTGTTCAGCCTGGAGAAGAGCAGACTGAGGGGAGACCTCATTGTGGCCATCAACATCCTCATGAGGGAAATAGGAGGGGCAGTTACTGACCTCTTCACTCTTGTGACCAGTGACAGGACTCAAGGAAATGGCATGATGCTGAATCAGGAGAGGTTTAGCTTGGATATCAGGAGAATGTTCCTCACCCAGAGGGTGGTCGGGCACTGGAACAGACTCCCAGGGAATTGGTCACAGCACCAAGCCTGACAGACATTTCAAGAAGCATTTGGAAAATGTTCTCAGGCACATGGTGTGATTCTTGGGGTGTTCTGCATAGGGCCAGGAGCTGGACCTGATGATCCTGATGGGTGCTTTCCAAATCAGCATATTCTGTGGTTTTTTGATTCTATGATGTGGACTGTATGAACTGTAATTTAATTTAGTGGGTTCTCTGAGAGATTTCAAGCTCCAGTGTGACTGTAGTGCTGAGTGCCTTCATTACTGTCTTTCTACTGCCATACATTGCTGAAATTCAATGGAATTATGACACATAAGCCTGAGAAACCCTCATTAAAATGAAACTAAATGGGGAAATGTAAAAAGTAAAGTTTGCCGGGGGTAAGTTTTTCTACCTTCTTTTCAGGGAGCTGGAGCTCAGAGCACTGGAATTTCTCCCCAAGGCAAAACAAAAAAATTAGATGTCATTTTGCAACTCTTTAACTAAAAGTGATTTCAAACCTAAGGACTACTTTTTTTTCAGGAGAGAAGGTATTGCTTCCTTCAAAGTAGAATTAGCCAAGGAAAAAGAAAAATGGCTGTGAAAAGAGGAGAGATTCAAGAATATTCAAAAGAGGATCCAAAGAACAACTACTACCCCAAATGACAGACAGTTCAGAAAGTAAAGATAAAAAGATTCTGAAATACAAAAAACCCCCAAAAAACGAGGGAAGGAAGCAGAGGCATGTATGTTTATTATTTTGTCTAGTTCTGTATCCTTCCTGTGCTAACTGAACTGGAGGATAATTGTATTTAGAAACCCATATACATCTTGGGCATCTGTTAACTTTCATCTGTCCTGTATTACTAAGGAGTAACATATAAATCCAGGATGCTGTAGGCTAGATTTAAGGAATTCAGTGTGTTTAAATCACTGTGGTGTCTGGAAGCTTAGGACAGGCTGGGGGCCATTTAGCCCCATTTCTGTGAAGAGACAACAGATATCCATATGTTATCTAAGAAGTGTCTCAGAGGTGCCAAGGCTGGGACAAAGACCAGTAGACCAAGAGAAGATGGAACTCATATGTCTATCCTTGAGGTCCCAGTACAGCAACCTGGTTAGTATTTAGCTAGTTAGCCACACCAGAGCTGAAACGATAGGCAAGGATAATAGGAGAAAGATACAGTCATAGTAGTAACTGAGCTTGCAAATTGCATTCATCTTAAGCTCTTGGTCTCAAGTCAGAACGTCTTCATTTAAATTATATGTTGAAATACCACTGCCCTGCCCTCTTCCCTCCCCCAACCACCACCACCACCACCCCCCCAGTTAATTAATAAAAGCCTCTTACTGAAGTGCAAAGAGTGAGGCATTGAAAATACAGACGCATTTTGAGGGCTTTTTTTCCCCCTCAGCCACCTCCTTTCTGCTTCATCAGAATTAGCTCTGAGTTTGGGAAATTTTATGCAAAAGTCCCTCTGAGCTTGCTTGCTTCTGCCTCCTACAAAGTTTTTTCCTACTGGTTTGTGACCCCACTTCCCTATCAATAAGTCTTCTCAGCGAGCTGAACTGGTTTAAAATCTTGTAATATGGCTATGATACCAAGGAGGACTCATCCATGGAGCTTTCTCCGAGGGCCACTCGATCACATTAGGTGTTTTTTGGTTTTCTTTTTTGGTTAGCTGGTTTTGCTTTTGGTTTTGCTTTCTTAGCTAGAAACTTATAATATTAGTCTTAGCCTCCGGGCAGTAAAAGGACTAAGGGGGAGAATTGGAGGGGACAATGCTTATCTGAGGTGCTCATGTACTGGAGCACACGATCATCAGTTGATCACCACTTTGCCACTTGTGTTACAGCTGGCAGTGTTTGCATTACATTGCAGTGTTTGCATTACCTTACAGTGTTTACATTACATTGCAGTGTTTACATTAGCCCAGCATTCCCTGACCACCTCTAGCTGTGAGACAGGACACTGCCATTTTAGAGTTGTGAAACCACAAGCTGGAAGTATTTCAAGAAGGAGGCACTTCTTACCCATCCATCATCAACCATCTCCTCTACATTGTCAGTTACTCTTAATTTACTTTGTACTTTTAAAAAGCCCAGTCTTTACTACAGCAGCAAAACAAGGCCATCACCACACCTATCTATTATTAAACTCAAACTCAGTTATAAAGACATATTGCAGTCTAATTAAAGCGGTGGGTGCCCCACTCCAGCAGTGATCATACTGAGCTCCAGAGCCCAGGACATTACCAGGTGACTCAGCCTAGGCCAAATAGTTAGCTAATGATTAGTGCCATTTATATTTGTTTGATCTTTGATAAAGTTGTTTCAGGTCATTTTTCAATCACACAATGACAAGGCCATTCGAAGCAAAATCAAGTACTTTTTGTAATATGAGGCAGCACAAATCTTGGAAGTAGATTAATTACTTTTGCTTTAGGAGAAGGAGACTATAACTACAGCAAAACTAGTTATGGCTGGAAGGGAGAGGTCAAAGGAATGAAAAAGATAAAGCACTCTCCTTTCATTATATTTTCCTGTGAAGTCAGTGGTGCATTTTTATATCACTACTCTCATATAACAGCAAGGAAGGGACATAATCCAGAGTACCAGTGACTTTAAAAGGATGTGACACCATTAAATGAATTACAGTTTTAGTGGTGATGATATTTATTATTTTGGATTTGTAAAATGACAAAACATACTCCCATTATTAATACGATTGTACAGTTTTGTGCACAAATCATCATCTGAAATATTGCAAGAACCTCAGTGCAGAAGAGCTAAATCTGCCTTCAAAAGCCGAGCAGTTGGGACAGTTTTCAAAGAGCAGTATTGACAGCCTTGTAAAGAATTTCGGGAGATAATCATGGATGTTTGTCATTTTACCTGTTGCAAATAATCTAACTGCAACACCTTGAGACCACAGTTCACATCACAGCGCTGAGCTGAATTTGGAGTAAAAACCAACTATCACACCAAAACCATGCAGTTCAAATAGCAAATAGCCTCGAAGAAGAAAGGGCACCATTCAATAATGTGTGGTAATGAATTCCAACTGTACTTCTCCCATGACAAGCTACATTCCCTCATTTCTGCTAAGCTGACAAAATCTTCATTTTGTGATGTTTCTTCTATCAAATGTTCTTACAAGTTTGTTTCTACAATTCTTGCTTAATTGTAGCTTTTCAGTATTAATAAAAAATATTATTTCTGGAATGCACACATTTTTCTTCTCTTTTTCATACTATTAAAAAATCTCAGTAGAACAAAAGGAAGTGCAACAATTTGAGGGAGATGAAGAAGGGAACTGCTTTGCAAATGGCAAATATTTTAAATACTAAAATTTAAAAACAATGCAGAAAAAGCTCTTTAAAAGATTACTTTTACATAGGAGCTATGTAAAAATAGATACATAGAGCAGAATAATCTATATTTTAGAGCTTTGTCAATAACAAGATAAAAGAAAACTACAATTACATCTATTTGTAAATAATAAATAACTGATACCAGTCTTTTTTACTCGCTAGCTATTTTAATTTGGGATTATCTTTGAAATACATAAAAAGGCAGAACCAGAAAGGCTATTCCACCATCTCCTTACTGTAGTATAAAAGGCTTACTTAAGGGCTGTAATAGAATAACCCATTTTTTATGGAAAAAAATGGATCTACTTTTGCTAAAATGGATCTTCTTTTTAGTAGTAACCAAACCTAACAGTTACAAGTCTCAGAATGTGTATGTGGAGGGCATATTTCATATCATCTATGTCACATCAGTTAAAACTGCTATATCAATGAAAAAATAAAGCATTCCTCCACTTTTTTTTTTTAATAATAAAGCATATAGTGTTAAGTGCATACTGGAAACACATCTTGTTTGCCTGTTTGCTTCAGCAGATGTGGTGGAGATAAGGAAAAGAGCACAGAAGGATTAGAGACATTTACGCTACCCTCCCAAGCTCTTTTCTACTGCTCTCATTAACTGCTCTGTTAAACTGGCTAAAAATGTTTTACCAGCTTAATGGAAATGGCATTTCACAATTATTCTTCTTCTCTAAACTTCCTCTTACTTGAAGGCGAAATAATTTGGAGTGAGAGGAGATCAGAGGCAAGTCATAGGTTAGGGATTATGAGATTACCAGGGCATCCGCAGGAGGGTATAATCCTCAACAGGACCCAGCAGGGGAGATTTCTCTGTTGTTGCTCTGTGTGATCACACTGAAGCCCTTTGGGGTCTCTCCCCTGTCTGAGCTCAGGCATTTCTGTAGATTCCACAAGACAACTGATTTTTGTTGTAGGGCCCAGCACGATGAGTCCACCTGACTAAAGAAAACAATGAGAGCAATAAACAAACTACATGGGAAGCAGCACACAAAAGCAGGAAGTCCTGTTTTGTTTGTGTGTGTGCAATGACTGTGCCTGTAATGTCAGATGAATTTACGTGCTTTTGGACATGACAAAGTCTCATTACATTATTTATTCCTATTCTATGCAGAAAGTAGGTACTATTGGTTTAGCTTTACTTTGCACATAGCTTCCAGACTGATTAGACTCATAAAATTTACCAACCACAGACTATCAGCAGTGAAGGAAATTTGGTGAGTTGTAGTTAAAAATATCATGGTTTCAAACTCAAATACAGGACACAACAACCAGATGATGTGCAAAGAATGCTTTTGTATAACAGACTGTGTCCATTGTCTCTGTACTAGCTGGTTTTTCCACAGCTCAGCAACACAAATTTGCCCCAAAAGAGCCTTGAGAATGCCCTTTCCTTATGAAGGAAGGGTACCAGGCAGGACAGTGGACAGGACTGGAACATAATCAGGGCGGCTGCGATGCAACTGGGTGATTCAGGAAGAAACAGCTGCTCACCTGACCTTCAGCCCAGTCCCGGTATGTTTGGTACCGAGGTCCCTGAATTTGTCCTAAGAAAGCTTGCTTGGGTGCAAGAGCAGCCCTAACATGGAAATATAGTTCTCCGGCATGCTTAACACTCTAAAATTTAAAAAAAAAAAAAAGAAATTATTTGGAATTCTGAAGGAGAAGATTAAGGCTCTTGGCACACACACTGGGAACAAGCTATGATATGTCCCATCTTGATGTCTAATGACATTAAGTATTATCTTGGATCATGCAATACAGCAGAACCAGATGGGATGTGTCACTGAAGTACATGGCAAAAAGCAGACAAAGAGGCTTGGAAAAGGGGAGAAAATAAGCTAAAGGATATGACCAGCATCCATAGTTCTGCTTTCTTGCAAAACCATCTGATGCTGAAATATAAAAGAGAAAAATAAAAAGTAAAAATATAGTCATATCTTTACTGCAGAAAGAGTAAGACATCAGGCAACCCACAACTATGTTGATGCATCAAAACCATCCAGGCTTCAGAATATGTGTCACTCTCACCAATGACCCACGTCGGGAGAGGGACACTACCCAAGGTTCCTGCCTTATCATCATTATTATCTCTTTACTGCTTATGCATGAGAAATGAAAACATTTTGCTCGTGTTGTAATTTTATTTACCCCAAGGCTTCACTGTGCAGAATACACTGCAATCCCCATCGAGCAGTGACAGACTCACAAGGGGTCAAATCCTCCAGAATTTCTTGGGGATACAAAACACATTGCTTGCTGTTGTTCTCTTTACTTTTTAGTCACATACTGCCTTTTCTGCTCCATATTTTTCCCTCCTGTTGTTTAACCATGCTTGTGCCTTGCTTTCATAAAGCTGTTACTTTCTCATGTCCCTATCTCCTAATATTCATCAGTAACAAACAGAATTTTGAAATACTTGTTCAAACTGTGATGAAAACAATATTAGTTTTCACACAGGAGTTAAGGGAATATTCTGCTTCAGATCCAATCTTTATTGGAGAAGGAGGGAGAATGGTCTTACATTTTTTGTCAAAAATAATTGAATGCTTTTACTCCATTTTCTTTGAATTGCTACATGGTGTTTAGCTTGGTTGTTCAGATTAACTATTTAAAAATAAAGCAATTCTCGGTGGATTAATGAAATCAACACATTGAATGAAATGTACAGACTCAGGTATGTGTTATTTTGGTTTTTTTTTAGATGGTGGAAGGCTTTAGAATGGCTTCTGCTGGCTTCCATTCCACGCACACCAGCTATTAATATGCAGGTGGACCGTAAACTCTTCAAGACCAAGACACCCTGCTTCTATGTGGCTACAACAAACTGACCATGATCCTCAGTCTTCATCTGGCTACTGTTCCAAACCAGACCATGAGTCTGGAGACAAACTGAACAGTTCAAGCTCCTGTATGGTTTGATTTATCAGAGAGTATTTGCTTTGGGAGTTGAGACCCTCGCTCTTTGCATTTGGAAATAATTCTTGATTTTGGGGCAGAGCCATCTATTTCCATAAAACATCATTCTCTTTATGGGATCTAACAAATTATCTCTGTTGGACTCCCACAGGTCAGCTCTGAATTTACACACTTGATGTGCTATTATGTATAAATATCTGTATGTACAAGTCTTCATTACAGAGTAGAAACCAGCTGAAAGGTGATATTGTTTCAATTGAAAAAAGTTCTAATGATTACTCAAAGGAAGTGCAGTGATTTCTGAGGAAGTGATCATTTGACTACATTCAAGAAAGCATCTCTGAAGAGTATCTGTAACTACAGTCTTGATTCATATTATAGAATAAAATTATCAGATAGACTATAGTGAGAGTAGTGCAGACAGAGACAACTGATCCTAATCAAGACTCCTTACTATAATACAAGGAAGCAAAACCATCAGATAGCTTTTACAAAATATATAGAAATGTTTGCATTGAAATGATAAAATATATATATGAATATATGTTCACCTTATTGAATACATACTCCAAAGTGTTTTCAGCGCTTTTCTTCTAATGGATGTTTTTCTCAGGCCTCTGCTCTTGTTGAAGCCATACTAAAATTGTTGTCCTTGATTAAAAACATTTGTATAGTCTAATTTTAAAAACTTTTACGTTTTCATCTTCTTTCATGGGGAGCCTCTCCTTCAGCCTAATCACACTCGCTTCAGCCATGTTGATGCAAGGCAAAGCTGTGACAGCCTTCATATGACCCAGAAAGAAACATGGGTCTCCTCTCCATGGGCCCTTCCAAGCCAGTGCTATATCCTGCTATTCAACATAATGTTTTCTCCTGTAAGGGATTTTTAGAAACCACTCTGTAAAATATCCCTTTTTTTTTTTATAAGTCTGCTCTTCAAAACAAAACAAAGTGAAAAGGATTGCTCAAAAGTTAATGCAAGCCACATTTCCACATTTTTGCTGAGACCAGCCATTTCCTCAGAAGTGAAGTTCTGCAATTTCCTCTATCTTTAATCCTCCTTCCTCTGGAGTAACAGTTTCCCCTGTGGAAAAATAGATTATTGACCTGAATTTTACCATCAGGTGAAATTTTTTCAAGTTTAAATCTCCAAATCAAACCCCTAAGGAAATAACTTACAAGTGAGTGAAAAAGTATAGATAAAGAAGAGCCCAAATTGCTAAGTTCATCCCATACACGCAATTCTCTTTTCTCTGTGTCTCTGTATGGATTTATGTTCTCATGACCTTACAAAGCCAAAGTCCAATGCAACTAATTAGCACTCCTGTAAGGTTCACCCTTAACACAACCATTCCCAGGGAAGTGGCAGGACAAAGGTATGGGAGAAGATTAGGTCTCAGTTTGCTCTCCACTACATTCTGTAGTTGATCCTTCCCTGTATCCCACTCCCCTTTCTTTCTCTTGTCTGCTGATTTGGCAATTCCTGAATATTAGCTCTAAAGCTAAATGTTCAGTGTAGTTGGAGAGGGAAAAAAATGAGCTTGTCTGTATCAAAGGGAAGGAAAAAAATATAAACTGAGTCTTATCAGGCATAAAACCCCCCCCAAAAAAACAAACCCACAGAAATCAGAACAGCCAGCCCCCACCCCCTGGAAACAAACAGCTGAGTGAGCTTCAAGCTGACCCAGTCAGATTCCTTGTTTTATCAATAAATTGCATTATCTCTGCCTTGATTATTTCCACTACAGAGGGTATCTGCAAGGTTATCAAGACCCAAGTGACTTAATAAGATCACAAAGAGATACAGCTGATAATTGTTTTCTGACAGGTTTATGTCCACAACTGATGTGCCTTTTAGGAGTTTGATTTTTTGCAGACAAGTCTAAGCAGAAACATATGCAGTGGCTTATCATGATGGAGTCTGGGGTGGAGCTGGGGAGAGGCAGAGGGGGAGGTGGCACTGATCTGAAGCAAGGAAGCCCCTTCTTGTCACTCAGCCTTGAGAACTTCTTAGCACCTTGTTAAATCCACTGATAAATGCATATCTCAGTGAAGCTCCAAGAGGACAACTGCATGTTAGGAGATTTTACTTTACAGATTGCCTTATAGACAAGAGAAATTTGATTTCTGAACCTACACAAAAGGCTTGCTGTGCTTTGTGAGTGTATTGATCTGGCAGCACTACAGCAGCTGGGAGCTCAAATGTCTGTGCTGCTGGCATAATCAGAAACATGCTACATGCAGGATGCAGCAAGCTTCAAGAGCTTAACAAGCCAGATAGGGGACCTGTCAATTTTTTTCAGGGTTAACAGCAGGGTAAAGAAGCAGTGTATATGGGGAACTATCAAAGCAATTGCAAAAAAGAGATGAGGGAACGACAAAAGAAAATTAAAAAGCACACAAAAATCACTGGAAGATACAAAAGCACCTGATTATTCACCTACTGTACAGATATGTTAGCTTAACAGTACTTAAGAAAATCCAATATGCAGCCCAATTGCATACAGTCTGAAAAACAAATCCCTGTTTCAAAATGTCTGGGTGATATCATTGTTCTGTGTTTACCTTTCTCATATTTTCCAGCAGTCCTGAAGCCCTCCTATGCTGAGCAAAGCTTTTTATGGCAGGAAAGAATCTGCTTTGTTATTCTTAATGTTTTCCAGGCATCTTTCATCATATTTTTGGCTTGTGAATATATTTATATATTATTTTAATCTTGATTTCAGTACATACATGTTTTCTCCTAATGGCTTTCTGGTAAATGTATGAGCTGACTTTCCACAGTTTGCATCTTGATATAATACTTGTACCTGACATTTTCTGAAATTATGGGTTTTGTTCAGGCAATAGCACAGTGCACAAAAGAAAGGTAATAGTGGTGGTTTATAGCATGTGGATTTGGCTTTGAGGTTAGTGAGTAAGTCGTTAACATATGGTCTATTCTTGCAAATGCTCACACAGAGAGCTCCTTCAGGGTACAAGGAAGCACAATGAACTGGGAGCACTTCCTCCGCATGACTTTGCAGAATGCTTCTCAGTTTTCTTTTTCTGGAGACACACCATGGAGGTAGAAGCTGAAAACCTGTCTGTTCTGGTCAGGGTGAATGCTGCTGGAACGATGAAGTGTGCTTTTTTTGCTCCTTATGCTTGTTATTTGTGAATCATGTTAAAAGTACAGCAATATCAGTTCTGCTTTCTCCTCTAGTATGTGAGTCTCCTGAGTGTTCACTAACCAGGCTTTGCTAGGTAGCTGCCCTCACTACACTGTCATGGTGCTCAGAATCAAACAGGCTTTTAAAACAGCTTTTGTTTGTCTTTCTTTTGTGCAGTTAAATGTAGAAACTACTTCTGTAGTTTTTAATTAATGAAAAGGAAGGTCCAGAGGAGGATTAAATTTAAACAGCAAGTGTCCCTGACCACACTGGTAACATCTGGAAACCAGCAGTTATCTCTCTTGGTAGCTGTGCAATTACAGAATGTACCTATGAGTGAAAATCCTCAGTAATGCATTACTCTTCTCTAATGGCTGTGCTAGGGAAAGCATCCATTGACAGGAAGACTGGATCTTATTCATCCATCTAGATGAATCAGACCTAACTGTGTGCTAGAAATATATCATTCCAGTATCTTTGCTTTGGTAATCAAGAATTTAGAAATGTGGATGCATTGAGCATTTTATAGAGATAGGTACATTCACCACAGAGCTAAACATACCATTTACATATTCATGAATAGCCTGTATTCACTCTGAGAGGTATGTATCTTTAAGACTTAAGTGTCAAAATTGTGGCTGTCAGCCACAGAGCTCTTTTGAGCTAATAGGAATTTGTCCCATAAGTTGCAGAGCCCACAAGCCCAAGTCACCAAACCTTCTGTTCTCTACTACTCATCTGGAGAATATGACCAATATTTAAGACTCGCTCTTTAATGGGTAAGGCATGGAGAAGGCTCCAGAGTTCTGGGAGTCCTTGCTCAGGAACCACCAAATTTAGAATTTGGACATCTCTGAACATATCAAATGTGCTTTCATTTTAATTCTTTTTCATCTCAGAAGTTAGCTATAACAATATCAGTTTTCCAAGAACTAGAGAAGGGTGGCAAAGCCATGGGATTTCTTCATTCCTTTTGTAACAATGAACTCACAACCTGCAGCATGCTGGGTTCCTGCAAAGAGGAACCTGTATGCCTTCATCAACTCAGTACAGAAATCAGGCTCCTGCTTCAGGAGGACTGCTTCATGAGACATTAAAAATACAGATGAACTCATTCACATTCCTAGTTCTCCTTTACTTCCACTAATGGAAAAGCAGCATTAGCTACAGAAAAATCCTTTATTGCTCTACATGATCTCACTCATGTCTCTGCTAATCTAGGCCTTGGTCAGAAACAATGGATGCAATATTTCTTATTGCAAAAGTGTGTGAAGCGCTGGTTCAGAGTCAGGCACGGTTGAGCTGCTGATGGGCAGAAAAACGACACTGCAGTGTCTCCTCTCTCATGGGACTGGCTTACAAGTAGCTCAAGGCAGAGTTAATGGGGGGACTGTGCCAGCCCTCTTGCTTCTGCCTCTTCCCTCTGATAAGCCTGAACCAATGCAGTTGTAGTAGCTATCTACTTACTTAACACACTGCTTCATCTGTCTTTTCTCCTTTTCTGTGCCTCTCACTGCCTTTCATCTCTCATCACATGTTGAGATCACTAGGTCATTGAGAGAAGGATTGATATTTATTTTGTGTTCATAACATCTATTTTGTGAAGTGTTAAATGGCATCTGTAGGCACTTTCAAAAAACAAGCAAGCAATATAATGTCTTTTGAGCAATTACTGTGGCAGTGTTAAGATGTATTTGCCCCATCGAATGAAATGATGCTTACAAAGCAAATAAAATTCACTCTGGAATGTGAGGGGTGGTAAATCAAAGTAAGAGGAGATTAATATAGCAACTTAGCTAATCTTACTGACTCAAAAATACTTAAGTCTGCTTAGCTTACAGTACAATTGCTGGAAATTATTCATGTTGCTTTCTATCTTTTCTCCAGGTTTTTTACTACTGAAATGGATTGAGAGCAGCCCTGAGAAGAAGGACATGGGGTTGTCAGTTGATGAAAAGCTCAACACTAGGCAGTAATATGTGGTTGCAGCCCAAGAAGCCAAAAATGTCCTGGGCTGCATCAAAAGCAGCATGGCCAGCAGGTCGGGGGAGGTGATTCTGCACATCTACTCTGCTCTTATGACACCCTGCCTGGAGTGCTGCTTCCATTTCTGGTCCCTGACATAGGAAGGACACGGACCTTCTGGAGTGAGTCCAGAGGAGGGCCACAAAGATGCTCAGAGGGCTGGAGCACCTCTCCTATGAGGACAGCCTGAGAGAGTTGGGGTTGTTCAGCCTGAAGACGAGAAGGCTCTGGGGAAACCTCATAGCAGCCTTTAAATTCCCAAAGGGTTTTTATAAAAAAGATGGAGAGAGACTTTTTACTAAGGCCTGTAGTGACAGGACAAGGGGTAACAGTGGTAAACTGAAAGGGGGTAGACTTAGATTAGATATTAAGTAGAATTTTTTTACAATGAGGATGGTGAGACACAGGAACAGGTTGCCCAGAGAAACTGTGGATGCCCTATCTCTGGAAGTGTTCAAGGCCAGGTTAGATGGAGCTTTGAGCAAATTGGTTCAGTGGAAGGTGTTCCTGTCAATGACAGGGTGATTGGAAGTAGGTGATCTTCAAGGTTCCTTCGAAGTCACACCATGTTATGAGTCTGTGATTGTGTGAAACACCACTAATCACAGTGCAGTCTGCAAGAATGAAGGTTCAGTCACATTGTACTGGTACACAGACTCCTTACTCTGTTTGGAAATTAAAACATATAAGGACCAGATTCATCTTAGTAACAACATGCCTTTATGTAACAGAAGTACTTTAAAGATCTGACCTAGATCTGGAACTCAGCCGTAGTATTTAAGGAAGCAGAGGGTAAGCCATTTTAAATCTTGAAATCATTAAGATCTTTCAAATCATTGAGAAATGAAATGCCTTTGGTCATGTTAGTAACTTAATAAAATAATTTGAATTTCTTTTTTGTTGTTGTTGTTATTGTTTAATTTGATAGTATCAGGAGAAAGTTACATTTGGGACACCGTAAACTGGGAAAATTCACAGGCGTGTTCAATTTCATATCTGTGAAGGCAGCTGTAGCAAGAGGCTGTCTTTAGACTCAAACACAAGTTTGGCACCCATATTTCCTAATACTTCAAGCACCTGGATCTAAAACATCACCTGTGTTTTAACACTGTGACTGGTTACATTTATGGCAATGGCTACAAATATGTGACGAGAACAAAAAACATTGATGAGCAAACTTCTCTATTTTTCTATGACTATTCAAAAACACATAAATGTGGACACAGTGGAAAGGATGTATCCATCAATATTTTAAGTGATATCTTTAGCACATATGTTCAATAAAGTGACTATGCATTCAGTGGACCTGCTCTGAATCTTGTCCTGCAATGATGTATACACACATACTCTAAAAGCACAGCCATCACCCTTTCAAATGACAAGCGTTCAGACAGAGAGAGGGCATTCATTCTCTAGTTGGCACAAAGCACTTCAAAAAGTAAAAATATTTATTTGATTCACTAGGATTTAAATGGTTTTCCAGGAGAACAGCTTCCAGTTACTACTCTCTATTTGCAGAAATGGGACTGTCATTCAGGGTTGCCTGTGATTTCAATTGAATCTGCAACAGTGATCAGGAAATAAAAGACTTCTAGTGAAAACATGTATATCCTTGGCTAGCCAGTTGCCCTACAGACCTTGTGCTAGTTTTATATCTGGTTGTTGCTATCTAGATGGTGTTTTGTTCAGATCTCAGCATCTGTTTTGTTCCCACACAAGCACACATTAAACTTCTCTTCCTACAATATTTAAGTAAAGCCTCTTGCCTTCCAGAGCTTTCTCAACGT
Organism: Corvus kubaryi; assembly: GCF_017639235.1. Lineage (NCBI taxonomy): Eukaryota > Metazoa > Chordata > Aves > Passeriformes > Corvidae > Corvus > Corvus kubaryi. The sequence continues at coordinate 14,924,686 of NW_024580667.1, read as the reverse complement.
TGCAGCTCAGAACACACAAAATATCAGGTGAAGCTGAAGATTGTGCTCTTGAGTCTTTGACAGTATTTATCAAGGCCTTCCAGGTCAGCAGAATTCAGAGCTTCTTTTTCTTTGCCAAATTTAGGACCTCGTCACAACAGCTCATATCCAATTACCACTCAGCAGTTAAGTCATACCTTTTAGGTAATGGCAGTTGATATGAATGGACTTAATCTAAATTCTGCCCCTTGGACATTATCCCTGAAGACTTCAGTAAGAACTTGACAGACCTATTAGTTAAGGGTGCACTCATGGCTTCTTAATATAATTTTGGCTTATTAATTAATGAACCATGTAAATCACATTCAATATAGTGATGAGGTGGCCTCAGGTCAAGTAAGTATGAAGGTCAAGGAAAGGAGGTGAATAAGCTTCAGGGGTTTGTAGCCTTTGGCTGTATATGCTCTCTCTTCTTTGACATACCTGGTTATTTCATACAGCCAGCACTGAGGCAGGGATGTCTCTATCAGCATGGAAAAAGCTACCAATCAGCTAGGAATCTTTCCCTAGATCAGAGAACATCTAAGAATGAGTCCTGAAGCAACCTGCAGAAATGTCATTAAAAGAAAACACCTTTTTCTTCTTTCCACATTTCAAAGTATTCATTGTATATGTGACCACTTGGTCTTGGAGGAGATCCAAAAGCTCTTTCTTTGTGCTATTTTCCCAGCCTAGGGCTGACAACCTAAGAAAAATAATGGAGTTGGACACATTGTACTCTTCAGTCATACAAAACAAAAAAAAAAAGGTCATAAACACATCCATTTCAAAGGGGAACAGCATCCTCATGTATTGCAGGGGACTCAAAACTAACAGATCTACCCAGGTACACCACTAGTGAGCAACAGGCTAAAAGATGGAAACTAAAAAATAAAGCCACAGGAGCAAAAAAAGAAATGAAAGAAAAAAAAAATCACAGAAATGAAGTACAGGTTGTGAATTATCAGACAAATTACAACAAAGGCTGCTAGGATTATCACAAGTACAGTACAAGAAACAGTTGGAGCTCTGAAGAGGTCTCATGGTGGAGGGTAGCTCCAAGAAGGGTCTGTCCTCCATCCCACAAGAGGAAGGCAGCAGCACTGCAAGGAAGGCTGCTAGCTCCCAAAAGGCCTCCTGCCCAAGAGGCTGCCTGCACCCCAGTGCTCCTTTGCACTGCAAGATTTCTTGTCATGGGAACAGATTGTGAAGCCAAAAAGGGGACATTACAGGAGTCTGCAAAGTGGGAGCACCTGCACCAGTCCCAGGTGAAGGTAAGCCATAGCAGACAGAAGCAGGAATGTAGGCTGCTCTTGTGTCAATATTTGTTTTTCCTGAATGCATCATCTAACAAGTATTTTCCTGGAGTCTGGCTGTTACTCTGTTCTGTCTGGGCACCTTCAGAGCACACAAGTGCTGAGTGTGAGTCATGCCAACGTGATCCACATCAGCACCAAGAAACTTCAGCACAGGCCATGGGATGGCAGGTTATCCCATGTGAGTGATATCCCCAGCAAGGCCATAAACCCCAGGGAGCTCAGGGCATACCTGAGATATCACTAGCTAGGACAGCCTATATGTGTTGAAAGAGTCTCTCTTTAGTCTCAAGCCATTCATAGGGCTATTTCACCAGGATAAAAAATCTCAGCTTTTCTTCCCTTTTTCTAGGGTTTTGGTTTGTGCAGGTTCGTAGTTTTTTTGGAGAGCAGTGACAGTTGAATAACTGGACTGGCAGAAAAACCACCAAGTTCCTATACTGTCTTTGCCAACTTGTTGTATGACTGACAGCATGTCATTTCACTTTTTGTCTCAGTTTTCTACTACTATATGAGGATAACAATAGTCCAAGTGGTTTTGAGAGACTAAATTCACTAATGTCCTAAGCCAAAGCCCATTGAAGTCAATGGAAAAGCTCTCAATTACCTTGAAAGGCTTCAGGCCAGACCTTGCTTATTCAGTCTTCCAAGAAGCATTTGAAAACCCTTAAAACAGTGACATATGTGTGCAAAGGTATTGGTGGTTACAGGACTGAGGAATAAACTTTTCAACTGATACAAGTACACATGAATAATGCTTTTTGACGTCTCATTTTTAGTGAACTTTACTTCTTCTGGGAAAAAAATACATATAAAACAAATAATGTCAATACTCACAATTGTCTTCAGTAATCTAGAAAACAAAGCATTTATTCTGTTAACCACAGACTCCTGTTGATTTGGACAGATCTGAAGGCAATGCAGTCATGTACAATACCTGTCATTCTTTACTAATTTATGGCCAGTCTTTGCAAACCTTTGTGACAGGTTTCAGTTGATTGACAGCTTGTGGGCCAGAGACACACAAACAGGTTTTAAAGCTCCAAGACAGACCTAATTTTCTCTAATAAGATTAGATTCCTCTGTATAAGACTGCCCTATGAATAGAAGGCTGTCATTTATAGTGGTCTATCTACTGTTATGCTCTACAGAGACTGACAGACTTTACTGAATCTCTGGACTAAGGTCAATAATCTTGTAGATTTTTTGGGAGACTTTATGGTGACAAGGATCAATCTGATGTCAAGGTCTTCTCTGCATCTGGGTAACTTGGTAGAGAAGCTCAGCGACCAACTGGTGTGTAACAGTGAGAAAGCACCAGTGCTGGCAGGGATGATGATGTCTAACCCTGTTCTGCTGAAGTGAGAGCAGGGAAACCCCACATACTAGGTAGTTCATGTTGAAGGAAACAAAGAGGAGAAAGGGGAAACTTGCCATTTTAGAAGCACTTGGAAATGGCTAAAGTTAAAATTTTGAACTATGAGATATTTAAAAAATAATTTTCAGAGAAAAGAAATTCAATTGCTGACACTGAACTAATTTAGATACAATCAAATTGTTCACTTCAGTTACAGACACAACGAAAAAATTAAGTCAAATGTTTTAGTGTTTTCTATAAAAAGATGTCCTGTTTCTTCACTATGTGGCAATCTTTACCTCATTGTTTTTAGAAATCTTCACTATCTGCCTGAAAAGATTTTAAAACATCAGAACAAAGCACTTTCAGTTGAAGTGAAACATATTATTCAGAACAGCTTGCTTGTTCCTCTGTATTTCCAACGTGATCAACAAATTAGAACACCAAACACACACCATTATTCATCCAGTCCTAATTAAATAATTGCTTAGCAGAGTTGTGCTCAAGGGTTCAGAGTCCCCAACAGTTACAGAGTATAGAAAGAGAGAAAGTGGGAAAGATAAGGTTGCAGGGGAACTCTAACCCAGTAACCCAGACATTTTGCAGGCAGTAAATTCAGAACTATTCTCATAGTAATTGACATCACAAATGCTCCAACCTGAATATATTGATTGCCAAGGTCAGCATTTTAGGCAGCAGCAGCCAACATCCTCATCCATTAGCCCTGAAATATTGATTTCAATCAGGAAAATAGAAAACAGAAAAAAAAATACTCCAGCAATAAAATGATCTTTCTCTATCTTTCTCTCCCAGACATGGGAACAGACATGCTATTTAGAGTATATCAGTATTTATAGGATTGCTGAAAACCCATATGGATTTCCCGTTCCTCAGCCTATTAAACATGCATTTGCATTCAAAATGGCTGAAAAAAATCACTTCAAATGTGAAACCAGATAACAGACAAGAGCATAGCTTTGGCTTTACCCTGCTTGATAGAGCAGGATGGATCTCAAAACTGCAAGTTTTCTTCTTAAAACAATTAGAGAAGGTACAAAGCGTTTTTCAAATGAAACCTGGTATTTGCCAAATGCTTAATTATAAAGGAAACACTAACCACTAAGAAAGTCTCCCAAGGCTAGAAACTCTTGTTAAAATTGCTTTCTCAATGATTATTGCTTCATCTTTTTAAGTGATATTATTTAAAATGAAAAACAGTGCAGTTAAAAACAATTCACTAGATTTTATAAACCTGGACAGAAGTAAAAATTTTTCCCAAACACTTAAACAGTTCACAGTATGTATTTTTTTAAAAACAAAAATAACAGTCAATGCCTTTTCTGGCTAAATGTGTGACTAAATATTATTCAATGCTAACTCATATCACTGGGTGAAACTATGCTGTAGAAACATGCTTTATGAGGATGACTTTAACTATTTTCTAAATCCATATGTAAAAAGGAAAAGTAAACAAAATTCTCAGAATAACTGACTTCCATGGGCATGATCCTTTTTTAAAAATAACATTCCTTGTTCCCTGCTAGGAATACTTAATTTTTGCTTCTCTTCTGTCACATGACAAATTTTCAGGAGGAATGTAGTGAGGCTAGAATGAAGCTGAGCAAACTGACTGCTGTATGCATATGGGTTTAGTGGCCAAAAGCAGGTGGACAAAGTCCACCATGTGGGATTAAAAAGCTGGCACCCGCACAAATAGAGCCATGCAGCAAGAGCTGCAGCAGTCATAACTTCAGCAAGCAGTGCACAACTGAAAAGTGATGGTTGTATCCCAGGAAACTTGAAACACGTAGCAAAATACAGCATGGCTGGAAGCGAAATTGCTGCCTTTCAATTCAAGGGCACAGTAAGAAAAGGTAGCACAGTAGGTGGTTATACAAAGTAACACTGAGATTGACCTAACTATTTTTGGTCCCAGCATTTATGTCTGTGAACTATCTCCTGGAACCAGAACAATATACACACTGTATGTTTTCTTTTTACTCTATTCCAGTCACAAAATTAGTCCTGCTTCAACATGTTTGTATACTGCTGCATTACATCTTGGAAACTTTAGTCCTACTACGTCTTAAATCTATGTTGTCTCTTCCTTCCTGTAAGTTTCCACTATGTATTAGCAGACTACATATGCACAATGCAAATATAGCTCTTTCCTAGAGAAGAACACAACAGCTCAGTATGATCCCAACTTGGACAGCAGCAGAGGGAGGAAATTTCTGCCAAGAACACCAGGAAAAAGCACCATGGGAACCATTAGGTTTACGCAGAGGAAAAACACATCGTTAATGCGAATGACCAGTGCAATAAAACACCGAAACATATTCCTTTATCAGTTCGTTCCCTTGGGAAAGTGAAGGAGTGAAGTCACTCACTTAGACTTGCATAAGCTGTTCTAAGGCTCCCAATCTATCTCAATCTATTTTAAGAAATTACTTGTTTGGAAAGAGGGAGGGAGGGAGGAAGAGGGAAGAAGAGGGGGAAAGTAGAGGAGACTAAACTAAATCCTCTTTTTCTCAGAGGACATCACACTTCAATATAATGGTGTAAATAGAAAAAATTGCAGGAGTTGACTATGAGGATAGGCACAAACAGCTCAGCGTCTGCTCTACCTGTGTTCCAAAGCAGCCAGGTGCAAGGCAGAAATGGTCTGCATAGTTTCAACGCCCACACATACAGGTAGCTTAGAGCAGGGGTGAAAAAACCACACTCAGTGATGTGCCAAGGCCCACTTGCAGCTGGTAGTAAGCTGCAATGCCGGTGCAGACATGGAGAGATCAGAGAAGCTTTGGCCTGAGCCATGAACATAATTTATTCCATCCTTCCTGAGAGCCAGGGCTCACCTGCTGTCCCTGGACACCAGCGCCCACATTATCAGAACAGGACCTAAAGTGGTGGGAAATAATTGAAATCTTTAATTTCAACAGTCTTTAGGACTGTTAGGTTTTTCCATAGAAAAGATGTTTTTCTCTGGTCTTCATCTTTCACAGCCTATCCACTGGCTCTCAGCAGTGAGGCAACTACCTACTACTCTGGTTAAATCAGCCATGGAATAGTAGTAATTTTTCAAAAGTGATTTTTAAGAAGGAACTTGAAAATAAAGAGTGATGGATCAGTAATTAAAGCAGGATGACAACCTTACAACATTCATCCCTAACGTGAGTAAACAAAAAGGAGCAGTAGAAAACTGGCCAACCACTATAGCTGGTCTATGTAGTAAAGTCAAAAGAGAAGTCCCTCAATACCTAATACTACAGCAATTTGTATTATTATGTAATCTCTATTACGTATTGATTTCCAGCACAACTGGCAGGACTCAGTACAAAGGAATCAGGCCTGCTGCTTGCACATAGGGTCAGCAGGTTTGTGTCCTCCCTTCTCTCCAATGGTCTTAAATTAGATAAAGCTATCCAAAGCTATTGCTGTTTTCAATTTTATCCTGTCTATCATGGGCCAAATAGTCCTGTGAAAATCATCCATTCTGCTCTCACTCCAATTTTACAGGAGGCACTCAGGTGACTTTACTTAAACTTTCCAAATGTATGTCTTCAATAAAGGAGAGCAAAATTTCATCCACTGTAGAGAAATCCCAGTTAACAACAGACAGAAACTAGCTGCCCTCTTTTACTAAAACATCTGTCAAACATCAAGTTTAGCAGTTCAGCATGGGTGGAAAAAATCTTACAAGGCAATTTATGAGTTCTTCTTTGTCTTCAAAAAAAATTAAAAAGATTTTAACCACTTCTTATTTCTCAGAGAGTCAGTTTAGATAAATATAGACATCAGCAGTATTTTCAAGTGAGACAAGTTAACAGTGATTAAACAGTCAATGCCTTTAAATTGAAAGTATTTCCTTCAAGAGGAGAGAACATTCACTTCTCTGGAGGAATTGGTTTAAACAGAAAGCTCAACTTTATCAATATTGTTAATATTTTCCACCTCTGACTGCAAGGTAACTAGAATTAGTGGAGTCCATAGTCTAATTTCATTTGGTGCATATTACCTAAATTTTCAAGGATAGAAATATAAAACTTGATTGTTTTTGTGCACGTCCCAGCAAGCTGAAAACCCCAGAAATATTGTCTCTACTATCTGCTACATTCCTGGCTGGTTGAAGGTTTATGGCTCTTTTGCCCTCTTAGTCTCACATCCTGCTCTAAACCAAATGTTATCCAACAACATAAAACTCTTTTATACATAAAAAATAGGAAAAAAATTAGTTGAAGTGGAGTGAATGACAAATATTGGAACTGAATGAAATCAAAGTCTAACATGCAATCTACGTAGCTGCAGGTTGATCTGCCCCTGGGGTGGACTTGGAAGAACAAACAGCCTTTGAGAAAGACTCCTGTGGAGATTCAAAGACACTTGAGGAATATACAAGTACTGGAGGAAAGAGCTGTGCAGAAAGCACTCCTGGTAACCACACATTTAGCTCTTCAGATATACAAATATGAACAAAATATGCTGGCTGGGCTCCTGCCTGCTAAAAGAGAGATTTTTCTATCATGTTTTGCACAGAGCTAGACTTTTAGGTCAGCAGTCATGTATAATGCACATCCTCTATAGATATTAGGAAATGTCTGTCTTTTTGACATCATTATGGATACTGACTTTTTGCGTCTGGTTTAGAAAAATGCTAAGCACATATTGAAAAAAATAACTTGGGAAACAAAACATTTTTTCAGACATACAGCAACAAACATACCATGACTGCAAATCCAAACACATTTACATCAGTTACTATATAGATATGGATATTGATTCCTAAACTCTTATTCCCTAGACCAGACTGTTGAGGCTAAAGAGATTACATGGGGAAAGTTTAACCAAATCCTTTAAAGGACCAGCTCAGGCTGTAGCAGCACCTAAACAACAATTTAACCATAACATGATGTTATTCATGGAAAACAGACAGCCTTTTCCTGCCATTAAACATGGAAAACCACTGTAGATGCAGAATAAGCAATTCTTTCCCCCTGTGCAAATGTGTCATTTGTCAGCCAGACCCAGGAGCAGATGAATATTTTGATCTAGTATCACTTTCATGGCTAAAGCAGAACAGGAATTGAAAAAGACCCCAAACAAATAGAAAAGGTACTTGAAATGTTTGAAGACAGTCCATGTCTAGCCATGGGAATTTCTCTGCTGACCCCCTCAGACCAACATAAATAATTTATTTCCACAAGTATAATGTCACTGCACATCAAACACATACTATGGCTGCAAGAACCAGGCCAATTCTCTCCATGTTGCCCTTTTGCATCAATGCCATTAGCTCCCCAGCACATCAGGTCTCTAGTGCAGGAGATGAGTATTTGTGCATTACCATGAGCCTTTGTCCACCCTCCCTGACAGACTGGGATTTCATGGTCTCTGGGAATATTTATGTTTGCTAATCCATTTTGGATTGCCTCTCTTTTGTTTTACATCTAAATATGATACTCCTGTGGAAACTGGATTAGCAGGAAAATACCTTTTATAAATGAATTAAATAATTCCAGTCTTTATTCCTTAGAAAATGAGAAAGCCACAGAAACAAAGACATTGGTTATCTTCTGTTAAAGGTTTTATAGTGCAATAATCATCTATAAATGAACACTTTCTTGTGTCAAATTTATAAAAGAGAGCAATTAAAATTTTGACAGGTACTGCACTATAGATTGTTGAACAGAAATATCACAAAATTGTGCTCTGTCCCTACATAAAATTGTGACAGCTCATGTGACAGACTAGGAATATATTTCAATATCAACCACATAAGCTATAGTACCTGACCCAGAATCTAAGTGGAATGACTCCTTATGATTTATTTGGCTCTTAGGTAAGACTTCAGCCCAATTGATTAGCTGTCAAGTAACTACACTGTTATTTCTGATGACTACACTATCTTAAACCAATATTGAAAAAAATCACAAACAAAACAAATCAACATCCCAAAAGTGCTAGCAGTCAATAATTATGGTAATCCCATACTGGCAAAAAAAATCAGCTCCAGTGTAAGCAGATGAGTTTTAAACATCTTCATATGAGAGGGTGGTAGCATTTCATCCATTAAATATAAATGCAGATACACATCTGGTCACAATATTTTATTTAGCCTTTGCAGTAGCACTAGTATTGAGTACTGGCCATTCTGCTGTTCTTCCAAATAAAATCCTTTCCTTTTTCCTTCTTCAAGTAAACATAGGCTTCTGAAGAGTGCTGCTGGCAAACTCTGTGCTTTCCCCAGCTTTGCTTCCAAACACCTCCAATTCAAGTTACAACAAATTGCACCTACGAATTCTCCACAATCTCCACAGTTCCAAGAATCTCATCAGCAAGAAGACAGAGAAAATATTTTAGGAAACTGGCAAGAAAAAAAAAAGCAAAATGTTCTGCAGAGAAATCAAGGCTCAGAGCCTGATATGAAAAGGGTCTCAGCGATTGTGATAATGAATAGCACAATGCCCAGTACTCAGGTGCTTGGCCCCGGGAGCACAACTCTGTCGTGAGTCAGATGTTTATTGTTTGACACAACAGGACAAGCATGGGGAACGTGATTCAGCTGTGAAGATTGTGTTAACAGTTTTTAATTAGACTTTCTTTTTCAAAACAATTTCTTTGCATGCTGGTGAAGGAAAAGATAAAGCTATTTTTTTTTTTTTTCTATCAGATTGAAAGCATCTCTCCTGGAAAGGCATGGAATTCAGTATTTCTGAACATCACAAATGAGCTATACTTTTATCCTAATTAAATGCAAGATTATAGCACTAGGCGTTTTCTTTTTCTCTGGTATCACCCACTCAGTTGCAGGGTTAGAAGAGCAGCTCACAAACCCAGGTCACTCACGATGTGTCTACTGGCACCAGACCTCCCTCTCTACTCGAGGTGTGAGCCATCACTGTGCTTGTGGCAACTTCCTGTCTGTCAGACATAGAAGACAGTAACTAACATCTGAAAGCCAGTGAATAAAGCTTTGCAGGGCTCTTTATTGCTGTGCTGAAGAAGATGGCTGGCACAGCCCTGCACCACATGACAAAATGAAAGAAAAGATTGCTGGAGGTCAGATATCAGTGTGGAGATTTGAAGATCATACAGCTCATGAAGTTATGAAAGATGTGTAAGTCATCTCAGAATCTGATGCATTCTGAATTGCTTTGATTCAAGGACTACTTAAATAAATACTATTATCAGGAAATTATTTTTAATTGATTTTAAGTTTCTTTGAGAGAAAAAAAATGTATTCTCAAACTGATGGTAATGAACTTCATTTTAAGCAACAGCTTAATTCAGTGCTTCGGATTGTGACCTCCTAACTTACATGGGTCAGTCACCCCACAGCACAAAGGCTCCTGTGGTGCAGAGCAGTGAGGTGACTTGAAGCAAATCCCCTCCCTGACCCAACTTACCATGCATCAGTCCAGTCTGCAGAACATCCCTGATACATGTAAAGCATATTCCCTTCAGAGGAAACGGAACCTGAACTTGTACCCCAGATATCTATTTATATGTAGGTTACTGCAACTCCGGATGGGGACACTGAGGTCTGCATAAAGAAGTAAGGCACTTCACCACTTAATCTTGTGGCATTTATCAAACATGCACAGACCTAAGAAAGGCCTCAAACCATGAGAACCCTCCTGCAATGGCTCCATAATTCTGCATAAAGTACTAAGTACTGCATGTGTTTCCTATTTGCTGATGACTGACAGTCCTCAAATCACCTTTGCTGCTCCTTCCCTCCCCAAGAATTAAAGGATGGAAGTCTTTATGCAATGTAGTGCTCTCACCCCTTTGCTGAATCCCTCTCTTTCTCCTAATGTTCTTTGTGGGTTTTTTTCCCTTCCTATTGCTTCCTTCTATAATAATGGCAAATTTCAGCATCCCTGGAAATACAAGCACAGCCTAACTCCAAGGTCCACTGTAAATCTGCACTGTAAGTGTACTGAAAGCTTCTTGAGCAGCTGCACAAGCCCATGCCAGACCCAGAAGGCTGTTAAACTGCAAGAGGATTGGCAATCCATGGCACAATAAATTAGGTGATAAAGCAGTTCTCCTAAACCTCTGTTACACCACCTGTCCTCTACCCACCACAGCAGGCAGGGCCATTCCATTCCATTCCTAGTTTTGGCAGAAAGAGGCATGCACCCCATAGCCTGACTCACTCCTGTGGCACTACATCCCTTATTAGCGCAGAGTTTGCTGTTCCTTGGCAGCAGTCTGCTCTTAAATTTGAGGGCAGCTCAGACAGTTAGAAATAAGGGGTTCTGAGCCATGGCTTCTTCAGATCTCTCTTACAGAGGCAGCAGGTTTTTGAAGAAAAAGAAGTACAGATTTTGAAATCATTTGGTTCAACATCAGATTAGGAATATGTCAGCAGCACAGATAAAAAGATAATTAGGTTTCCAAGAGACCAACTTTTAAAAAGTAATTAATTTTGTTCAGGGTAGTCAAGAAAATTCACAAGAGTTTCTCCTCATGGCACAGAAGGTAAAAAGAGAAAAGACATCTGCCTTATGAAATTTTAATCTCCAGCACAGTTTGCAAAATTATATATTATACAAATACATTAATCAGGAGAGTTCTGTGTCTTCTTTGACTTCTTGACCATTCTTATATGCCAAAAATGTAATTTTTTTCAAAAATATGGAAGTGCCAGGAGGATGCATAAGGTGCTTCTAAGGGAGATAACAAGAGCTCAGAAGTGGGGAAAAGATGGAGAATTGAAATGAAATAGCAAAGAGTGTTCACGTCAGTCATGCAGGCTCTCATATACACCTCCCCACCTCTTTGGCAACAGATTTAAAAATTGGAACTTGAAGGCATCTAGCAACTCATCTAAACTAAACAAACACCAGCAGAGCGCATGATCTCTCCTCCTCTTTCCTCAGATTAATCCGATTTACTGCATCCTGTCAGAGATATGGAACAGCTAAGGTGCAGATAATTGTTCCTAATAAACCTGGGATTTTTCTTATGGTTTTGGCCAGGAAAATATATTAAGCCAGACTTGGGAGTTGTTTTATTTCCTATGAGAGCAAGCGAGGATGAGGAATGGTTCTCAGGTTTTGCGGGAATGGCTAGGTTGGGATTTGCAGATGGTGCCAGGTTCCCTCTTCAACCCCCCAGCACTAATCACTCTTGCCAGTGTCCTCTCCCCTCCTGCAGGCCTGGCTGGATGTCCTGAAGCTTCTGCCGCCCCATCCCCTCCTGGAGCTGGACCGCTGGCACACATGCTGTAAACTTGTTCATACACACAGGCCATATTTAATTAGCTATTACAGCCTAATAGGAAGGCCATAAAAGCCTTCATTGACTCCTTCTGTGTAACACTGCAGACAGCTCCAGTTACTCTGTCTGCTGAAAACAACTCAGTCAACCAGCTGTGATGGTCAGCAATCCAAGTTTAGCATGTAACTTCAGTTACAGTGAGAAGCCATGATTCCCTTGTTCTGCCTTTTGCATGTTTTCTCCCAGTTGGTTAATGTTTTCCCCTTCTTGTTTTACGTATGAAGTTATGTATATTAATTTCCCTTCTTTATATGTATCAGTTCTAGAAAGTTCTTTGTTCCTCGACGCCCCCATTGGATCCTTCCCTGAGTCCCTCCTATGTGTTGTTCCCATTGGTTCCCTTCCTGTCAATCCCACCTGCTTGTCTCTATCCCATTGGCTGAGATCCCTTTCCCCACCTATTCTGTACCCAGTATAAGATCCCTGGACCCTTCTACCAATGGGTCTCTTTGTCCCTGTCATTTCATGGGGTTAAACCTGCGTGGAATGCATATGGAAAGTCCCCTCTCTTTCTTCTTTGCCTTCGCCTGTGTGCCTGCTAAACAGCGACAGAAGGATACAGCCCCTTTTGGGTGAGGGGCTCTACCCCTTTTTCATTGTGTGTTGGTCACTGAGTGCCGCCTTCCAGAGGGGTTTCAGTGTTGACCTCCGGGCTTTGTTGTGTCGGCATGCGAGGGGTAAAACCCCCTTCTGCCAGCTCCCAGTGGCTGCTAAGCCATCACTTCTGGATGGTGCTAATGGTGAGAGGAGGGAGGTTAAGGATCTACCCTGGGAGGGCATGCAGAGTGCCCAGGCCTTGAAGGAATCCTTCTAGGTTACTGTTTGTTTGTTTAGCATCAAACTAAAGGGAATAATAAAACAAGTAATAATAATAGTGAGTAAGAATAATAAACCAGTACATGTCCTTATGTCAAGGGCTAATGTGAAGAACAGTTCTTGAAAATGCTGCTGCTTTCACACTGATACCTGTAGCTGCCTCTTTTCCCACTAGATCTTGCCCCAGGTGCCCTGTGTTGTGGCTGGGCTTCCAGCTGGGCTGAACCCAGGCTGCTGCAGCTGCCCTTTGCCTCTCAGATGGGCACAGGGCTGTTCTCAGCACACCTGCAGCTTCCCTGTGTGATGCTCTGGTTTCCCCCAGCAGACGCAGACGATTTAATCATTTCCACAATAACTTTTTGTTTCATTTCCATGACTTCCTCCGCTTGATGGAAGACAGGGATGATTGCTGCTAATGTTAACATGTCACTGGGGCCTGATGTTGCACATCTTTCCTTACACATAATGTTATGCTTTGGCAGCAGTCCTTAGATGAATAATGAAAATTTAACCAAGTAAAGGAATTACAAGATCAGGCCCATAGTGAGATTTATAAACACAGTAAATGCCTTAGATTTTCTACACTGAGTCTCCTGTTACTTTTTTTTTTTGCCATGGAAATACTGAGATCGCATGAACCAGGGCAAATGTGGGTCACAAGGATTAATATACAGATTCATCGTGTCTACAGTATACAACTGTACATGCTGGATGATCCAAAAAATAGTGAAACCTAAGATGAAAGTACACACAATAAGGTAATTTTGATCATTTAAACAGCTCTGTTCATTTTATAATGTTCCGTTACCCCACAAATAATGTAGCTGTCATAACAAATAGTAACAGTGATAGATACTAAGGAAAGCTGGATGGCGTGCAAGGCTGTGGATATAGCTCCAGTGCTCAGATCTGAATTGACTTTAAACTTAATATTTCTTGGACTGCTCAGCCCTGGCAAGGGCTGCTACAGTATTTCTCACTTTACAAATCTAATCTGTATCAAATAGCATGTAGTAAAATGTAACACTGAGTTGACCTGAGCACAGTTAAGGCCATATATAGTTTTTACAGATGAACTTGGGTAGTTAGGTTTCTATCTGGAAGACTCCCACAGACCTCAAGAGCTTCTCAAATACCTTTAAAAAGCAAAAAGGGAAGAATAACATGGCCTGACATTTGCTAGTTGGAACTCTCCATCACATCTGCAATGAGAGGCTCAGTGCAGCTGCTGTCAGCTTGGCAGCACTGCCACTTGCTCAGTGTGTTTAGAGCAGTGCCCCATTTTCAGATGGTTGAGATTAGAAGATGATAGGTTAAATGAGGTTGGGAGAGACCCAGTCTACCCTCCAGTCCAAAGGGCCAGCACTGGGGTCAGACCAGGCTGCTCAGGGCTTGGACCAGTAAGGCCCTGAAACCCTCCAGGGATGAAGGCAGCACACCCACTCAGGGTGACGTGAGTGGCCTCCTCATGGGGAAGGTTTCTCCCTATACTCAGCCTGAACCTTTCTCATTCCAACTTGTGGCCATTACTTCTTGTCTTCCCATCCTGTACCATTGTGAGGAGTCCCACTCCATCTCTTCCATGACCCTTTGGTGGTGCTCGGGACTGTCAAGTGTCCCAAAGACATCCCTTTTCCCAGCTGACCCAGACTAACTTCCCCAGCATCTCCTCATGGGGCAAGTGTCCAGCCCTACCACCCTGGGGGCCCTCCCTTGAGCTCCCTCCAGTCTGTCCATGTCTTTCCTGTGCCAGGTCCCAAAACTGGACTCAGTATTTGGATATGATCTGGCAAGTGCCACACAGAGGGGGACAATCCCTTCCCTTGACCTTTGAGCCATACCCCTGGTTGCACAGTTTAGGAGCTGCTGGCTGCCTTTGCTGTCAGAGCACACCTCAGTGGTGTTCAGCTGATTGCCCCATCCTCTGACACTGTTGTTGCAGGGGGGTCATCATTTCTAGGTGCCAAGTATCTGCATCAAGGAAAAGTGCTTCCGAACACTTTGGGTATATATTTTTAACGACCTCTGTCAACAAAGAATGAAGATGTTTTTGCCAAGTTTAAAAAAATTCAGCAACATTTTCTTCAAGCAACAGTCATTCCCCAGTCTCTGGGATTCAGGAAATGCATTTTTCCATCTTCTGAAAAAAAGCCCTAATGGTAGCAAAGCTGTCTGTGAAGAATTGCAGGCTGCAGAAGGTTGAAGGGTAGCACGATTGAAATGCCAGAATGCTTTTGGCAGAAAAGCTGTGTCATGAAACCAAAACGTTTCTTCGGAACTTGAGTTCCTGCACAGCTCTGCAGAAATGCCTCGCTGGTCTGTAACATCACAGAAAGGCAGGCCCTCCTCATCATTTGCAACCACGGTGTTGCAAAGTGCTGTAACCTGGGCAAAACGTAATCCAAGCCATTCCTTTTAGGAATGTGCATCTGACACTTGGGTTTGGAAGGGTGCAGTTCAGGTTTCCTCATTTTCACACAAACTAGACTTGTCTTGAACAGAAATTATCTATTCCTTCTGGTTTCGATCATTTCATATGACTGAGGGTTCCTGATTCCCTACAGCACCTGCTTCAATGGTAATTCAGCCATAAGACACCACATTTTATTTATTCTTTAACATAACCACAGGGTTGCTTGCAGAGATTTGAGTATGATTGGAAAGAGAAAAACATCACTTCAAAACCTATGAGGAAATTGGCTGGGTATCGGCCAAAGCTGGTCCAGCTGGAACTGAGGGACATCAGCCCAATATTAGGAGAAGTAGTGCAGATCACAGAAATTAGACCTCTGGTGTCAGGAGCTCACATGTGCTTCAGGGACTGCAGTGAACAGCTCAGCTCAAGAGGGACAGATGCATCTGGCTGAGGCTGTTGGCTTTGCTCAGGGTAACAGAACATTAGGCTGTGTATTTAGGCTCTGTGAACAATTATTTACGATGCTGGGAAACATGCATAGCTTATCCTAGGGGTATCCTTCTAGTATTACTTCATTACTTCCTCTGTGTGTATACCCTGCTTACATTGAAATGTTTGATTAGCCAATCCAAGCTCTCAGAAGTTAAGAAATGCCAAAATTCAAGCAGTTCTCCACCTCTCTCATGCTTGGGGTCATGTTGTTTTACTGCCTACACATCAACCAAAGCACTAATTAGTTCAAGCTATGCAAATTGTTTTAAAAAGCTAAAAAGCCTAGTTTGCAATTTAAAATGGGATCCAGATGCCCTCATCACTTCAAGGGAGAAAAAAAACGCATTAAGTGGTAACTGGATTTTTGTGTTACATGGCACACATCCAGGCTGAACTTGCATATAAAAATAAACCTCATGAGTTCATTGTTCCGAACTTACAGCCAAATGTCCTCTTTGTCGTCGGTTGACTTTGTTTTGTGACTAAGTTGTATAAAACATACTTTACAAAAAACCCAGTAACAGTAACTAGCGAAATCTAAATAATACAATTATTTATTTCTTTGCATGCTTCTAGACGTTGCACAACCTCTGGATATTCTGATAGAATTAATGTGAAAATAGTCTAAATATTCACTTATTTCTCTGTTCCCATAGAAACTCTGACAGCAATGATTCATACCTAAGAATTACGAAGTCCCTGACCATGCAATTTGTACTGTTCTTCTCCACAAGGCTCCAATAGCTCACACATTGTACTGCAGAGAAAGCTCACCTGAAGGACAGATTATCTATTTTTGTTTGTCAGCTTCATGTTCTTGGAAATGCACAGCCCTGTTTTTTCACCACAGGTGATTTGCAAAAAAAACCCTAGCAAAAAAAAAACCCCATAAGCAGAAAAAAATCCTAATCACAACTATTGTGTTGTGCCATGGTGAGGAGAGGAAAGAACTGGATTTGCTCTGCCAAACTGAAGCACGTGGGATGAATGTAATCCTGCTGTAAATGGAGAGGGACCCTGCACAGCAACTGTCTCATACACCACAAGAAGGGACAACACACCAGCTGGGACAAAGTGAGGGGGTAAGGTCCTGACAGTCTCTCTCCTGACTCAGGCTCGTCCTTGCCTGGCTTTTCATACTCTGCACAGCAAGAGTGTCTTCCCCACAACAGCTGGAAAAATGGAAACAGCAACTGACAGAAAAATGTCAAGCAAAAAATGGACCCATCATCTCCAATCTGGACACATGCTCTATGTAATTAACCCTTCATACTCAATATTTCCCTGGAATTGGGACTTTTCAGACCTTTTCAGTCCTTAGTCTTTGTGCCAAGACCATCAACTGAGGTGACAGAGACACTGATTTTGATAGCACTTTGGTGTTAAAGCACTTGCTTGGTGAAGCTACCTAAGAAAATCAGCTCTGTCCTCTGGCAAAATAGCTGAGGGACATCACTTACCTCCTTAGCAACACAGTGCTTGCTGAAAGAAACACAATGAATGGCTACTCTGGCAGGAAGAGGTGAGGTTGGTGCAGTTCATGAGGATTTTTTGCCCTCAGAATTACAATGGAGGAGCAGAAAAAGATACACCAACTCCACTACTGCAGAGTCATTTTCCACTCTAAGGATGTGGTAGCATGGCTGGCTCAGTAGTGCACAACACACAGTTGAACTTCAAACTGAACAACTATTTTTGTTCCCGAGGTTTGTCAAGTAGACATCAGAGAATCAGTTGCAGAAAACACCCCATAGCTGCTACCTGCCAAGTGATTATCAGTCTGTTGTGCAGTGCTGAAGACCAGCTCTGACACTGACATTCATAAAGAAATACCCAGAAGATTACAGTTGTTCCTAGGCTGCAAGGACAAGCCAAGAAACATAAAAAGAGTTACACCTGGGAGTAATCTGGAAATTGGGTGGTGGAAAGGAAAGTCACATGGAGTCAAGTAATTCTTTTCCAGGGCAGAAAATAGATACTGGCCTTCCATCATAGAGCAGTGGAGAGGTCCTGATGCAAGCCCATCAAATCAAATGACTGTACCTATGGAAACTTCCAAGGTTCAATTTTTAAATGAATGCAAAATAAAATTAAATCATATGAAAGAGAAAAACAAAACAAAGCAAAATAAACCTTTAAAACCCCCTATCATTTGGTAATGATGCTCATTTAAGTAATGCTACATTTAAGCATTTTTTTTTCAACATTAAAGTATATATTTGCCTAGAGATTTGTGGGTAATAAATGAGTAATAAAGCATATTTCCATTTACAGATGCATTACAAAAAGAATCTATGGTATAACAGAAAATAAAATTATATATGCAGGGACTTCTCCCACTTCAATATCTGTAAATGCAGTTTGGTTGGTTAACACAGTGGCTCATGAGTTCTGGTGGGATTGTCCCATGAATAACCATCAGCAGGGCAAGGAATAGAAGGTAAAAAACAAGGAGCACCACTGGAGTTCATTAATGAGCATGAAATTGAGCATACACCAAGCACAACGAGTTCCTAACGAGCTTCAGACAAGTTGGTCAGACTTGGTCAGACAAGTAAACAACCCCTGGTTAGAAGTATCTTCAAGATCAAGAGAACTGAACAGTGAGCTCCATTATGCTTACAAATGATGCACAGAACTGGTTTGGAGCAGTTTTTGCTCCTGCTCTTTTTAGGCCTTATGCACCATTTGGGTGTACTGGATAATTTACAATGGGCAGAATTTTTCAAACACAATTCCCATCTCACAGTGCAGAGAGCCCAGGAGCAGTGGCAGTTTCAGTACAGTAAAAATAACTCAAGAAGGCTCCACCTGGGCTCTGTGATACACAATCACACCGTGGTGCTCATTGCAGCAGATTGCATGGGTCAGGAAGAAGGAAAGCATTTTCACTCAATGACCAATTGCAGAAAGGGAAGTCCCCATGGGTGTGATCCTGATGAATAAGTAAAGGTAATGTCCAAGTTGGAAGTGTAATTTAAAGCATTAACACTGTAATTTCCGTATCAAGAGTATAATTTAAACTCCTTATGGACTGCAAACACTGCTTTTGGAAACAGAGAAAGACTAAATGGAGGGTAAGTCACCAACCAGGAATGTCCAACACAGATCAAACATCTGCCTAACTACATGGTGTGTTGATGTGGCAGCTTCCAGTGTGCCTCAGAAACCCAAAGTGAGGGTGTTTGAGACACGAGATAACAGTTACTGTAGGCTGAAAATAGAGAGCTTTTTGTCCAGAATTTAGGCTGCTTGGCTCTATCTACTGTAGTTTATCTATTACAGTGTCAAGGTGTGTTCCTAGTGCTCAAAACTTAATCATATGTATTGTTAATTTACTAGAACAATTACTGGCAAGCCTTCAGAACATCCTACTATCACAATCTGCAGGTGTGGTTTCAGAGTTAGCAGAGCCTAGAGACCATTCCCAGCTGGCTGTTTTCCTGCAGCCGCTCTGTGGTGGGGGGAGAGAGAAGGTGATACTGTGGGTGGAGGTGACTAATCCCTGCCAGCCGCTAAGAACACTCCTGGGCATGTTCAGCCCACCACTGGGGATGTAGCCCTTGCATCTTGTGAAAGATGCGCCAGCTGGGAAGAAATGGAGTCAAATCAAGTTTCATTTCTGGCTTTTTTTTTTGCCACCACTGATTTTTCAGGGAGCCAAATCTCTAAGGAAGAATATGTTCCATCTCTTCAGTTGGGACTGATGCGTCTACCATTGGCAGTCAATACATTGATCATTTGTAGTTTAATTGAGATGGTTGACTTCGATGCCACAGAAATGGCTGAGACTTAATGACTGTTGGACACAGAGAAGTACATAGAAGATGGTGTGGCCATCTTTTTGCATCCAGCCTAGATCTGCCTAACACAGGAGAAAATACAACACATTCCTGCAATTATTGAGAGAAGTCCATCAAGAAACTGTTCACAGGGTGCCCATCTCTTGTAGGAATAACACTTGGTGTGGCCAGTCCCCGTATTCAGCTTGTCTCATGGGGTTGACACCTGGTGTCCCTCCATGTGTTTCTAGTTCCTGTGACTCAGCAGGATTTGATTGTGAGAACCTGAGAAATCCAAAGCTCAGCCCACACACGACAGAGATGCTGCCGACGGGCTTGGAAAAGAGCTCAGAGCTGGTAGGGTTTGCACTGACCAGTCAATTAAGACCGTGCATCTGCTCTCTGTACATGCTTTACAGATTTTTATTGCTTTTTATAGCAACAGATGCTTTTAGTGGCACTTTTAGTCACCCCAGTGCTTTCTCACCTCTTCTTGGTCAAAAACCTACAGTCTTTCCTTTAAGGTGTGGAACTTGCTAATGATGCCCAGGCTGTAGCCATCTCAAAAGAAGGTCACTGCAGTATATTTGGCAGAGGAGGAGATACACATTGCATTAAAACTATCTGAAGATGGAAACTTACAACTGGTTGGTGATGGATGTTGTATTGGAAGCACGAAACCAGTGATCTGCAAGAGAGACCAATTACCTTTTCATTTAAATTACTGCCTCCCTCTCCATCCGTGCTGAAGAAAGCTGAGCTATAGATCTCAGACTACAGGAAGGAAGGGAGACTGACTGGCAGGCTATGATGATGGAATTCAAACTGATGCTTTATCCAAAAGCAGCTAGTTCAGTACATACAAGTCTGCAGACCTTCAAAACGTATAATTTTGGATAGAGGTCAGGAAAAAAAAAAAGAATGGGAAAGTATCTAAGGAGAATGGGTTATTCTACCTCATTATCACTAGGGTTTTTTAGGGTTCAGTTTTGTAAGCTGTTGTCTTCTGGTTTAGAACTAAGTACAAGTCTTTAAGGCATGAGATGCAACTTTAAATGATAGTAGAGATTAGAATTGGTACAGTTGGGGTTTTTTTAATTCTGTTTAAATAGAGAGGACAACAATGAAAACAGTTGGGGCCACACTAGAAGCCATACCAGACTGAAATCAGGCAAGGGTAGCAGTTTCTCACTGTTTCCTTCATTTTTGTTAAGAAACCTTGTCCAATCTCCTTGAAAGAAAGATATCGGTGACTTCAGAGCAGCAGATGGTTTGAGCTAGATAGACAGATCACAGAATCACAGAATATGCTGAGTTGGAAGAGACTCACAAGGTTCATCAAGTCCAGCTTCTGACCCTGCACAGGACCATCCCCAAAAGTCATGACGTGTGCCCAAAAGTACACACACACAAATGGCAAAGCTACAGTACACTCACAGTGTCTCACACTCCAGCAAACCAACCCTCAAGCAAGGGGTTTTGAGGTTGCTGAAAGCTGTTGGGATTGCCTGACACCCACGCCAGTGGCTGGGCATCCCTCTCAGATGCAAAGGCTCAGTGCGAATGCTCAGCTTGGTATATGAAGAGGGGAGGGGGAGGATCCAAACGCATGTCTGAACATGGGGTCTAGGTATGGCTTTAGGACAAACCATAAAATAATGAAGAAAGAGCTATTTTAAAAGTAAAGTTTGCATTGACTCAATTTGTCCGTCTTGTTCTTTCCTTCATCTTTTCTGATCAGTAGAGATTAGATACATAAATAAAGTTTTCTGGGCTAGAACTGCTCACTAGCTTGCCAAACAGACTTGGACAGAGGCTTTTAAGGTACATTGTAAATACAGAGTTACTACAAATAAGCCACAGAAATGACTTCTAGGGTCACTTTCCTCTTGCCATGCCTTTCCCTTCACGCAGCACGACAAGCCATGCTTGCTTTGCAGCCAGCAGCTGCAAGCAGCAGGGGACTTTCCATGGAAGTCCCCTGTACAAGGCACACAGGACATCTCTGAGGCTGGGGTGAACAGTAACGAGCAGCACCCTGGGGCAGCCACAGGGGTTATCGGATTTCTCAGGGCATGGCAGAGGAGCATTACCACAACTGGGTCACTCTGCCACTGGTGACCACAAGAAGTAAAATACAGCAATTTAGTAAATTATCTGTAATCCAGAATAAACAAAAACACATTTTCACTTAGCACATTCCCTGAAGTCTCTAATTGCTCCTTTCCAACTTTTTACTAGAATAAACACTTCTGTTATTAATGTAAAGGAAGCAATCTGTCTTTGAGTGTGCTTTTTTGTTTTCTTCCAAAGGCTGTCCACAGGGAGGAATTAGCATGATCCTGAGCTAAATAGTGCCTTCATTTCCAACAGTGCAGCCCCACTAATTTCAGAAGCCTTCAATTTCTCCACCTCCCCCATGTGGGGAGATTGGAATAAATTATTAAAAATGCCAGCCCTCCTCTTTCCTTTCCACTTCTGTGGGAGAAATGGGTCTTGAAGTGAGCAGACCACATGGGCTCTTCTGGAGCTGTAAGGCTGTGAAGAGAAGGGAAGGAAAAGGTTGGAAACACACTCATGGATGGGGGCCATGTATATTAGAATCTGGGAATTAAGAAGCATTCACTGGATGTTACAAACATTGTCTCCAATGGGGTTTTTCCCCCTCCAATGCACAGAGACAGTAACAATGGTCAGTAATTCGGGCAAGGTGTTGCAGATGACTGAGAGCAGGTGTCTTTGACCAGAAAAGCAAAGCATGACAGCATTGCTACATATTCTTTTAGGTGATCAGTGGAACAGTTCACACAGTCCAGATTGCCTATGGATGGGGCAGGGATCATATGCTGAGAAACAAATCTAGCCACACCTTAAGATCAACATGCTAATTAAAATATTTAGGATCTCTTGTGTCCTTCATGTAATAGTTCCCAATTTGCACCTATTACTGCACAATTTGTTGAACTCTATGTAAAATATTATAAGGACAGATTCTGATTATTTACTAATATGTTATAATAAAAAACCCCTTCTAATATGCTTACATTAATTATTAGCAATTATTAACACTTAATAGGGAAAGCTTCTTTCTAATCCAATTGGAAATGAGGGTCAAATCCAGCTTTAGAGGTTCACATTTGTATTTCTGTTTGCTCCTAGCTTTACTGAAATAATTTTCTTAGGTGAGTGCTACTGTAAATGCTTTTATAGGTTTTGCAAAGGACTCATCATCATCTGTCCCCATGACCCATCTGTACCTCTGCTGGAATCACAAAAGAACACTGAGGCAACTGAAAAACAAAACCAGTACTGGGAGAATAATGAACTTCTGATCATTTGCAGTCTGCTTCGATTTTCCTTTTGTTTGCATTTGTCAGAAGGCTGGGATATGCCTCTGCCGAAGGGGAGATGTGCTGTGGGTGGAACAAATGTGAGCAGGCGGGGATTGGATAAGGTATACACAACATCTGCTCTCAACATGAAGCCAACCTCCTGGCCCCTTGGCAAGACTGCTTTCTTAGGTCCATGCTCATCACGGTGATACCTGCAGCCTCTCTGAAGATATGCCACTGGGATGGCTTCCTCCATCTGACCCTAAGTGAACACAGTTACATGTCAGGAGGTATAAAATGCAGCATAGTCTATAACCAGTTTCTTCCCAAGATTAACTAACTGAGATACGTATTTTCAGCAACATGATGCCTCTGTAAACAGGCATGCTGTGAACCAGACAGCTTAAGCAAGAGAAGAGAGAGATGGAGAAAAGGGTAGAGAGAGCTTGGGAAATGGGAGTTTGGAAAGAACGGGAAAGGCAGAGAGAGAAAATCATGCGGAAAAACTGTCTGTCATTTCTCTGAAAGATGGATGCTGCTCAGTGACAGCACTGATCCTCATGCAAGCAGGCAGTGCAGTTACTGCTCACTGAAGGAATCTGTCATTAAGCAGGCAAATATGTTAAAAAAATCACAAAACTGTACCTTTTTTAATGCACTTTTTTTGGGATGTTTTTAAACAACCATGTCAAGGCCCTTGCCTGCAGGCTATTGTTGTCCACAGTGACTCTCCATCTGTCTCAGATGCACACAGGGAAAAACCACATTCATCATTATTGATTACTTTAGGTCTTGAAGGCCTTTGTAATGGAAAGGCCGATGTCAGTGTAAGACAATAGATAAAGTGAGACCTTTCCCAGGGTTCTTTGTTTAGGCTCAGCGGGTGCCTCAGGCACTTTGTGTATATGTCTAAACCAAACATCAGTCAGAAACCTGTCATGTCCATGGGATACAAAAAGCTGGTATCTCAATGCATGAGAGAATTTCATCACCAGGGTCAAGTTTACTTTGAAGACTGTGTCATGAGGAGAGAAACGTTTTGGATTTTTAATTGGACAAAAGTCAGTGTTGTTCATTTCTTGGGTCTCAGATTGTCTTAAAACTAGAGAGAGGATCCAGAGTTGTATTGCAACTGGGACTTTGACATCATGAACACTCACAAACACTGGAAATACCCATACTCATGCTTTATTGTAAATCTTGCCCATAAAATCAGCGGACAAAATTACTCTTGTTGAGAAAACCCCCATTACTTCAGCCTATAGGAACAAACTGGGATACAAAAAGATGATATGCAAAACTGAGCTACAGTAGCAGTACCAGTTTCTATTGGCATTTTTGTGTCATCTACTATAAGAACCCAGAGAACAGCTGTGGTCAGATACCCTGCATTGTAAACTGATGTAGAATAAAGCTTAAAAGGCTTTTTACCTTTTGCCATCTTGTTTCCAAGACAATTATAAAAAACCATTCAATTTTGGGAAGGCAAAGGGAACAAATATTTAGAAACATACAAAGAGATTTAGTGAAGAAATTTTTTGCAGAATTTTTTGCAGAATTTTTTTCTTTCCTTTTTTCTCTCACATTGTTCTTTATACAAATAAACACAGCATATGTACTCCATCTAACTTCACAATCAGAGAAAGCTTTTAACCATTTCCTTCTTTCTGTATCTGATTTTATCTAAAAAAAAATTGAAATTTTTATTGAAATTATTTTGGAATAATTTATATTGAAATTTTATATTGATTTATATATTTTATATATATTTTATATATTGAATTTATATTGAAATTTCAGCTTGAGCTACTTAAACAGAAGCTAGGGAAATTGTAGAAACAAAAAGAAAGCTGAACATAGTAACCTAAAGACATACCTTAAGCCTATCTGCAGGACAGTCAACTACACAGCTGTCTGTGGAGTACAAGAGGCTCTTAGTCATGAGGAAACAGCTGTAGGAGAAGTTGTATTGTCTTCTTTCTCAGACTTGCACCTTCCAAGACTAATTTCTGAATTTTATCAGTTCACTGAAAAAGTCATGTTTTTGAAGCCTGTACCAGCACCCCAGCTGAATACTAGAAAAATCAAAGTAAGGGATGTGGCCTCCTCTCAGAAGGTAAAAGAAAGGATCTACAAAAATGGAAAAATGTTAGGGTAGTTTAGTAGCCATTCAGCAGTGTTCCTGCAGGGTGTTCTCCTCTGCAACACCACCTATGCTGTGTTTGGCCAACTGCTCCCACTCACACAAACCCCACAGCAGTGCGTAAAGCAATACACCATGGCCCTGTCTTTAAGCTCAGTCATTCCTCTTCAGGTATTCTTAAGTGCTTTGCACTACTATCACTGTGAAGCCTTCTTGGAAGAGCAGGGAAGTCAAGGACTCCCAGGGTTGCAGTTAGGTACTTGCATCTGAGAAAGGAATTTGTACAAAAAAACCTCCCGAAGCCCATTTTTAATTGGAAGTGGCTAATGGCAGGCATTTTTGTAGCCATGCCTATCCAAAAGTCAACTTGACTTTGCAGGGCACCTCAGCACCTTGGGACTTGCATGCTTTCACCCTCACTTCCAGGGTTTTCATTGGCAAATGAAACAGTGCATGGGGACTTCTCTGGTCAGTGGAATAGGTTTGTCTAGACTAATAAACTCTGAGGATGGCCCATGGTATTAGATATGCCCACATCAACCAACTTTCTCTCAAGCAATTCCTGAGCATGGTTTGGGAGTTGGAGGGTTCTAGGGACCTTTCCCAATAGACACCATGCATGAGGTCTCCCAGCTGCGAGGTGAAAAAAAATTCCTGCCATAAATGTAGGCTATTCTGTGAGCCAGTTGACTTCAGTGCCCAGGAAGATCTTCATCCATTTAATTTATTAATGCATATCTAGCTGAAGACAGTGAAATCTGGTCTGTCCCTGGGTTTGCCTGACTCTCACTGGTACTGATGTTAGTGCACTGGAGCCACATCAGTGTGCGGGAAGGAGTGAAAGATCAATAGTCCCAGAGAGTGAGTAAGAAAGTATCTGCATTCAGCCTGTCCCCCAGAGTGCTCCCACGCTTTGGGGAGTGGATTCTTGTTCCTGCTGGGGAGTTGATTGTGTGTTTTTTATCTAATGACTCATTAATGGATATACATTCCCGAGGAGCTGGAACAGGAAAACCGCTGTAATTGTGTCATGACAGAACAAGCTCTATGGAGCTCTAGTTCCACTTAAAGAGAGGAATTTTAATGATATTTATGAAGGAAAAACCTCCTGCATGTCATTAATCGCTCTAGTCAATGACTAAAGAAAGTAGTACATAATTCAAACATACATTTGAAAAAATATGGATGAATCAATACAAAATTAATTTTTAATAATGGCAAACTTCCAGGACTAATTAACTTGCTAGGCTGATATACATGATAACAAAGACTGGTATATCCAAACTAGAGATGGATAAAACTTGAAAAAATAATTAGAAAAACAATTCCCCCAAATACTGATTCAAATCAACTGAAGATAGTAAAAAAATTAATGCTGATTCAGGAAATATTTAATCTCTTTAAAAAGAGTATTTTTTTTTATCACAAATAAACTCAGTGGTTTTAAATAAATGGTAAATAAAGCTACTTAATCTCAAGAGAAAGAAAATTAGGTCTTATATAAGTTTATTCAAGTTTTAATTTTGGAATTCAAGCAAATGCTAGGATTGGTAAAAAGATGCTATGGCACACACTTCTTTCAAACATGCTAATATATTTTAATGTGACTTTTTGAACATGTTCAAAGCTATTTTTGGAAGACATGGGAAGACTAAGACATGGGCCATATTATATTCCATTTCCAAGTACTCAGAAGTTTATACTTGCACTAACTATTATTTTTATTAATTTATTATATTTATTATTTTCCCTTTTTTTTTTAATGTTCGTTCTTAATGTTTTTCTGGTATTATTTTTCTAGGCTGTTGATCAAACTAAATTGTTCACTCAAAAGTTCACAATAATGTATAATTCCTGCAAAAAATCATGTCGGTGTTCATGGCATCTGCTACTGTAATGTCATACACAAACGAATACGATATCCTCATTCTTAACAGGCTGAGACTTTAAGTGGTAGAGATGTGAGAAAACGATTTAAGATTCAGAATGGAACTATCTGCAGACTAAGGTAACAGTCAGGGTTAATGGAGGGCAGAATCAAACAGGTGAAAGATCTCTGAGGACAACTACAGGAGAAATAGGAGGGACCACAAGGTTTCCAAATCCAAAAACACAGCTGGAACTGTAAGATCATCTTTCAGTCAACAATAAATTTGAGGCTGCTTTTTTTACCCCTCTTTTTTTAAACACAGACTTGAAATTCCTACCTTTGTCAAGAATTCAGGCTTGAACATGTTCACCTCAAAATTATGACAGCATTTATATGACAAGATGCTGCTTGGTAGACACAAAGGCTGGAAAAACCCCTTCTAACAGAGCGTCTGTGATTTTAGCTCCCTCTGAGTACAAAAATAAATGAAATAATTTAGTTTTCACATTTCTTACCTAGATGAATGCCAACAAGCATTAATATTAATTTTTGTGAGCTATTCCAGCATAAAAACAGAAGGAAGCTCTAGGTGTACTCACAGATAAATCAGTAACTGTCAATGAGGACAGAATTAATTTTTTCCAAGTTTGCCTCATGGTAAAATTGAAGTACTTTGTCTTTACTGATTTTTTCCAAAATTATAGAAAAGCACGTTATCTACCCTGAAGTAAAATACATCTTTCTCAGTAAAAAACATCCCACCTGGATTTTACAGTGAGTTCTGAAAATTGTATATCCCTTCTCATGCTTTTCCAGACATTATATTGATTGCTACATAAAATTACTGAGTTATTGCAGCTGTCACTGTCTTTTGAAGGTTATGCAACTTAAAATAGTTAAACTAACCTTTAGTCTGACCTTTGTAAGCCATCAAAACATTACTTGAAGCAGCTCTGTTTAACCATTGATGATTTTTACGTACATTTGAAGTAATATCTGAAAACCGAAGGCCAGTGTCTCCTTCGGGAAGATTAAATTCCACTTCCCACACAATATTTTCTAACATTTTTAAACTTGCTTTACTGAAAGTAAATCAGTCATTGAATGAAGAACATTTTCTACTATTTATGAAATGAACAAGCCAGCAAGCAAAAACCATTAGTTAGCCAAAAGCTTCCTCATCCATTTGACCCCCACAAGGGCAGATTCTTTTCTAAGGAATTTAGGTATTATATAGTCTCAAAAGCAGCCTGTTGAAACAGCTGTGAGAGTGAATGCAGATAAAAAGCATGAGGTAACAAACCACACTGTGGTGAGGATAAACTAGCTGTTAAAACGTGAGCCCTCATAGTTTTAACAAGTTCTGAGGAAAACAAGCAAAACTGAAGTGAGTACCACAGTAGGGCAAGAAGAAGGGAATCCATCTGAGAGGCTGAATATTTTGCTCATATAAACAAATTCACTGCATATTAGATGTCTGGTAGTCATAATACATTCTTGTAAAATGGAAAAAAACCCCAGCCAACCACTTCTAGATTTGGTCTTTTGTGCAGTAATTTAACGGGAAGGGAGTGGTGACCCTTTGCAGAGCAGTGATCTGGAACTGTGGACCTGAAGGAGGGAGGCTGGCAAAGGCTGCAGGCTGATGTCATTGCTGCCTAACAACACATTCCTGGCTTGCCTTAGTATTTCTCACTGGACTGACTATGTTCCATTTGTCAGAATTCCTTGAATTGTGCAGCAACAAACATATGTACAATTAATTGTCTCATATCACATACTTAACCGTATAGTGTCCTAGTTTGCCTTATTCTGGTGCTATTGCTGGTATAATGTATTTATTCCACTTCCTATCCATAAGAGTGAATGTAAAGGAGTTTTAAAGAATACCATTAAGCATTTTAAGCCTTGATATACAAACATTTTCAGAGAAGAGGCTAATCATGAATCTTGTTCCGTTTTCTCCAGCCCAAAACTCCCATGTCTCTTACAGAAAATATCTCAAGGTTAAACCCGACCTGCACTGAACAGGAGAAAATGTCTTACTGAGGTAGGTATTAGAAGGGGAGGAGACACATTTTTCATCTTTGTTTACATATTGAAATACTTAGATGATAGTGAAAAAATAGAACTATGACATTACTTTAAACATGTTTCTTTGTACTCTCCATGCTAAGCACACCTTGGTGATTAGACATAAGACAGTCTCCCTGCTCTCAGACATGTCCCACAAAGTCATCTATAGCTTCCAGCAAAGGGTTACCAAAGCCTAAACAATTACTTTGATTACTCTTCAATATGAGTAAATTTGGTCATTTTAAAGGACAAGCTCCTTTTGTTTATTACCAACAAAGAAGATGTAAAGAAGAACATAACATTTGATGAAGTAAGACATAATTTCCATTTGTTCTTTGCTCTGTGCAAGTGAGGAGAATTATGTGCATCAGGATTTGCCAGTTCAAGTATGTTGCAAGGAACAAGATTGCTTCTCCATGCTGTTCCCTTGCATACATTAAGCTTTCCTGCCAGGTAGTGTGTAACTCTGGATTTGCTGCCAGGATAGCTCTGGTGGACAAACAGAGCTGCATGTGCAAAGCAGCCACCTGTACAAAGTGGCACGATTTTTGGGCTATTTGAGCCCTGTCCTACAGTTCAAACATGGAGACTTGTCTAAGAAGATCTCGCTTTTTTGCTATCCAGTATCTCCCCTTCGCTGATTAAAGCCAGTGTTTTAATTTGGACTCAAATTTCTACAGAATGTTCTTCACACAAACCATCCACAGCAATGAGGCAGCTTTCTACTTGGAGAAGGATCAGGAGACTGAGACCCAATATGCACCCACAGCTTGTAACAGCCTTTGTTCCCTTTATTTCACAGAGGTGTTTGAACTTTTTTAAAGGACAGACACAGCCTCTGGCATTTAATACCTAGATTGTCAATGATAACAGATAACTAATTCAAAACACAGAGGTATTGTATTTGAAAATTTTGGCCTAGTGGTTTGACATGTGTACTCAAATACCTTGGTAAAATAATTTCCCTTTAGTTTGTATAGAGATAGAGCAAGAACCTTACTGTGACAGAGGGAGTTAATTCAGCTTTGGGCAGTAGTAATTGAGTTTAGCAGGAATTCTACTAGTGATGAGGAAGGGGTCTCTAAACACTGTGTGCATTATCTCAGGTTGTAGTTCTGCAGCTCAGCTGCTCCATTCTGCATTCTCTGGCTCCAGTGCTGCAGCATTAACATTGAAAAGAGCAAATACAAAACAGTGCATTTTCCACAGATTTGTCTGCAACCAGTCAGTGTGACAGCCAAGGAATAACTGCAGTAGCTCAAGTGCATTTCTGTTTCTGCAGAACAGCTTCTGACATACAGAAACCTTAGTGCTCAGGTCTCTGCTAGGAAGGTGAGATTTACTCTTTGTACATCAAAGGCAGAGTATCAACAAGCTGTATAGAGCTGAACTATTTAAAACAAGTTTATGCTGTCTGAAGAACAAACAGGTTGAGTTTGGTTTCTTATTTTCATTGGTTTTTAAAGAACATTGTTTTTTAAAGAACTGGAAGAAGTGGTGCTCTAAAGGAGCTGGCTGTCCAGAGTGCCACTGCACAACCACAGGCACCACACCGGCACAGGGAGTGCTGGCTCATTCAGTCCCAGTTGAGTGAGTAGGGTCAGCCACTGTGAATATCACCAAGTTGTTCTGTGCCCAACTGTCACCCCAGCACAGCCCCATCCTTCATGGGGTCAGGGGATCCAGGGGGAGCCATTGGCAGGGGATCACTGTTGGAGCAGCCCACAGGATGTACCTATCCAACCATGAGGGAACTTCCTTTCGTGGCTGTACCATAAGAGCAGGCCAAAGGGCAGACAGGTTTGAGCCTACTACCTACAGCCATCCTCCTCATCAGAAATGCAGAGCTCTGAAATCAAGTGGTGGTCAACGTGCTATAACTGAGCAATCTAAATACGTGTCTATTCCAGAAGACTGAACTTGAAAATGTTTCTTCTGACCTTTCTCAAATGCTGTTCTTTATCGTTGCCAAGTAGAATTCCAAGCAGTTTAACCAGAGAAAGATTTGGAGTTGTGATGGATGTGTTTGGGGGTCATGACTATTTTTCAGTTTTGTAGATGTGTTAAGCACAAGCTGAGCAATGTTTTTTAAGGCTCCTAGACCTCTGACCAACTCAGAAAGTTGTTTCCCTACACCATGCCATCCTCATCATGTCAAGGAAGTTGCAAGAGGCTTTCTGTTTTATTCCAGTCCAGTGACACACATTTCATCTTGTCATGCAAAGGAAAGCAAGCAAGGCAGTAGAGGAGGAGTGTGAATTTACTCCACTTGTCTAAGCTCACATGTAGGTCATGAATGTTGTGATCACTGGAACGTGACCTGACATGGCACCGCAGTGAAGTAATTTAGCAAGTGGTAGAACTGTGGTGATATGAAGCAAACACTGTATCAGTGATTTCAATTTGTGTCTGCATGCGCAGGTGTCATGGTTAAGCCCTTCTGTTTCAGGGGGCACTTCTGATCCTAAGCATTCTTCATTTATCAAAGACAATGAGTCCAAAATGTGAAATGCAAGTTAGAAGCTAATTGCTGTAACAGCCCTTCTTACAGACAAATTGCCAATGACATTATCTGTCTTCACCAGGCCAAAAGAACAGACCCAGTTCCAGCCACAGTTCCTCTTCCTACCAAACAGCCTTCAGACACATATTTTACCCCACAAAACTGAGAGACAATAGCTGTTTACACTGTTTGCAAATGAAATTTACATCTTCTTCCCATAACTAACTGGCACACAATCACAAGGATGCCTTTGCTATCCTGGACTCCAGAACTGAGCCTTGTGGATGTCAGTCAGCACGCTCCTGAGAAAGCTGTGCACTCCCATCCAGGAGTCCATTGGTATGCTCAGATGAGCAGCTCAAGACACAGCCCTTCTAGCTCCTGTCTGCATGTGTGTGTTGGGAAAATCTTTTTTATGGAAGATAAATTAGGGGTGCCCTTCTCCACATTACAGTTGTTTTTATGAAGCCCTTAAAGGTTTTTACAGCAGGAAAGAGCTTACTGAACCTCTCTTTTTAGTCTCTGTACTCACCTAGGCTGAGGCAAGACACTTCAGTTGCAGGCAGGTATCTCACTATTCAAAATTACTTCAAAGGTATCTGCTTCCTTTGACTTAAATCTGAATCCCAGACTTTTTAGGCACTTAAAAACCTAGGAGACAATTACAAGCTTCCCAACTATCTTTCTGGTATCAAAGGCAGACAGAGGGACAATTACTCTAGAGCACTGAGAGCAGCATTATTATTTACAAATAGTGTTAAGAGCAGTCTGCCTTGTGAATTCTGTTCTGATCATGTCTATCAGTCATTACACTAGCAGAGAAACTCTGGGAATTGTGTGTGTGCCATCTCTTTCAGGCAGATTACTCTTGTACAGTGTCGTCCTCCTGTTTTGCTACTATAATAGAGGGTATATTAATTTGAAAAAATCCTAGGGAAAAAAATGTTTATCTCTCTTGTTCTGTCTTGGAGACTGGAGGGAAAGCCATGACAGTAAGAAAAAATGCATTGTGATTGTGCCTTGGTAGATCCTTATTTAGGAAAATGAGTGTGATTCAATACCATGGTGTACAATGTGCTTCCCATGTAAGAGTCTCGTTGGCAGCCATTGGCTCCAAATGAACAGCAGCAATTCTGCTGACTCAGAGAGGAATAAAAAGCCTAGAGGTTAATGATAAATAACTACTTTTAAAGGAATCTGTATTTCTTAAGAAAAAGGAACTAAAGTTGTAAACTACCTGCATAACAAATTGTAGGCATTTTAGTGCTGGGTGTTGTGCTAGTTTCATGGCTTATGGCCTTGTTGTCTGCATAAATTACAAAAGATCAGAAAAATAAGTTCTTTCTTTTAATATATATCCAGCTATAAAGAAACAACTAATCAGTGAGCAATATGTGAAGCTGTCTTAGTAGAAATGGCCTTTTCAGAGAACATGGAGTGAAATCAAGCTTCCTCTATTTGAGACTGACAGTTAAAAGAAAGGTTTTAATCGAGGTGGTTTCTTGTGTAGGCTTCCTTGTATTTACACACGCAACAAGTCTTGAAGAGCTCACTTTTAAGCATACAAAATGAAAACTTCCTCTTGCATCAAGTTGTTTAAGACTGGTCACCCTCAAAAACCATGTAGCTATCTCCCAACATTTTGATTTGTATTGTACCTAGTCTGTAGTGTGGAGCAAGAGCAAGGAAAATGCAAGCCAGAGGAAGTACTACACAGGGAAGTTCTCCACCTGTGTCTTGTTCTTCTGTCTTCACAACAACTGCCAAACAAGCATTTCAGAAGAACTTGGAGAAATGGAAGGGGGTTTATTCTCTTGTGAATTAAAAAAAAAAGTAATTTTCCTAAACACCACACAGCTATCACTCAAAACTTCTACAGATGGATAATAATGTATGTGATATTTTAGGAGCCAGTGTTCAAAAAATCTCCCACTCTTTTCTTTTTTTTGTAATATCTTTTTGAAGTGAAAATTGTGTTTTGCCAAACCCTGACTTTTGTCTGCAAAGTTCCTGATTTTACCAGTGTTCTCCATGCATTTATCAAGGCTAGAAATATCCATTCGTTTTATTCACATCCTCCACTTTTTTATTCCATTCACCAGAAGGAATTTGCATTTGCACCAGAACAACTGAAATCCAAGTTTTCCCTTTTCCAATCTAATTCAGAGAGCAAAAGAAAAAGTAAAGAAAAAATTTTTCAGTCTTTATTGATCAATGACTCAGAACATTCTGTGTGTACTCTCAGGATAAATTCATGAGCCACAGGAAAATGTGGGTTAAACGAAACTATTTAATAATCAATGGAATGCCCAGCTGTGCTGTGCAGTGGTTACAGACCAAGAGGAGTCATATTTTAAAGGAAATTTGCCAAGTCAAATCAATCAAGTTTTGTTCTCTGAAGCTGCAAGTCTCATTGAAAAAGCAAATATGAAGGTTTCATACTTTTAGGTAACTGCCCAGCATGTGATTTCATATTCAACTTGTGCCATTCTATATTTACTGTAGAAAAAATGCAATCTTCTAGCAATCACTGGAGGATATGTTAGGTTAAACAAGGACTGGTTGATTCACAGATCTTTAAAAAAAAGTGGGGAAGGTGCAGAATCTTAATTGTCGTTAATCATCCAAAAATAAGTTCAGAATTGCTGATAAAATATGCAGGTATTAAAAAGGTTAGAAGAACAGTCAGAGCAATTTTTCTGCCCTGTACACCATGCCCAGTCAAGCAAAATGTGTTTTCAAAACAGAAGCTTGGGCAACTGGGAAGAAAGAATGGAGATCAGCCCTCCACAATGGGGAAGTGCCTTGGGGCTCTACAAGACAGCTAATTGAGCAGAACACATCATATTTAAAAGCATAAAAGAGTTTTGGATGGAGAAACTGAAATAATACTGAGTGGCAAAGGGATGGCACTTTCTCTGAATATAGCACCCATAAGCTCTCTGCTAGAACACAGTGCTCTTTGGGGAGATCCAGCTTCAAAAAAGGAGGCTGAAAATCTGCAAAGAGCTTAGGGATGGATGGTTAAAGCAGGAAAATACAGCTGTTTGCTAGAGACTGAAAAACCTCATCTGTTTATGTTTATTCAAGAGGTTAAGAAATTACTTGATTACAGCCTACATACATTTACAGTGAGGGAGGGTTTGAACAAAAATAATGCCTAATGAGATACAGTACTTGGAAGATGAAATGCAACAAATTCAGCCTTGGACTCTAAAGTTCAGTGATGATAACAAACCAGTAGCTAATAGATGTGTAACAGATTTGCTGTCTGTTAAAAGTTTTGGGGACAAAAGTGAATGGGGATCCAATTTTCCTTGCCTACCCCCTTTGGAGCATGGCATTGCAGAAGCACAAGAGAATAAGCCCAGAAAAGGGTTTCTGCTTGTCCACACCACCAAACCCTAATTTCCTCCCTGGCCCTCCTTTAGGCCACTGTAAGAAGCTCTCCCTGAAACAGTTACACACATGTGGCCAGTTCAGACACACTTCTGTGATCTGCAATATCCTCAGGAGAGGGAATGTTGCAAATTTCCCACAGCTGAGGAACTATTACAAAGAACAAATAAATCCATCCATTTGAGCCTAGTTTCCCTTATCTCTGCTCAAAATAACGCTTCCCCACTATTTTATACTACTGTACCTTTCACAGTTTTAGCTTACTGCACATCATATGCCAACTCTGGCTACCTCCTTGCAACCATTCTGTTAGCCGTTCAGACACAACAAATTCAGAACTATCAAAAATGCTAAATGAAAATGCAACTGCAGCAAGGAACCTGATGCTATAATATACATACATAATACAGAAAGTAAATAGTGATATGTTATCATAGTATAGTATTATATGTTCTATATCTATTTTATGTATTTATATTTTTATTTGCATGATGTTATATCTGTAGTATAATGTGTTAGACAAAACCTGCTAAAACCCCTTTTTCTCTTGCAGGAAACAGGGCTCGTCTTGTTTTCACATGATATCAAGTGTGCATTTCCTTTAATGACTAAAAAATTTATTAGTGATCTTAGAATAAGCCAAAGCCCTTGCAAGTAAAAGTATATCTTCATATCATCACAAGGCTGGTGAAAGAACTTTACCTTGAAAAATGCAAACACAAAGGAAATATATGGAGATACCTGTAAATCGTCTAAAATTACAAGCAAGCAATTTTTACATACTTACCTTTTAGTCCATTCCCAGGTGCATGATGGTCATCCCATGAGCTCCCTGAATGCTGATCACCAGTCACACACCCTGACCTCTACACACTGCGCTGTACCATCATGAACATTTCTACTCAAATCATCTTGATCTTAGGTGGCCATTCATCCCAAAATCACTGACATGACAGAGCATGAAGATTGAAACTCACCTCTCTCGGAGCACAGCCCTTCATCTTCCAGCTGACACACTCCCATAACTGCTTCCACCAGGAGACAATACCCTATCTCCTGAGTCCATACATTTAGAGATGTAATTGGTGGATTGTCACTATGATGGGGCAGAGGGTATCAGAATTTGTGTCATTAGTTGGTTAAGGCAACAGGCAGGACAACAATTCATTACACGGTAGGGATAGTAAAAGTCACCTCAAAATATGTTAGTTACCAGAGGTGGCTGAGTGTCAGAGATGGTTGGAGAATTTTATTCTGTTTGTTACGGCAGTTATATAGCATGACAGAGAAATGTCTTGAACATCTCACCCTGAGTGGCTTCTATTCAAAGCACTGTAGAGTGTTGCATTATACAGACCACATTTCTAGCCAAATAGTCATAACATGTTTGCTGGTATCAACAAAGCCCAAATTCATAGGCATAGAGATGTAAAAATCCAAAAAGAGGAAATATATTCCCAGTATGGAAATAATGATTGACACAGCTGGCATCTTTAAATTTGTAATACCTACATAATGTTTTACAGGAAAGTCTCTTCTGAGTGGGAGTACTTACTTCATCCAGTAGTGATGCCTGAGGTTCAGGATTAGTTCTGCAGCTCATGAAACAATTTAGGAAAGTTGGTTTCCTACGAAATTGCATTCTTTGTTTCTTTTTTTCTCTTCTACTTATGCAGGAGGAATTTCTGCCCCTAGTGTGTTTGCTGCTGTCTTCCCACTCTGGCCCTGCTTAGGCAGTGCTGGCTCGGCAGCCCATGGGCACAGTCTGGCCAGCTGGCTGAGCTCTAGCTGCTTTTCCTTTCTCAGTAGCACAGATGTGTATCACCTCCTCACAGTGCAATTATTTTCATAAAACTCTAAATGCACAGACTGTAATGACTCTGAGACTGCCACCCCTCTCACAGTTTGGACTTAAAGAGGCCAAGGATTTAGTAAGGTACGAGGAAAAGAGTGGGAAGGTGTTAGACAGACACTGTGATCATGTAAGTTGCATTTCCTTCAGAAACCATTTAGTAATTTCACGAGAGTGCTATAAAAGGCACAGAAAATATTTCTCAGCCTCATCAAGACACCTACAGAGCTTGCTCTGCTCAAGTCACCAAAATGGAGACTGAGAGGTAATGGTTATAGGTGAATAAATGCTCTCCCAAGAGGAAAATAAAGATTTTTTTTTTATGTAGTAGAATAAACTGTAAAGAGAATCAACCATTACAATTCATAAAGACAGACAAATCTGAAAAAACCCAATGTTAGCAATGAATGGATTAATTTCTGCCATGTGTGCACAAGTTTTGGTTTCAGCATCCCTCAGTGTGCTCAGATGAGGGACCAGTGGCTTTACCATAGGACATGACTTAGTAGAGACAGAACACCAGGCTCGGTGTAAAGACTGTCTAAGTAATAAATGAGAGTCCAAATAACTGAAAATGCCATTTTGGATGATCTTATGGACTTTTTTTACTTTAAGAATGTCATAGGTTAGCAAGCAGTAATGAGTATTTTGGACCAAACCACTACAAAAAGTCATTGAGTAAAAAATTAAATGCCAAGTTAAAGTTGTCTAAAATCAAAATATACAATGAAAGCGACAAAATGCAGTTATGAGTACAAGGATTAGTTGTACACTACATTACTGAATTACAATAGCACACCTTCCTCCCTTCCTTCTTGCTGAAGTATTACGTACAAAGGTTTATGAAGTGACTAATGTATTAAAAGCTTAAAAATGTATTTAAAAAAATGTATTAAAAGCTTAAAGTTTCGGCCACATTAGTTAGTGTGAACATTGCAACAATGTCCATATTAGAACATAACTTTTCTGTTTTAACAAATCATGATGCTGCAGTTCACAACAGCAATAAAACTGCAATGCTTATAAATCACTCCATAAAAGAGAGTAATTTTTTTTTTTCATGATAGCAAGGCTAGGAATATTTCAGTCCCAAATGACTAAAACAATTCTTTGTTTAAATAGGAAGGAAGCTTGGGAAAAAAAATCAAGGAAAGCTGGATATGCTGTGCGTAGAGGGAGAGCCTTATAAGTCACTAATGACAATGTGTTATTTTGAATGAGGAGAGGAAAGGGAAAACAGTGACATAGCAAAGAGATGTTTTAACAATAACACTTTGGAAGTCTCATGAATAGACTCCTGACCTTTACTGCAAAACACTGAGGCACAAGGCTCCTACAGAGGTCTGCATTCATTTCACAAAAATAAATAGTATCAAAGCATTGTTTTAACCAGTCGGAGCAAACACATACATGAGGATTTGTGCTTTAGTGTTGTACTTCAGGCAAACATGAACAAACCCAAGAATAGAAAGAAGTGAAGCACAATGGAGGGAGTTTCATTCAGACCCCCGGATTCTTCTTACTTAAATTAACAGGTTTTCCATGTTTTTTGAGTGGTGATGGAAAGAGTTTTAGTTAATATTGAATGTTTTATTTTATTTATTTTTAATTTTCTGAATGTGGCTTTTGTGCTGTAGATTTCTCACAGTAAGTCTATCCTACCTTGACGTAGCACACAGTGTCTGTCTAGTGTGTGCTACACTAGATAAGGTGGGGAGCTGCACAGAGTAGAGCTGAATGGTACTTGCAGAAATAATGAGCTCCATTTCCATAGGTATGTCAACACCTCAGTCATCAGTACACTGTTGCCACTGACCTGTCTAGACAAGTGTCAGGTAGATAGACAAGCTTCCCCTGCTGCTGTTTATATGCAGGCAGTATGAAACTGTGTAGTCTCAGGGACACTACAAAGATGCAAACCTTAGGCCAGACCAACATGTTACAAACAGTAGCTATACTACTTGTATGCAAGTAGGCTCCTTGGCTGAAGTGCTACCATCTTCCAGGAGCTACAGGGCCACACTGCTGTAAAAATGGGACAAAATGTGAAACAGGAATAATTTGCACTGAACTCACCGCTGGTGTTCACTCACATGTGGTAGCCCACAACACACACTCTGCTATGAGTTGTACGGTCTCCAGCCTTTAGCAAAGATCTGACTTTTCAAGGTGTGAGAAGACAAAGCAAAAGGTGATATTTTTAATTAGCAATACAGTCATAGTCTACACATTCTGTGCTATTGTGCCCTTTAAAATAAACAAGAGGCCGTAGGGGAAGAGTTTGTGGAAAGCAGTGCCTTTGTTTTAACCACAGCTCAGAGGCAGTGCTGGCAAGCAGCAAAGCAATAGCATCCCTGCATATGGCACAGAAAGCTCATTGTAATGAGAGCATGAGTGACTCAGAGCACTGGAATGGGACATGGCACCTTTAACCTCCAGGTCACTGGTTTCCATCTATTTGCAGCTAGCTGGGACTAGAAGTTATTGCCATCAGAGGGGTGTCCAGTGAAATGAGTCAGTTGTCTCCGTGCAGCCTGGAAGGGACAGCTGCCTAGACCCCACACACCAGCCCCACAGTTATTACCCTGGAATAACACCACTGTTCTCCAGCCTCCAGCCATGGCTATCCAATAATCACCCGAATGGCCTGAAGCTCTGAGGGCCACCAGGCATACACTGCTGCCTTCTGTTTCACACAATAACAGGCATGTTCACCCCACTGAGAAAAAGACAAAGACCTTCTCATGTCCCCTTTGTTCCTCACTTCTCTTTCCTTAGAAAGATCTGCAAGAAATATTGTCTACACTTCTCTGTAGCTTTTCTACTTTCGCCAAGCCTAAGCATTGAAAAGTGATTAGCCATGCCACAAAAATCACGAGCATTAAAAAGCATATTCTATTTTCTATTGTTCCATTCTCTTTTAATTTTTACATTTGGTTCATATTTTCAACTTATCTCCTTCTTTCTTTCTTTCTTTCTTTCTTTCTTTCTTTCTTTCTTTCTTTCTTTCTTTCTTTCTTTCTTTCTTTTTCTTTCCTTTCTTTCTTTTTCTTTCTTTCTTTCTTTCTTTCTTTCTTTCTTTCTTTCTTTCTTTCTTTCTTTCTTTCTTTCTTTTTCTTTCTTTCTCTTTCTTTCTTTCTTTCTCTTTCTTTCTCTTTCTTTCTTTCCTTCTTTCTCTCTTTCTTTCTTTCTTTCTTTCTTTCTTTCTTTTTCTTTTCTTTCTTTCTTTCTTTCTTTTTCTTTCTTTCTTTCTTTCTCTTTTTTTCTCTTTCTTTCTCTTTCTTTCTCTTTCTTTCTTTCCTTCTTTCTCTCTTTCTTTCTTTCTTTCTTTCTTTTTCTTTCCTTCTCTAAGGAATTTTGAGATACTCATACAGACCCAGAAGCACAGACTTCAAGAAAAATTATGATTATTTCTTCATAAAAAACAGGAGCCGACAACACTGTATGCTAGTGCTGATTTAACACACTAATACATTCCATGCAGTGTAAATGTCAGTAACCGACTTCCAGTGGAGCTCAGAGGAGGTTAGGAAGATGGAGAATCAACTATAACATGCTTGGTTTGGGGCCAGAGAGATGAATATTGTGTCTCTGTCTACTGCAAGTCTCACAAAAAGGCCTGTAAAGAAATTAAGATTCTCTGGTACAAACTCAACACAGCTGTGGTCCCAGTTGCTTCTCATCCCTCCCTGCAGAGGCAGTTGGAGGCTGTCTTTGCATTCTCTTAGAAAGCACAAAAGTCTCTTGATCATGTCACAAAAAGTATTTCACAGGTTTTGTTTTTAACTCTGAAAGTTAATTTTCCCCTTTGTGCCATTATCCACCCTGCAAGAGGATTCACATACAAGATCATGGCAAAGAACACTGTGTCTTCAGAATATTGATTTCTTCTTGCATTTTCACATATTCAATTTATTTGCCCATTACGTGTTTCCTCCATATCCCTGTGCTTCCTGTACTTCCAGGCTGCCCACTGCATCTTCCCAGTGTTGCTGGCCATGGGCCAGGACCACAGCAACTGACTACATCCATCACTTCAGCAGCTTAATCACACCTTTCCTCTGGCTTCCCCCTTATATCAAGGAAATGGCCTGCAAATCTCACAGATGACACATTCAGGAATGAAAACCTAATCACTGCTCAGTCGAGCCGTGACAGGGCAGTGCTGAACCTTTGTGCAGCAGAGCTGCAGAAATACACCAGGGCAGCAAACCCACCCCTGCTAATTTGGTCACGCAAGGTCCCATCTAAGATGTCCTTTGAATTCAAGGCCTGAAAGTTGTTCACTGAAAGCTTTGTCTGATGTCAGAGGAAGCAAAAACATGTTACCTTCCTTTTGACTCCAGAGACACACACCAGGCTGGAACTATTAAAAGCTTTAGACATTGGATGCTAGCAATGCATGTCATAGTCTAAAATCCCTGCACAGTGCTAAGCACGTAAATATTTAGTTTCATAATATGCAACACTTGCCAGTGAAAAACAGAGTGGAAAGAGGGATGTGATTTTTTTCTGCCACCCTGTAAGAGATGCCAGTGGAAAACAAAGATTCTTCACAAGAAGGTCTACAGGTACACTCAGATACCTGTTATCCCTCTACCTATGCATATTTTTACATTTTAAAAGAGGGCTCAAGGAGGAACAACTGCCACTCATATTTAAGCTCCCTCTACCACCAAGGCAAATGGCATTCAGAAGACTACCTGGTACTTCAGAAGACATACCTTAACCACCATCTTCTGCACTCTGTTGGGTAAAGCAGAAGGAGAAAGACAGCATTTCATCCTTTTGAAACTGGGCAGGAATGTAAGATTCAAAGTATCAGAAAGAGAGGATATCATCAGCAAATCTGTCGCCACAGCCAGCAAAGAACTGAGGGTTATGGGCTTTAGTCCAGGACTGACAGGACTCTGGGTGGGTCTGCTGGTGATTGGAGGTGATAATGGAAATAAATATCTAAGGCATTATATGGACTTTTTAAAAATAAATCACACTCAGAGGTGTCTACGATGAAATTTAAGTCTTGTGTGTCTGAACCTCAGTCAATAATAGGCCTTGTATTTTTCACTATATTATGCATAAAGTGTGCATTAATGGATGTTTATGTGCTCTCTCGAGGCTTGAACAAGCACTTGAGCCAAAATTGCTAGGATTTTGCAGTCCAGTATCCTGTTTGAAATAATTATTTTAGGGTGACCAAACCTGAATACTTTTTTCCTGACTTTCTAATAAATGGAAATAACTAGATTTCCAGCTGACTTAGATAATGCTCAAAAACTTAAGGTATTGTTAATTGCATTCTTCTGGGCTGTAGGACACTTCAGTTCAACTGTTTCTGCTCCCTGACTGATGAACTGGGGAAATCAAATCCCTCTGATTTGAACAAAACAAGCAACCAAAAAGAGCAAGCTAAAATATAGCCCCACACTTGGACTTTAGATTCTCCTACTTTAAACTGAACTGCTGTGTCTTTTGAGATCCACTTATTGTTAATAGTAATACTGAGATTTTTTTTAAATTGTACCAAAACTGCTTGAAGCTAAATTATTGTTTCTAATAAAATAAAGCTTTAAATATAGCAGGTTATTTTCTCCACCCTGTCTGACATGAGCTATAATCTGGGGTTTTTTTCTCCCTTTCATGGACACCATCTGTTTGTGACCATTAAAATCCATTTTCTATGCTGAAGGGATGGGAATTCAGAGGGATGTGTTCAGCCACTGTCCAAACAGAACTGTCATTCCTAAGGGATCCATTACACTTTGACACACCCAAGTATTTACGAGCTATAAACTGCAGGCCTAAAATGGCGATTAATCACCCTGTTCGTGGGAGACACTGACAATGACAGAGCATCCTGCAGCTGAGAAGGGAGAGGGGCTGGATGGGGTGTGAGATTTTTTTTTTTTTTTTTTTTTTTTGAATGAGCAGTGTTATATGGCATCAGGTTTTTCCCCCTACAGCACCTTGTTTCCAAGCCATTTGCTCCGACAGTTCTCACAGCCAATGTTAAATTAACAGATGTCTTGGAACTGGATACCTAATGAGACCGCTACAAGGCCACCACTTCTCAGCAGCATTGTCTCTCTGGAGTCACCACCCACTCGCTGTCAAAGCATCCAGCTGCTTTTCTTGGTGCAACACTCCTTTCAGGGCACTTTGAGGGACTGGGTGCAGCTCTGACACCGGTTTGAGTGAGCACCCTCATCACATCCAGGCACAATCACAGCAAAACAGTCACGTGAATGAGATTCCTGAAGACTTTTTCCTGTTATCTCTGAGGCAAATTGTATCCCCCCATTACAAAACTGATGCCGTTATAAAACTGATTAGAAGCAGCACTGTCTCTGAAGAAGTCAGACAACATAGCAAATGGTGTTTTTCAGCTAAGATTTAATACAGAAGAGAGATAATTTCAAGACTTTTGCTCCATATGGCAGGGGAACACATCACATAGTTCTCACACCCACATAAGAAACTGCATAAGGGAACAAAGAGAAGGAAATACAAATGCTGGTTAAAAAAATGTAAGTGCAAGGACAACCAGAATATTTGCTCTGAACACTTCTGAGGCTTTGCAAATCCAACAGACTACTGTAAAATTTAGATGAAATTTATAGCAAAATCAAAAAATCACAGCCAGTGCAGAAACCACCTTATTTTTATACTTGCCAGCCTAATATTCTAGCTCTGTGCATGCCCAGAAAAGCAACTGTCTTGTCTAAGCTGAGCTTCTCAGCGCCTACCAGCCTTTGGAGATTTACAAACAAGGCTCCCGCTGCTTACGTTCCCAGGGGACCCAAGCTCACAGGCATGCTCAGTGAACACCAACACACATCCACAGCACTTTCTTAAGCAAGGCACCATAGACACAATTCTGTTTCATGAAATAGAAAATAAAATAATGGGAAAATCATGGACAAGCTGGAGCAGTAGATCTTAATTGTGATAGATTTAGTAACCATTGTGCATTCAGTGAAGCGTCAAATGACAGATGTGCACAGATACTTGGGACTGAAATGCACTCCCCATTCCTTGCTAAGTGTTCTCACCAGTGGATTTCAGGGCCTGAACCATTAAGCCTGTTCCCATGCATTCCTCATCTCCAAATCTTCAACTGCTTTTTTTCACAATAGGACAGACACAGCAGTGTCCCAATGGCAGCCTGGGCATTCCCCCTCAGCCCCAGCTCTCCCACTTTCCAGGTAAGTTCTCTCAGGCAAGTAAAGAAATGCTATATAAAAACACCATTACCAGTGGCTCCTTTGAAAGCAAATGGATGATTTTATCACCTGCATCCAGTGGGATGACTTTAAGCCTCTGCTGAATCCTTTTTAGTCTGAGCATCCTGTAGGATGTGAGCTGGCAAAAGGTACCTGTGCTTCATGGTTTCTACCAGCTAAAATCCAGGTACCTTCCCGCTTAGTGTGCAGTTCTGATTACCATCTCCAACCACCTCTCCTGTTGCCTATACTTGCAATTTAGGTATCCAATTCTTATTGAAAAATCCCAGGCCCGAAAACAGGGATCTAAGAGGTCACCTTTCTTCACTCCTGTACCAGACCTGAGCCCTCAGTGACTTAAGGCTGTACACCTTGAACACAAATGATAGCATCATCTTTATCAGACTGTGAGATGCCATTGAAATGGGAGTATCCTAAATGCCAAGAAAAATGAGTTAAAAAAAGCACACAATGCTCATTCAGCAGACCCCAGGAAAAAATATTTGCTGGCATGCTACAGCCAATTTATATCTCTCAGTACCATTCAGCCACATTCACGAGAAACATGGTTCAGAGAGCAGCTTATGCATATTCCTCAAATTCTAGTACATGGAATTGCTGACATGTTTTTAGATATTTTCTCCCTATTCTTAGGTTATACCTCAAGGATGACGTAATAACTCTAGACCTGTACAGTAGCTGAGCAGCTTTTTCACCTGTATCCTATGAGATCAAAAAGCTGTATGCTAGTGAGCTGTAGTAAAGAGGGGCAGTGCATTCCTTGGTTCCTCCCAAATGCTGTGAGCACTCTGGTTTTCTCTACTGCATCAAGCAAATGAAGACCAAGTTACACAGTACAGATCTATCTCTAAAATTTCTCCAGATATTCAGAGGTTTGGGGGATTAACCCAGCTACTAA
The DNA here is from genome assembly GCF_017639235.1 of Corvus kubaryi. NCBI lineage: Eukaryota > Metazoa > Chordata > Aves > Passeriformes > Corvidae > Corvus > Corvus kubaryi. The sequence goes on along the minus strand of NW_024580667.1, from coordinate 14,879,884 downwards.
TGAGGCTGTTGATCTTAGGTAATTGGAAAAATACTGCAGTGCTCATTAATCTTAACAAAAGCTATTTAAGGGCAGAGTGTAAATATATTGATAAAAGAGCCAGAAGTTAAAAAAACTACTATGCCACCTTGTAAAACATGCAAACTATTTGCTTTCGGGGGCTCTGGCCAAAGACGTAAACAAAAGTCTGAAGAAATTCGCATTAAAATTTGTTCCTTTTCTTAGCACTGAAACACGATGGAAGTCTCGTACTCGGCGAAAGAAGGCGGCTTGCGAAGCTTGCGGCTTGCTGGTTTTTGGCTGGCTGACAATGCCCACGCCGAGAGGCCGTGGGACGGCAGGCAGCGATGGCTGCCGAGCTCTCCTCGCCGCGCGGCTGCTGAGGAGCCGCTTCCAGAACGGAGTGAAACCGCTGGATGCAGTAGCTGGAGCGAAGAGCTCCCCGAGCGGGCACACCCCACCTCAGCGACAAGAGCCGGGGCTCCTAGGGGGTTGTCTGCTGCAGTCTACGTGCTACTGATACCTAAAAGGGAGGCTTAAAGGGCTTTTTATTGTATGGTTTTGATACTCCTTGAGCGCAGGCTCTGCCTCCCGCCCCGCACGGGCGCGTCCTGCAGTGCGCGGGCGCAGCCGCTCACGAGGCACGGTTCCGCAGGGGTTTAAGCGCTGCCTGAGCCGGGAGCGCTCCTCCCAGAATGTCCCCGGACATGCTACAGCTGCTGCTGGGGGACGAGCCGGGGAGGCGCTCGGTCCCCTCTACCCCACAGGCACCAACTCCCTTCCCTCCCTCCAAGTCCATGACGGCGGGGTGACAGAGCCGCGGAGCAGGTCGCATCCCTGCTCGTACAGACGCCTGCCCGCAGCCGAGCATCCCTCCCGCGCGAACACCCGCACCGCCCCCTCCCCATAGGCAGGGGCGGGTTCCCTTTGTCAGAGGCTCCCGGAGGCGTCCTCCCCGCCCGTCCCCCGCCTCCGTGCCCGGTCGGAGCGGGGGGACCGCGGGGACCGCGGGGTCGCAGCCGCCCCGGGGCGGGACCCCCGGCAGCGCCGCGACCTCGGGCGCCACCTGCTGGCGGCCGGCGGCGCTGCAGCGCTGCTCCCGCAGGGCGGGGCCGCCGCCCCCGGCCCGGCCCCCCCGGCCCCCCGGCCCCGGCCCTCCGTCTCTCTCGAGGAAAAGTCGCTTCCCGAGGCATTTGCGACCTCTCGTTTGGATTCCCCCCACCCCCGTTTCCTGTTATCACAGCAGGGCTTTGCAGCCCCGTGCGCAGGGCGGGGCGCGGGTGGTTCCAGCCCGGAGCGAGGGGGGCGCGGCGGCGGCTCCTGTTACACGTGGCTGTGATCTCGGGTTTTGCACCACGGGCTGCTGCTGGAAAGTGCCTCTAAGAGGGTGGCTGTTCTTAAAGGAAGACAGTATGTCTCCTCCAGTTTTTTTGTGTAACCCGTGATCTGTGCATCTCACTGAGGAAGGAGAGCATCAGGTAGCAGCAGTAGGCTGCCTTTGTCGCCTGTACGCGCTCCGTGGAGTCAGCAATGCTGAATTTTATCCAGGAGATTTGCGTAGCTTTAAGTGAAGGCAAGCTGCCCCTTCCAGGAGGATGTAGAAACAACAGGGAATCCAGCCTGAACTTCACATCCCAAGCCATCAGCAAAAGCTAGTTTTCCTTCGCAGACATTTCCTCTGGAGTCACAGAGAAACCCTGAACAATGAGCACCAAGATGCTGGGAAACACCCTTGTTCTTTGCAAATAAAGACATCTCAAAAAGAGCCTGAGCTCACATTCTCGGTTCCAAATATTCAGCTCTTGCTTTGCAACTTGCAAAACATCCTCAGTGTCTGAAAGTACTGGGAAGAGCCCTTGGGCTGAGCACTACATCCTGGTACCACTTCGGCAGGAGACCCAGGAAGGCCTGGAGCAACTCTTCCCAGCTGAGCAAACACAGGAACCTCTTGATATGGGAAAATGAAAAAATCAGAAGGACAGCTTTTCCCATGCGCCTCTCTCGCTTTATGCCTAGGCCATGGTGAAGATAAGTTACACACACACATGCAGCTGTGAGCAGGAGCAGGGAAGAAATTTTCTGTGCGCCCATGTATGACAAGGACACAAGTGAAACAGTCCTTAGATTACACCGACAATATTGCTCAGCTATGCTGTGCTGCAGATTCACCAAAACAATCTAGCAGTCTCTGTTTAAGCAGTATCCTCGTCTGTTTCATCCGAGTCCAATTCCCACTTACATAGAGAACAGCAACGCCCTAGAGCTATTTACTCACGTGTTTCTGGAGAGGAGGTGATTATTATTGCTGGTGGCTCTCAGAAGAAATGTATGTAGATAAGATCTAAGGAGAAAATGAAAAGGAACAATGGTCATTTGGAAACAGGCTATTCTCTGAGGGTGATATTTTCAAGCAAGTGTTGACTTGTGGGGTCAATGAGAAGCTGAGTGGGAAGAAGGTTGATAGGAATAAAGTACGCACAATGAGAGGCTTGACTGAAGTTGAAAAGTTTATGGGCTTCCTCATAAAATTTCCACTGCTCCCTTGTTAAAGGCCACATTGGAAAGTTCGTATGAGCAGCTTATCATGAAACAGTTCATGTCACTGT
>NW_024580667.1:14857056-14877268 GCF_017639235.1 Corvus kubaryi | reverse complement strand
CTGAGGTCCCTCTGTTGTCTGGATGACCATGGAACTCAGCCTTCCCATGTAAACACAGAAAGCAGTAACGGGCTGGTTGGCAGCTTCACATTTCTGAAGCTCCAGAGATGGCAGAACCCTAGAGAGCTTCAAATCAAAATTCTGAAGTGGCAGCGGACTTCTCCAGAGTTTTTTTTTTTTTTGCTTAGTTTTTGGGGGTTTTCTTCTGTCTCCTCTAAAATGATAAAAAACTCTAAGTCTTTCATATTTAGACAAGCATACATAGAAAGAGAGGGAGAAAAGCGCTGGGAGAATGCTGGAAGAAAACTAAACTGCAGGAGAAATCTGCCCTTGGTTTCTTAAAGGCAAGGCAATGCTTGTTCCTCAGCTACAGCTCATTTTGCCTTCCAATATTCTCCTTTATGGTTGCAGCAGAAGAAACCAAAGGGATGGGATTTATGAGCCTTTTCAGACATCATGCTTTTGGAAAGTGCAAATACACACACTAGCTGATAATGCTAAGAGTAAGTATGAATCAAATCTGCAACTCCAAGTCACGTGTTTTCCACAGAGAAACTTCTTCATTTTGAAGACAGTAATTACCCATAAAGCACCTTGAACATGTAAACACATGAAAGAGAAATGGGCCAAAAAAATGCAATTCACTTGCTCAAAGCCATAAACTCAAGAAACAGGTACAGCTATGACTTCGAATTCATGTAAATCACATGAGGCTGGCAGCTACAGCATACTGCCTTAATGAACAGCTTAGCATTTTGCTAAGTCAATATGCTTGTTCTTATAAAAAAAGCTCTTAGGAAGATTCTCAATAACATTTTAATCAGACAGCACTTTCTGCAGTCAAAACCATAATACTTTCTCAATAATGTTAATGTGCAAAACTGACATTAAAAAGCAAGAGTGACTGAAAGGGCTTTACAGTAACCCTACAAATTATTCAACTGCTGCATAAGACTTGTGTTCCTCAATGTTCAATGCACTTAAAATACACTGCCCTTTAGGACACCCTGCTCTTGACAATTTCAGCTATGAGGAAAACTTGCATGTTGTCTTTTGAGTCTAGTAAAGTTACACACTCCTATTTAATGTCACCTTTAATGAAGGTTAAACATCACAACAAATGAACCACCTTGCAGCTCCTGTGTTCCAAATTCTAACCAACCTGGCTGTTAAGGAATCAAGCTTTTTGGAAAGCCAAGAGTTAAGAGAGCTGTTGCACATGAAGTGTTCATTTAGAAAGGTCATAAGTTCTGCATCCTCAAGCATTTTCTTAAATACCCCATTTTGTAACAAGGCGCTTATTTCCCAATCTGTCTCACAAAATAACTTAGTCGTTCTTCAGTAAGTCTACTGGACTCCTAAAACAACCTACCTTGTGTAACTTTGATAAGATGGTGCACTCTAAAATATTATTTGCTGTTGCCACATCACAGGTAGCTCACAGGTTAGACAGCCCCTTCACACATTGCTGGGCCAGCGTTTTACGCAGAGGAAAAACCCAGCAGACTGGGCCACCACTGACAAAGAAACCCATGAAACAGTCCCTGCTATTAAACAGTTAACACCCTAGGCTTCTGTTCTACACAGGCACACTCACATACCAAGTCTTCTCTCACATGTTTAATTTTTGTATGCTTGTAGTTGTACAAGGTATGACAGGTAAATGACTCAGCAGACATTGCAAAAGCCACAGTTCTAACAGCACAAGGTGACAGCTCTGAGCTATTTTTCTTTTATGACCACGTAGATGGTAGGTATGCAACAGAAGAATCTATTTCTGACCATTCAGACACTTAGAGAAAAGATACCATCAATAAAACTGAAGGAAGTTGCTTATTGTTGTCTCCTCAAAGGATACATTTCTGGCAATACAAAGGTATCACAATTTTTTTTCTTTTAGAGAAACTGAACAGTCACTACAAAGCAACACTGCTAGATTTATAGTACCACTTTGTTTTAAAAAGGCACAGTTTCTGCCACCTAGCTGCTACATGTAGGTTTAGGTATGCTTATATCTAAAGGAGTTTCTGTATTTCAGAGATGAAAGTTTATTCACAATATATTCACAGTTTTGAAATAGTGAGTGTATTACAGCATTAATTGATACCATTAGATGTACATATAAGGGGAGCTATCTATAGAAGAATTATTACCCAGGAAGGCTGCAGTAAAAGTAATTGCTAGCACTTCATTACTGAAAAATGAACTCATATTTGGGGGTGTCTCTGCATTTTTACAAAAGACTGAAAAATGCAACTCAGAAAAGCCTGCTCTCCTGCAGTTCTGGAAATCAATACAGCACTTCCCAAACAGATACGTGACTGTTAGAAACCCTGGTTTTAATTAATGTATTTTGTAACTATGAAACAGCGTAAAATTTGAAATTATAGTACAATCTCCACCACAGATCAAGTTGTTTCTTATTACAATTGGTTGCTAGATAGAAAACAGTGGTAACAATAGAGTTGCAAAAATAAACTGTTGTGTGGTTCTGGGGAAAAAAAAGAAAAGAGTTCCAAGTCAGTTTGTATGCACATTGCCCCATTACTAGCCTGCAACATCTGTAAGGGGCCAGTAACCATGCTTTCACAAATCATTTCTCTACTAAGCTTAATCATTTGTATCCAAATTGCATTGTACTTCATTTCCATGGTGGTGATCTTCAATCACATTTCCAAGATTGTGCTCATAGCATAAATCATGTTTTGTAGCTTTCATTATAATCAGAAGTTGTTTCCTGGATTATCACATACCAATACATGTCTGTAATTACTTACCTGAAAAATGAAGCTAGAGAAGTCTTTCATTTGGTCTTTAACACAATGGTTCAGCCAAATAAAAATTATTCCAAGTCTTGCTTTATACACCACTCCAAACCATTTTTTTTTTTGCTTCTAAATCTAACACAAAATATGAATTCTCCTGTCCATTAAAGCAAGCAGGCATTTGCAATAGTAATAAATCACTACTGCAAAGTCTCAAATCAGCTAAATTCTGCCTGCTGTGCACGGGTGTTTTCTAACATGTTTTTTAACACAAGCATGCATATAGAGACCCTGAGGGAGCAGACTCCTAGTATGTTCTGCTGCCAAGTACACCAAAGTATTGCCTCTCAGGCTCACAAGTTCCTTGGTGGTGCAACTAAGGAGACACATCTATCAGTGCATTTCTGAACTGGGACAAATCTTCATACTAAGAAGGATGTGACACTAACAGATTGTACCCTGAAACACAGTTCTCCGAGAATCAGTTATTTACATAAATGTGCATTTGGGTTTTTGGTTTTTTTTTTCAATATGCATTTTATACTTCCACTTGCACCCACCACCTCTCTGCAGCTTGCCATATAATGGGAGAGGCCAACACTGAGTTTGATGAGAAGACAACTAGTCCAAGGCTTTCCAGAGAGGAGTTATCCACTTCAAAGCAATCTTCATTACCTTTAAAACTATTTAGCTTTGGAAGTTTCAGAGGAGTCATCCACTTCCATAATATTCTGTAGAAAACCACCCCCTAAAAATAAGTACTGCTTTTATTTTTAAGCTCTTCACCCGAAACAAGGCAAAAGCAAGTTAACTCTCCTGTTCTTTGCAACAGTAAAGCAACAGCAGTCTACAGCTTCCTCATGAAGGAAAGCACCGGGGCAGGCTCTGATCTCTCCTCTCTGGTGACTGGTGATAGGACCCAAGGGAACAGCATGAAGTTGTGTCAGGGAAAGTTTAGACAGGATATTAGAGAAAGGTTTTTCACCCAAAAGGTGGATGGGCACTGGAACAGACTCCCCAGGGAAGTGGTCACAGCACCAAGCCTGAGAGAGTTCAAGAAGTGATTGGACAATGCTCTCACACGCATGGTGAAACTCTTGGGGCTGTCTTGTGCAGGGCCAGGAGCTGGACTTCAATCATCCTTGTGAGTCCCTTCAAAGTAGATCCTCATATTTCTTCTCATGGAAGAGTGAATTACTTCAGAACTTTAAAAAAGAAATTACCATTTTTTGCTCTTACGTTCCTTTGCAGCAGCCACCAATAAGTATCCAGTAAATCGTGATTCTTAGCTTAAAATACAGCACAGACTCAGCCTGCTTTGATGAATTTAATAAACTCACATTAATTGGAAGAAGTTCAGCTGAACTTAGGAACTTCAAATCAAAGATGCCTGCACTGTTCACTGAGGCTTTTTTATTGCAATGGACTTTTAAAAAGTTAAATTTGCCTCCATGAAGCCTTTTGTCAAAAAAGGCCTGTACCAAAGCAAATTGAAACTTATCAGGATAGCCCAATTAACACATAGTCTGTGGTGGAGAATATATAAACCATCTAGATAAGAGAGGCCAAAGTTTCTGTCATTCCTACCATCACATTAATTACATTTACTGGAGACTGAACAGGTGGCAGCAGAGAGATTTGACAAAACAATTCCTTAGTGTGAAGCAGCCTAACACCTAAGGAAGATGAACAGGACGAAAAGAAATCTATGCAATTATTTCACAGCACTGTAAATTAATGACTCTTCCAATTTTCATAACACAGTTTCATTGGAATTTTGCAATTGTGTAAAAATGCAGCACAAAACCTGAAAGGAAATTCTCCTTTTCCTTCTAAACTGGGGTTTGAGGACCACACACAGATTTTCATCGACAGCTGCTTGTCCCAGACCGCCAAAGCCACAGTGGTGAAAAGATGCTCTAGCAGTGGCTATAGGCAGCTTCTCTTCCCTCACTGGGGTACCTCCCTAACTGGTTTAGTAAAGGACAGATGGTTGTGCATGACCCAATTGAACACCCTTTTTTTTTTTGTTATGGCTTTGGGGAAGGAAGAGAATGTTGCACGCAAAATTCAGCGTTGATTAAAAAGCACTAACATTTGGCTGAGCAAACCCCAATTTAGCCCCCTGGGCCTGTCTGACCCACTAACCACTGCTTCCTAACTGCTCTGTTATGGCAAAGGTTGCCTGAAAAATGCAGAGCTTGCAGAGCAAAAGAGTATGACCTTTACATCAGTTTTGCAACACTTCCTTAATGACATACTATGAAAATTCCCATTCCCACACCCTCAAATTTATTGGTTTTAAACTACACATTTGTAGCAAATATGTAACAACTGATGGAGCCTCTTCAGTGATCAAACAGGGAATGCATTGAAGCATCAGACAGACATATGACATGACTCAAATATAGATAAATAGCAGGATCTTGTTTCTTTACGTGGAAGAAATGGGGGAAGAAGCCCAGAGCATTTTGAGAATTTAAAATGTACTATCCCTGTGGTATGCTCAGTACTTCTCCTCCAGACAGCAAATAGGTACCACCTACCAAAAGAAGGGATTCCGGTTTTGTTTCCACAATTTCCTTTCAGATATGCTTCCTTAAAACGTAAATCTTTCATAGGCTCTGTAGGCTCAGGGTTTGCCTATAGCCTTTGTGCTTTCCTACAGATCTGCAACAGTAATCCCTGTACAAAAGAGAAGAGCATGAAAAGCAGGGGCAGGTAAAGTGGAACACATTTAGCCTTTTCTTGCCAAAGCAACAGCAAAGGTACTAGAGTTGTGGAAGAAGAAACATGCTAGCTACACTTGAACAGCTTCTTGCAATACCATCACCAAGTTTATCAAGATCTGGTGCCCAGCTCAAGTCCCAGATCTACAGCATGCATGAAAGCCTTCATCTTTTATTATGAAATAGAAAAAAAAAATAGTAGATTTCCATTCATCACCATGGAAGAAGGCAGATTTGAAGTAAGTACCAGCCACTAAATGCTCAGAAAACAAACGCCTCCAAAATAATAGCAGGTCTTGTGATTTTTTTTTTTTTTTCCAGCATTCAAGGACTACAACAGACAATGGCTGGATAGGAGCAGGAACCAAGAGCAAAGATTTTGCAGTGTTAAAGAACCAGGCATCTGCAGCTCTCTGAAGGACACTGATCCACCTCTTGCAGAGAAAGCAAAGAGATGCTCCCTAAAGAACATGAGACACCTTACAGCCAGTGGGGGTTAATGGTATCTTGCAAAAATGTGATTCTTCAAAAAGGGAGAAGGGACTGCTATGTTTAGATATTATCAATGTTTAATCATTTTATAGGAACGTGGAAAATTATGTTTAGCGACCTCTAAATTCTCATTTTCTCCAAAGATAAATTAGAACTTCAAAGGAAGAATCAGGGAAAATCAGAGCCAAAAACACAGCCTCTCTGTACAACTCATACGTTTGCTTTCCTTTCCAATTGTTCCCAAGCTGAGGGGATGTCCAACACAAGCCTTCAAATTAAGGATTAATTTCATTTCACTGCAGACACAACTCTTTCAGAGGGGAAAAAAAAGGCAGCATAACACAATGTGCATTTCAAACATTTTTTTTCCCAAAAAATGTTTCAGTTTTTTGAGAGAAAGAGCTTTCTAATACAAGTATCCTCCTTGTCTGGATCAAAAACATAATCCTACTGGTTTTTGTTTTTCTGCCAACATCAACTTTTTAAACCCTGTAAAAACAAACAAATGGTGAAAAAATAAGAATATTCACTCCATCACCAGAGATCACAGTCATGGAGGACCTTACCACATCACTGTATGGCACAGCAGAACAAGGCAGGAGCATCAGGGCATCCAGGCACTATACCGGAGAAGAAGTTGGGAAAATACTTTAAAAAAATGTCTGAAAAATGTCTTGGAAAACATGTAGCACAGCTGTCATATGAGAGACTTTGAAACTGGTACTCTGTAGTTGTGACCTGTTGGAAAGACAACCCGATGCAAAATGCTCTTTTTCAAAAAGTCTTTACTGTATTTTATGAAAACTCGTGTTCACCTATCACCCAGCCCACAAAGAGGGCTTGAATATACATTAAATTGGTGTCATCTACATAAAAAGAAAAAAATAGGCACATCATCTAGCTCATGGGAACAAAAACCACAAACAAGGGACTTTGAGCCTTCAAACTAATGAAGCTTCCACGGTTTGAGATCAAAACTCTGTTGCACTCTTGCTTTTCTTGAATTTCCCACACAGAGATATAAAAGGCAATGCCCTTAAAGCTCAGAGGACTTGGATTTAATGCAGTAAACTCACAGCAGCTCAATTATGTTAACTATTTTAGACACCCATGAGAAGAATAGCATTCAGGTCAGTTATGCACACAATAAAGTTTTCTTTTCACTCCCCATTTTCTGCTTCCATAGTCCTGGCTTTCTGGACATGGAACAGCATGAGACCCTGTCAGCCACCAAGCCCTGCACCCTGACAGAGTCCCACCAAGGCTTGTGCTTTGTGTTAGCCTAGCCTTGGTCTCCTCCACAGAGATGAGGGGTCTCATATAAACAGATACTACCCCAGTTACTGAGCTGATGGAATGGCAGGAAATGAACAACATGGAAGCAAAGGGAAAGACTCAGCAAAGCCAAATACTGCTAGAGTTAATAATCATGCCCTAATTCAAACCAGGCTCCTCTAAAGCAGGTCAGGTTAATTTTAATTACTATGCAGTTTTTTTCTTGGCTTAAGCCAAAGAGGTTCACATCAGAACCACAGGAACCACTTGGGAGGCAGGAAGCTGCTGCACTTATCCTGTGAGCACCATGACCCGAATCAATTAGTATGCAGTGCTGCACATTTCCTTAAATCATCTCCAGTGCATACATTCCTGGTCTCACATCCAGGGTCACCATAGCTATGAGGGAAACAAAAGACGCTGGTGACGCTTGCTGGCAGCTGCTGCCCTGCCTCTTCCACGTGTCTGCACGGGGACACAGCTGCTGGGGCTAACATTTGGGAAGGTATTTCCTTGAGCAAACTCCTACCATGCAAATGCAGGTAAGCCCACATACAGCTTCATGAAAAGAGACTGAAGAGACGGCGTTCCCAAGCAAAACTGGAAATGAAAAAGTCTGCATGCCAGTGTGTGACTGAGCTAATGGCCAATTTAGGATTACGTGAACAGAGGTAAGTTTAGGTTACTACACGAACCCTGAGAGGAGGGAAGCTACACAGCCCAGGCAGAACACTACCAGATTTCCACACTGCCACAGCACATACAGGGGCATTGTCGTTACCTTCTGATTCAAAGCCACCTACTCCACAGGGCTTAATGTAACCAAAGTGTGTGTCAGCAGCCACCCCAAACACAAGGAGGACCCTTCTATGCAATGTTACTGTTACATCTGAAAAGAGTATTTTCCTCTGTACTTCATTAATAAAACAAACAAACAAATAAAAGAACAAACAACAAAAACAGACACCAGGGCAAAAAAGAAAGCTTGTCTTCCTTCACACTAAGCCCAGAAAGGCCATATGAGTACCCTCCTCAAAAGCCCTTGCAGAAAGGATCACAGATGTCCAAGCCATGGCCTACACTTCGTCCTGCAGCCACAAAAGCCCCTGATCATGCTCATGCTAGTCTCCCACAGATGGGACACTGATGGTGAGTACACAGCTAAGAAGTGCTAGAATCCTGATCTCCTCCTCTCAAGCTTCATGTTTTGTATCATTAACTTCTGCTTAAGAGAAACACAGCTGCCTTGGCAGGTCACACTTTAGGAAGAAAGGCAGTTTCTGAGACAGTAAGTGCAAAAGCTCCTCAAAAGTCATGATGACCTAGGGGAAGGATTTTAAATTAATTGCCAGTATTTCCTAGCAGGAAGCACTGGCGCGGTACATCCCAAATGCTGTGGAAGGCCTGAGATGCAGGCTGTCACCTGGGTGCTCTTCCCAGCTGTCTGCTTCAGGACAAAGCAGGGCACACAACAGCAGCCAAGCCTGAAGGCTTTAAGTGTTACAGTTCTATCCATGTCTGCCACAGAAGAGCAAAGGTCACTGCTACAAGTCCACTCATGACTATGGAAGTCACCTGAGTGTATAAAACGTCTCTGAGTTTACGGAATGTCTCTGGGACCACATGCAGCAGCTCAGGATAAATTAAATTTTGGGATACTGCTGTGATGTCAGTGATTTAGCCTGATATGAGAAAATAGCATTAAAACGGCAAATGAAGGCAAGCTTAACAAGGCCAAGTGTAATGTCCTGCACCTGAATTGGGGCAATCCCAACTATGCATACAGGTCATGCAATGAGTGGGTTGAGAGCAGCTCTGCCGAGAAGGACTTGAGGTGTTGGTGGATGAAAAACTGAGTATGAACCAGCAGTGTGCACATGCAGCCCAGAAAGTCAGCTGTACTCTGGGCTGAATCAAAAGCAGCATGGCCAGCAGGCTGAGGGAGGTGATTCTGCCCCTCTACTCTGCCACTGTGATACCCCACCTGGAGCACTGCATCCAGCTCTGGGGTCCAGGGTCCTCAACACAGGATGGATATCGACCTTTTGGAGCAGGTCCAGAGGAGGTTACAAAGATGATCAGAGGGCTGGAGCACCTCTCCTGTGAAGACAGGCTGAGAGAGCTGGGGTTATTCAGCTTGGAGAAGAGAAGGTCTGGGGAGACCTTGTATCACCTTCCGGTACCTCAAGGGAGCCTACAGAAAAGATGGGGAGGGACCCTTTATCAAGGCGTGTAGTGATAGGACAAGGGGTAATGCTTTGAAGTGAAAAGATGGCAGATTTAGATTAGATACTAGGATGAAATTCTTTACTGTGTGAGTGGTGAGACACTGCAACCAGCTTTCCCAAGGAAGCTGTGGGTGCCCCACCCCTGGAAGTGTTCAATGCCAGATTGGATGGAGCTCTGGTCTAGTGGAAGGTGTCCCTGCCCATGGCAGGGGAGTTGAAACCGGATAATCATTAAGGTACCTTGCAATCCAAACCATCCTACGATTCTATGATTTTTCTCCTGTGTTTAAACTTGGGTAGGGAGAATAAATCTCTCTCCATAGAGATCTCAGAACCACATGCAAATGCAAAGCACAAGTGTCGGAGCAATGAAGCATATGTAACTAAAAGCTTGACATATTTTCTGAGTAAGGCAATAGAAAACACTTTATTTACAAGGTACAGGAGCCAACATAAGGGATGTTTCACACATGCAGAAGAAGACAGACTACTGACCATGTGGGAAGTGGGCACAGCAGTCACGCTCGCAAACACATATGGAAGGAAAAAGGCATGCTTCCCTCCTACTAATCTTACCATTCTCTTCCCTAAAAAAACAAGGGTAAAGGACCAAGTATTTTAAAAAGAATTACAGTGGACGAGAACTTAAGCATGATGGCATTTTCTGAATTGATAAACCTGCCTTATATGATGGGAAAGATGAAGGAATGCTTTGGGAACTCACATTTTGGCTGGAGAACTGCTTTTCCCCTTCTTTGTCGTCTTATGAAGTCCACTGTCCTGGTTTGAGAAGGGCATGCCCCAATTTAGTACTCCCACTAAAAAAAAAAAGACCATAAGCCCTCCCCTCCTCCCCCACTCTGGTGGGAGACAAAAGGCAGAGATGATGGGTTGAGATAAGAACAAGTTACTGGAAACAGCAACGAGATAAGAAAATGAACAATACAAGTAACAACTAATTTAAAAAGCGTATCAAGAGAGGGCGATTTACAGGCAAAAATGCTCACCTAGCCCGGGACAGTGAAAAACAATGGCAGACACCCTCCACATGCCACGCTTTCCTCCCGCAAGCCATGCCCGTGTTCCTCCCGGAAGCAGGAGTGCCTTACTTCCACCCTTGCAGCGACGTGGGTGGTACAGAATAACAACCCACATGCAACCACACGGGTCCAGGCTCTACCCCCTCATGGCTACTGCAAAGAAAATAACTCTGTCCTGGCCAAAACCAGGACATTCTCATCAGTCTCTTTCCAGAAGTCCTGCACAGGGAGCCCAGTTAGCAGGCCAGAGGAATGGCTAATGAACAAAGATGCTACACTTCCAAGTAATTGGTAGGGTTTCTTTGGGTTTTTATCAACAGAAACTCTGGTATTGTTTCCATTCTCATCTCTCAGTTAAACCCTAACAACTCTGTGGCAAATGAGGAGCATTTCTAATTCTCTATCCACTTTGAACATAATTCTTTTTAAGAGGGTAGGTAATCTTCAGAAAGTAGATAGCCATCCTACAGCCATCACACTGAACAATTTGGCAGGTATCTCTACAGCCAAAAAATGCCAATGCTATCTAAGTTCAACTAATCAAACATGAAACAAAGCACTTGTATGAACTAAACACATTTTTGTAAGGGGGAGAAGTAGCTAGTGCTTACTGCAACTACACTGGTATTTTCCTCAACCTTTTTCTTTGTATGTTCTTATAAGAACAGAAGACTCGATGTGCAGTAATTAACACAGTTATATGTCAGGTTTTAACAGCAGCTGGGACATTCCCATTAGCCTTGGGAACGACACTTAATATTCCACATGTGCCATGCCTTTTTGTAACTGTGGAAATAGAAACCTAAGACTCCAAGCTCCCTCCAGTAAAGGACTTAATTTTGCTTTAAGAACATGTCTCCTGACTTTCTGTTTATTTTAAAGCTGTTTCTTTTAAAGTCTCCCTGGTTTTCTGTCTCTAAGAGAGGTACATCACTTACTTGGAAGTACAAGTCAGTCAAGCTGTGCTCATCTACTGTGTGTGAATCACAGGCATGCAAAACCAGCAAGTGCTTCTGGACACCACTTCATGGAGAAAGTCTTCAGTGGAGGATCAAATGCCAACAAGAATAAGGGGGGCAGGGAACTATCTAGCACACACATCCCCTGCCCACAAAACCCAGTGGAAATCAGCCTAGAGAGAGGGAAGGACAAGGTTTGACCATGATATCCAGCACTTCCTCTGTGTGAGGATAATGGAAAGAGCCGAAGCCATTCTGGACAAGCTGGAGAGCTGATGATAATGGGAAAACATTCAGCAGATTTTATGATGACAGCCATAGGAAACATCAAAAAAAATCTAGAAATTAACTTTTACAGGAAAATAAAATAATGAAATCTGCAGAGTGTTTAAGGCTGAAATCAATTGAGTCTTGACTCGTGCTGCTACCTCATTCGTGTTTTGTTTCAGTTCCACCCACACCTCAAATACCTACCTTCAGTCTGCCACAGCTACTTTAAATCAGCATTTTCAAGAGTTTTTTTACTCCTTCCTTGTTCTTTTTTTGGTTTCCTGAGGTTTCCACTGAGGAATAAGAGGAATTTAGTATGTGGTAGATTACGACAATTTCTCAAGCATGGTGTTGCAAGCATATCAGTTGCAGATAAAATGAAAAACCTCAAAGAATTTCAGGAGAAGGTTAAAGATTAAGTATCTATTATATGCTTCTCTTAGCTAAAGTTTGAGGAGAAAAACAGGTATTTTCAAACTGTTTAAAAATAATCTAAAGGGAGAAACAAAACATTGCAGGCTAAACCCAGCAAAAATTAATTAACTGGCTATTTTTCATTCCATCCAGTCATTATTTAAGCCTCCAGACAAAATCTGAATGGGGGGATTTTCATCAGACAATTACCAAGCATGAGAAACCACCATTTCAATTTCAGCACAGTATGGGGGAAATGTCTATGAAGTGAAGGTATACATTGCATGAGGGAAATAATTACTAACACGGGCTACATCAGTCACACGTAGCAAAGCCCCCTCAGCATTGCATTCCTCACATTCGCTTATGCAAAACTTTGGCTCAATGCAACTGTTACCAGCTTTAGTACCTAATAACTCCACTGGCTGGGGAGCAGGCAGCAACAATGTACTGGATTCTGTTACATTCCCTTGACATGGCGTGACAAATATCTCAGAGATTCCAAGGCTTTTGTACCTGTGCCCATCACAGAGCCTAAGCAGATGTTACATGAAGTGTTCTTGTTTTTACACCTTGCAAGTCGTGGGTTCTTGACAGATGTGCTGGAGCAGATCCCTGTGCTTGCACCAAGAGAACTCCAAATACTCCCACTAGTCATCTCTATTTCCTCATGACTTTTTTTTTTTTTTAATGCATGTCTAAACAGCTCAAGAAAAGCATTTAATTTCCCACAAGGGAAGTTCCATGTGGCAAACTTATTTTCAGCTGTGTGCTTAACAAATACAAAAACTCATTTTATGCTTTTGTTTGGGAAAGCGCGTGACATTTATGTCAACACAGTTTTGGTAACAAAAGGATAAGTTTAGATACAAGTAGCAATCACTTAAAATATTCCAAAAGTTATTCCTTAAAAAAAACCAACAAAAAACCAAAAAGAAACCTACAATATAACATACAGAAAACACAGTGAACAAGAAAATTAAAATTACTTTAGTAAAGAATTTACAAAAAAGTATTGAAGATCCAGCCAGTGCTCTGCACTAGCTCAGACTTGCACAGTGTTTGTTGGCATGGTGTGTGCTAAGGAGTTCATTCCAGAAAATCCTTACAGAAATTCATAGAACCTAGAACTTAAGAAGCTTTAAAAAGGAGTCTTAAGTTGATGAAAGCACTGTCTTATGCCATGAAACATTTGTGTCCAATCAAAAAACACATATAAACCCACAGAATAAACAAAAAAACCCATGAAATCTCTGTATCTTGAAGAGCTAGCTAAGACCCAACAGCAGCCACACTCCCAAATGGGCTCTCAAAGGGTGTCAAGCAGGTGAATGCAGGCAAACAATGCTCACCTGCATTGCAGCTTCACTGATACACACTCAGTATTAGAACTGAGAAGACTCAATGAATATGCAAGCTGGCAAAAACATAGACTAAAAAGTAAAACCAGGCATCAGAGAGTCCCAGCTAGCTGTGCCTTGCTGGCAGCATGAGAGAGTCAGATTCCTCCTCAGTTAGCCATCAGTGGCAGGCTCCTCTGCTCCAGCTCAGCAAAACAACCAATAAGCCCAAGTATATGTTTCCAGTATCGAGAAAACCAGTGCATTACTCAAAACATAATCCTCCTCTGGCTGAACTCCCATAATGTACTCTGGGTTTGGATCTCCTGACCAGCTGCATTGTTAACACCAGGTGTTCTTTCTGTCTGTTTATCCACAAACCAGCACCTGGAAGGCAAGCCAGCTGCTTCCTTACTCCTGCCACCAGGGCAATTCTTGTATTTCCATTGGCACTGAAGGAGTGTATACAAAGACAAGAGCTTTAGGCTGCCATTTGCAGTGACTGCTCTATGCACTTAATAAACATTAAAAAAACCCCAAATAAAATTACGAAGGCTGTATGTTACATTGGATACTTCAAATCAGTTCAAGAAGTCCAGTTTTGTTCACCACCCAGGTCCCAGCTATCTTTGAAACACAGTCCTTTACAACATCTGTCCCTGAGCAAAAAACAAACAAAAAAAAAAATCCGAAACATTAAAGTACAAACACAGCTCTGAAAGTCATTTGCTATGGAACTTGAGGCTAAAATTTCCAAGTGTCACATGCACACAACTATCAAAGCATAAAACAAACACTCCCAAAACTGATGCAGAGAAAGGCACTGAGGTTTCTACCTCTTGATAGCTCTGTGGCTGGCACATCTTTCTGTTAATGAAACATAAGCTCCATTCACATTTTGAAATTGCTGTTAGTCAAACAGCTCCAAAAACAGGGAGAACAAAAGATGTTGAATTCTCATAGTTCTTTGTGTTGCCTGTAAATGTTTCCCAAGCCACAACTCCCCATGAAACCTTTTGAGCCTAAAACCCAAGAGACAAATAATTATGGAGAGGAACACTGCCAAAGCACCAAGACATAGCAGCAACAGAAAGCTAAGAATTAAGTGGTACATAAGATGCTACCTCACCAAAGCTGTCTCAGGTTCACGCCTGCCTGCAGAATAAATGCTGGGAGAGGATCAGGAGATGTGGATTCCTCTCTGGGTACTGTCAAGCCAAGTTTGCTTCCTTTGGGCCACAGACTACATTGCACATGACCTGGAAGAAGCCACCTTATGAGATGGATGTGATGGGCTCTGTTTTGCCTTTTGACCATTGTGGATATTGACTCAGTAATCCTCCCAGCACAGGATTCTGCACCTGCAGGCTCAGCTGGGACTCATCACTTTAATACAACCATCTTTGATGTCCCACAAGGAAACTAAGCTATCTTTCCTTACATTTACTCACGCCAACGCAAATCCAGAGGCACTCGAACGGGTTTTAAGGAACCAGCCAGAAGAATAGAAAGAATCTTGATTTCTCTCATACCAATCCAGCCACAAGCATGCTGAAGTGAGCCCTGGAGAATGGGCCTCCCATATGTCTCACCACACACCTCATCAGATTGGAACCCCAGCAAGATGCCACGTGCTGCATCGGGAGCAGGCCTCAACCCCACACTCCAGGGTAAGAAGCACCTATGTTAGACGTACACTAATAAGCATATACATCCATCTTCCACAACATTACCACTGTGGGGCCATGAAGAAATTGAATTTTCTACAGGAGGGCTCGATAAGACAGCTCCCATGGCTCTGTGCAAGCTCTCGGCACCTCAGCGGGAATGGTGCAAGGAGCTGCACAGAGGAGCAAGGTGCTGTGCTGCCTGGGCAGGTGCAGGGTAGGCACTCATGGGGACCAGGTGTGTGCATGTCTGAGGAAAGGCAGAGGGCACACACAGCTGGGGTGCACATGGGGGACGTCAAACGGAAGAGAATCCATCAGTTTCAGTGGGAAGAGCATCCATCCTGATGAGTGAGGCAACACAACCCACAGCAGTTCCCTCAGCAAGTGCTTTACCTCAGTGAAATTTCACTGGGTTCAGTGTTCTCCTACTTCTAAAAAGACAACACCACATTTCTATCCAAAAACTATCAGTGGAAATACAACACAAACAGTTATTTTGCATCTGGCTTCAACAGCTGTGTATCTCAGGGAAAAGAAAATACTCGCTAATGAAAACGTGCACCACTCAGACAACGCAATACCGCTGCATGAGGAAAAGAAAGACACCAGGAAGTGGGCTTCACTGGCTTTAGTTTCAAATTTTTTTCACCTTATCCTGAAATGGACACTGGACTTATATTTTAGAATAAGGACTTCAGATATTACTAAATATTGCTCAGAGAAGTTGTGGATGCCCAATCCCCGGATGCTCCTTCCCTGGAAGCGTTCAAGGTCAGGGTAGGCAGGGCTTTGAGCAAGTGAAAAGATGTCCCTGCACACAGCAGAGGGGTTGGATTAATTGATCTTTAAAGGTCAAACCAAACTATTTTATGATTAGAAGACACCTGGAGACTTCAACTGGTTTTAAAAATTCCATAAACAGTCTGAAAAAGACAGGTAATCAGGCACTAACACAGTTCAGAGCTCCCAGGGATGTACTCTATCATCCAGTACATTTTTCTGAAAGGTAACAATTCAATATCTATCAGGCATAGAATTCACACACAGGACGGAAGATACCCTCTATCAGAGAACCACACATTTAAAAAGAGTGTAAGAGGGAGAACCTGTAAATATGGTGAAAGCACAAATTGCTTAAGATACTAGGAATATCTGAAATGCACATTTTCTCCTCCACCTCCTTCTCAGACAAGAAGGATTACAGCGAGAAGGCAAAATTAAGCACCTTTTAACAACACAAACAGATGCTGTGGAGATAGAGGAAAGGCAGCAGTATAAAATTTTGTATTTCACAGGTTTTATGAGAAGATAAATTGAATATTAGTTTCTTTTCTTTCAATAAGAATAAGGTTAAATATGTTTGAGAGGTGTACAATTTAAGAAAATATGGACTACACCATTGGGCAATTGAAATCCAGCCACCTTTAACGACCAAAGCTAATCAGATTTTACTATTAATGTTAGACACAAAAGATTTCAGCTCTTGCCTGAATGAAGTGTATAGCTGAATAGAAGAAGACTGATTCTCTTTCAGAATTTGCCCCCAGCTGTTTATAAGAAGAAAGCCTGGTTTAGGAAATATTTGAACCTACTTCAGACACATTTCATGTAAAAGCAAGGACCATTTCACTGGGTGGCAACAGCCCCTAAGGTGGAACTCCTGAAAATAATGCCTACAAGAAAGGGATGGTCTGCTCTGGGATGGAAGGAGGAGCTACAGGGACGAAGAAGCAAGTACTGCTGAGGGAGCTGGATGTGCTGGAGAAGGTGTGAAGGACAGGAGATGGCTTCTGGGAATTCCTGCACTGGGGCTTCAGAGAAATGGGATGAGAACCCACATAAAGACAGGCATCATTTCACCCTCTGTTTGCAGACAGTGCTCTCCTCAGTATCTCTTTTTTAAAAAACCAACCACCCCTAATATATGTACCCACACTGCTCCAACCACTTCTTTTTTTTAAGTAAAAAGCAACAGTTTGGAGAGTACAAAGAAGAAAAAGCGTAAAATTATGAGAACATGCAGTTCCTAAGACATGATGTTGTATCATGCCTTTCAAACTTTTAGGAACCAAAACTTTTTGCATTTTTTTGTTAATTTTGTAAAACAACAGTCCCCCTCCCCACCTTCTAAGTGAAACACTATGTTTTGGAGAGTGTGTGCCATAATGTAAGATGCCCATGGGTGGGACTTCTCACAGGAGATGCACAAAGCAATGCAGTGGTCATTAGTGAGGACCCTCCCTTCAGCTGCTGCAAACCCTTACTGGTGTTGAAAACAGAGTGCCCAAGCTTCGGAAGTGCTGAGGGAGCCAAAAGCCCAAAGAACAACAATGGCTGCGGAGGGCTCTCAGCCTCCAAAAAGGAAAACAAAAACCAGCCTGGCTAAGCCAGTCCTACACAAAAGTTTTGTGTGAGCAAGGACAACTCAAATGGCCTTAATGAGAAGCAGTCCAACACATCCTTGCCATCAGATGAGGAAGCTCAGTAACAGCATTGGGGCTCCACACAAGGCCTGGTGAGACAATCACATCAGCCTCAGTCTACCTAATGCCAAGGCAACAGTTATGCAATGACAGAAACAAAACGTTGTGTTCATGGAGGACTGGATCCCCAGCTGACAAAGGCTTCTTTTTGTGACTTCTTTTTGAAGTACTTCATATGAAATTTCTGCTCCAAGTCCCCTCTCCTGACTGACCAAACTGCCATTAACTCAGGCACAGCTTGGTCACCCAACAATGCTTCCAAGCAAAGAACTTGGAAGACCTTGGAATTTTGTGTTATTATCATCATTACGAGCAAAATGTTCAAGAAAAGTTTTCTTGTCTTCACTCCCCTTTTCCCAAGTGCTACATTCAGGACAACACATTCTATATGGACATAAATTATATACTTCACACACTTCACAATGTGCAAGACTAACTTCAGTGTTTTTCTAAGATTTTAGAACTGAAATAAAGATGGGCTTCTCCTTAAGATGAATCATTCACATAGATTTAAAACAACTTTTTGATTTCAAACAGCTAGCAACTTAATTCACTGAAGGAAAACCAATTTCATACAGTTAGCAGCAAAGACATTAAAGAAAAATTTTACATGTGTTACCTTGGAAATCAATACTTTTCTCTTAATAAGACAGTAAAAACATTCCTTTGTTTCTATGCCTCTTCCCTCCCCATTCCAAGATTTACTGGACATCAACCCATGCCAGTAAAAGTGTAAGTCAAGAGGAGGATAGTAAGATATGGACAAGAGGAGAAGCTGCCCACTTTGCAGTTTCATTTAATATCAAAAGTTCACATAGGAAAAGAATAGTCTAAAAAATGAGTATCAGAATATGGACGCAAAACATAAGCTTTTTGATGCTGCTACAACAGCTGGTTGGTTTGTTTCAACCTTCAGAGCTGCTGAGGCTACAGGAATCAGTACTTCAACGTGTACTGAAAGGGGTGTAGAAAACTTGTAAAAAGCTTAGTTAAAAAGACATTAATACAAGAGGAGTCTGATCTTCACTAAGCTAGGGAACAAACCAGTTAATAAGCATTTAGAAATTAAGGAATTAGGTGATGCGAATTAATTTAACAAAGTAGCAACCATAGGAATTCTGTCAGCTTCCTTTAGCTTTGGCTGAGTAATTAATTTTTTTTTTCTTCTTAATTAAAACCAGAGACAGTGCCAGCATCAGTATGTGCAAATTAACACTCGGGCATGCACTGATAGCTCCGCTTTAGCAGCTGCAACCTCTAAGCAATAATATGCCAGTAGCAAACTAAACCAAAGATACAGCTGTACTTTTCTATCTTTCTCTTTTCTTTTTCCAAACCTCCTAACTTTCACTACTACTTGATTAATTTGCACGTATTGTTGGTTGAAAGGAGAGCTCGCAGGAAGCAACTACTAAAAGTCCCATGCGGAAAGGATGGGAAAGCTGAAGGTGAGTGCTGACTGCCGACGGACACATGTACTCTAGGAATCTTTCCCTCCCTAGGGCCCCATTTCTGCTCCTGTTAACACACTCACGCAAGCGCTACCCTGCCCATAAGTTTGAGAACAGAAGTCGCCACTTTCCACCCACACCCAACTCCCTCCACCGCAGCAGAGGGAACAGCGCACCACGTTATCCCAACGGCCCGCAGGATTCCCTAATGCTCACACCTAAACGCATCACGCCTAGCACAGGGGAGTACTCAGCGCTGCCCGTCTCCAGAGGCACGTCCACTCTCCTCCCTGCGTCCCGAGGCTATCCCCCCTCTCCCGACCAAACTTCACACCCCGGCAAAAACTGACCCGCACCTCTGGGGACGCGGGTCTGGCGAAGAGGGGCTGCGCGGCTCCCCCGCTCCGCCTTATCCCGAGGGGAAGCCAGGCGAGACCAAGGCAGTCCGCAGCGCCGGGCGGCGGCACCGAGACCCGCGGGGAGAGCCGGGGCCGCTCCTGCCTCCCCCCGAGCGCGCCTCTTCCTCGGCTTCTGCGGAACGGACGCGGGATGGAGAAGCTCCGGGCCGGCTGCGTACAACCGCCTCCGAAACTACAGATCCCGCATTCTGCATTATTATTATTATTCTCATCATCAATGATTTATTTTCAGAGGACGGGAGCTCGCCTTGCTGGCGAGCAAGGTCTCGTTGTCCCGCCAGACAGGGTGTCCCTGCGCCCGTCCCCGCTCCCGGCGCGGAGTTCCTGTGGCAGCGGCGCGGAGCGAGGCGGGCGGAGGGGCGGCCGCTCCCCCTCCCCGCGCTACCGGAGCGCTCAACAGGCGGCTGCCGCTGCCGCCCGCCGGGGCTGCCCCGCACCTGCCCCCGCTCCCGCCCTCCCCGCAGCCGCGGCTCCCCTGCGGCCCCGGGCTCTGCCGCAGCCGCGCTCGCTTACCCATGGCTGCCTCGCGTGGTCCGGGCGGTGCGGGAGGCGCAGGGCAGGGGCTCGCTGTGCCGTGCCGGGCTGGGCTGTGCCGGGTGAGCGGGCTGGCGGAGGACAGCGGCCGCGGCTCTCGCTCTGGCGGGCTGGGCTCGCCTGCGGCGGGAGCGAGGGGCGGG